>NC_143390.1:6259090-6577045 GCF_980474605.1 Leiobunum rupestre
AGTCATTTGTTGACTTAGCCCATAATCTTTGTAAACTTCCTTTGAACTAACCAAATAAAGATTATTATTATTATTATTATTATTATTATTATTATTATTATTATTATTTTTATTGTAGTTTTTATTTAGTTGTTTGCCGCATACAAGGCTTAGCTTTTTGGTAAGTCTGTTTACTTACTATGTCAAATTACCACGCTGACGGTGAAGTCCGTCATTCTAAAGATCCTCCGGACAAACCAAAATACCCTCGTCCTCCTGTAATGACGAGGGAAAATGCGGTAATCTTCAACTGCATGCCGGAAATTCCGGCTATTAAATACGCCGTCGCTATTAATCTAGTGATTGGAATAGGCAACGCTATACATTGCGGTCGCGTCTCCAATGGGCGTGTACTAGCGTATGTAAGTACCCCAGAAATGGCTGAAGCCTTGGTAATCTCTGGTTTCGAAATAAATAACCAACAAGTAAATGTAGAGCGGCTAACGAAAAGCTCTGAAAGAATAATCATATCTAACGCTATGCCAGAAGTACCAAATGATTACTTAAAGTCACTAATTTCAAGGTTTTGCAAAATCACATCTGATATTATGGACATTTACGTAAATCCGCCCCCAGAAGACGTAGCCGGCTTTGGTAGGCCTGTTACTAATTTTAAGTAACAATTTTATGCTCTGTTGGAGAAAAATCCTCCGGACGGTATAAACTTCCGTTTTGCAAACCACTCATACACTATATATTTGGAAAAAGCTTTCTCAAAGGTTTGTACCTTCTGTGAAAAGAAGGGACATACCGTTGATTATTGCTATAGAAAAAAAGCTGAAGATAAGCTGAAAAGTAACGAAAAAGAACCCGAATCAAATAGGCCTAATATTGAAAATCCCGAAACAATTGAAGTAGATGTAGATGTAGCGAGCGGCGAAATTAACAGCACAGCTTCAGCTATGGAAAAATTTCAAAATAGGCTTAGCAAGGAAAGCGAGTCAAAAACGTATGCGGAAATAACGGACCCCGATAGTCAAAATATCGAGGTCTTTTTTAAGACAGCCTAAATCTTCAACGCCAAAAAAACGATTCTGAAGATAATCAGCCGTATTCTGCATGACCCCCTAGGCAAGAGAGGAACCGCCCTCTTGCTTAAGAATCTCCGGTTGGCTGAAATACACAGGAAACCGTTCTCCCTCCCCCCCATTCAAGCCTTCTTGCTTTGGCCCTTCTATTGGTTTATCACACGTCATTACTATGACGCAAAGATTATATAGATAGTTCAGTTCAGCTTAAGGCAGTTCACTCATAGACGATTTAATATAGCCTGGACTCTGCAATAACTTAATAGTCTGTTTATTTTCCATTTCCAGCTCAGTGGCCTGCCATCTATTTGTAACCCTTAAAAATAAATATAATTTTATTCGCCATCTATTTGTGACCCTCACAAATTATCTACATTTTGTTCGCCATCTATTTGTAATCCTTAAAAATAAATATCATTTTATTCGCCATCTATTTGTTATTGTTAAAATAATTAAAAAGTTAAATAATTATAAATAACTATTTTTTGTTAGAATTAATTATAACATAAATTAAACATTTAAGTCTTTTTTATTATATACAAATTATTTAAACAAATTTTGTTCGTAAAACATAACCTCTTAACGTTTAAGTATTACTTAACCTCTTTTAATAATGTAGAATTAATATGCAATAATGGTGCTACTATTTTCAATTTGCTATTTATTTAATCCAATTAAATCGTGGTAATACAATAATTAACAAACAAAAAAACCATTTCAATACACATAATCAATTTGTAGTATGTTGTAACAATTAATAGCATAATTTTGTCTATATGTTAAAATAAAAACATCCTCTTTTGTTGGTTTTGATTATATGTATAACAAGCTAAAAAATTAAGGTAATGGGACCTAAGAAGGTTAAGGCAGAGCCTTTTCTTGTGAAGAAACCAATATTCTGGTATCAAAGATGGAGGAACGAAACTTTTCAGAATTTCAACAGCATATAGGTGTATTACATATCTTAATTAAGAAACCTCTGGTTAATAAAAGCATGCTGGGAGGAATTTAGAAACGTCTCTCGTTACCTCTATAAAAATTATGTTATATATTTTATCAAGGTGCTCTGAACACCCAGCCGCACAAATTATGGATAGAAATAACCGATGCAGTCAATGGCATTGGCTCTCAAGATAGGAATCCCTCTGACATCCGCAAGAAGTTTAATACTTTAAAATCTAGTGTCCGGGCTAGAGCCGCATCAATCAATGCGAAACCAAAAAAACTGGCGGAGTATCGGCATTTGATTTGCCACAACTTACCCCATTGGAAGAGAGGTTAAAACTCTAATTGCAGAGGTGTCATATGCCGGAATACCATTAGATTCTGGAAGTTCATATTTGTAACGTACTTTCTAAAAAAACCGCGTATTACATTCCAAATATTAAAGCCACTATAGATCAATTTAACTGCATAAAATGGTTAACTGAATAATTGAAAATGAGGATAAGATAAAAAACCATTGCACGACATACAAATTATATACAGCCCAAACATTAACATGCAAAAATAAGCAAAGTCAAAATATTTCAATACAGGCACAACATGCGAATATGTGTAAAGCACTAATAATTACAAAATTTTAATGTTTTTTAAGGAAACGCTCCAGAGACCTTCCAGTTTGTGGATGAAATAGCCCTGTAATTGATAAATAATTACCAATAAATTGAATTATTCGTATTAACCTTAGCTATTATACATTTCTAGAGATGCCCAATCAACTAAAGAAAATGGCGGCGATAGCAATCCTTTTCAGAGGCTATTTAATGCTGTGGCACGACATCACAAGAGGAATTTCCAATTGTTATCAATTTGGACTTGTTGTTCATAGCAATAAGAATGTTGTTATGGGTTTCGATGATGGTCAAAGCGTTCAAAGCTCTACACATAGATTCCAAGAGTACGACGAAGCCAGTACCACCCTAATTGTAGCTTTTCAGAGTGCTCGGCCAGAAGTGGTATCAAAAAACATCTGCAGGTAAAATTTATAACATGAGTATGAATAATATTTGTAAAAAAAAAGGGCAATACCTGGTGGGGATATGGTTTTATAATATCCACTACGAGACTGATTTGAGAATCAGCCGTATTCTGCGTGACCCCCTAGGCAAGAAGGGAACCGCCCTCTTGCTTAAGAACCTCCGGTTGGCTGAAATGTTTGGCGGGAATTCTCTTGCCTTTGCTTTTCTATTGGCTGTGGTTACGTCATGAGTGTTACGTAACATTTTGACTTCCGGCGCTTGTTCCGCCATTTTGGTATCATTTTTCACTATGGCGCTTCCCGGAGCTGTTGCTGCTGTCGCCGCAATAGCTGCGTTAGGCTTAGAAGAAAATGCAATTTATAGAAGAGACAACAGCTTGTAAAGGTATCGTCAAATTTTATTTAACATTTTTATGAATAAAAAATCATGTTAGTTATTTCATTTCCACACCACCCTGAAGGTAGAAATAATGGTGTGTTTTTTACGAGGTATTCCATCCCCACATTCGTTTAAAATAACTGAAATTGGGTTCAGGTCTAAATCCTCTTGCATCATAACCAGAAAAAATAATTTAACGCCTAATCTACCATAACAGGTGGCTGCAATTGACCAAAAGTGACTGCTAGCAATAGCTGCCTTATTGCTTCCGTCTTTCGCTCTTCACAAGCCACCAGTCTTTCAAGCGCATCAGCGAACCTTCTACAACTGTCGGCCACTACTTCAAGAGCTGAAGTATTCCTCTCTGAGGTATCAGCTACTCGGATCAAAGTGACCCTTATTTCTTGCTGAGTTTCCTTTAACTCGACAATTTAAACTGCGAGCTTTTTTTCCTCAGATGCAAAACCGTCCAGAGCATCACCAGTTCTCTCCTTAAACAGGAGAGAACTATAAGAAGAATAGGGTTGAGCTTCAAGTGGAAGTTTCCCTGCCTACAACTGATGATGGCCAAGCAGCCAGAAACTGATTTGAGGAAAGCGTTCTCAAATCAGTCTCGTAGTGGATATTATAAAACCATCTCCCCGCCAGGTATTGCCCTTTTTTTTGCAAATATTATTCATACTAATGTTATAATTTTTATCTGCAGATGTTTTTGATACCACTTCTGGCGAAGCACTCGGAACAGCTACAATTGGGGTGGTACTGGCTTCGTTGTGCTCTTGGAAGCTATGTGTAGAGCTTTGAACACTTTCACCCTATTGACCATCATCGAAACCTATAACAACATTTGAATTACTATGAACAACAAGTAAAAATTGATAGCAATCTTACTGGAAATGGAAATTCCACTTGTGATGTCGTGCCACAGCATTAAATATCCTTTGAAAAGGATTGCTATCGTCGCCATTTTCTTTAGTTGATTGGCCATCTCTAGAAATGTATAATAGCTAAGGTTAATACGAATAATCCAATTTATTGGTAATTATTTATCAATTACAGGGCTATTTCATCCACAAACTGGAAGGTCTCTGTAGCATTCCTTAAAAAACCATTAAATTTGTAATTATTAGTGCTTTACACATATTCGCATGTTGTGCCTGTATGTAAATATTTTGGCTTTGCTTATTTTTGCATGTTAATGTTTGGGCTGTATTTAATTTGTATGTTGTGCTATGGTTTTTAATCTTTTCCTTATTTTCAATTATTCAGTTAACCATTTTATTAAGCTTTTACCATTGTATTTAAATTTAACTATAATGGCTTTAATATTTGGAATGTAATACGCGGTGTTATTTTTGAGAAAGTACGTTAGAAATATGAATGTTTACTCTACTTCCAGAAGCTGCTGCATCATATGCAGTTTCGATACCACCTGGTGTTCCGGCATATGACACCTCTGAAAATAAAGCTTTTACCCTCTCTTCCAATGGAGTAAGTTCTGGTAAATCAAATGCCGATCCTCCGACAGTTTGTTTGATTTTCGCATTGATTGATGCGGCTTTAGCCCGGAGACTAGATTTTAAAGTATTCCACTTCTTGCGGTTGTCAGAGGGATTTCGATATTGAGAGCAAAGGCTGTTGACTGCGTCGGTTATTTCGATCCAGTATTTGTGCTGCTGGGTATTCAGAGCACCTTTATAAAATGTATAAAATAATTTTTATAGAGCTAACGCGAGAAATTTCTAAATTTCTCCCATCATGCTTTTATTAACCAGAGCTTTCTTAATTAAGATATGTAATACACCTTTATGTTGTCAAAGTTCTGAAAAGTTTCGTTAATCCATCTTTGATAGGAGGATATTGGTTTCTTTATAAGAAAAGGCTCTGCCTTTAACCTGGTGCCATTACCAAGGGTAAATGTTCTCAAGATCCAATTTTTTTTAGCTTGTTATACAAATAATCAAAACCAACAAAAGAGGATATTTTTATTTTAACATATAAACAAAATTATACCATTAATTGTTACAACATACTACAGATTGATTTTGTGATGGTTTTTATTTTTGTTTGTTTATTATTGTATTACAACGATTAAATTGGATTGAATAAATGCAAATTGAAAATAACAGCACCATTATTGCATGTTAATTCTATATTATTAAAAGAGGTTAGGTAATACTTAAACGTCAAGAGGTTATGTTTTATGAACAAAATTTGTTTAAATAATTTGTAGGTAATAAAAAAGACTTATATGTTTAATTTATGTTATAAATAATTCTAACAAAAATATTTATTTAACTTTTTAATTATTTTTAACAATAACAAATAGATGGCGAATACAATTATATTTATTTTTAAGGGTTACAAATAGATGGCGAACTGAATGTAGATAATTTGTGAGGGTCACAAATAGATGGCGAATAAAATTATATTTATTTTAAGGGTTACAAATAGATGGCGAACTGAATGTAGATAATTTGTGAGGGTCACAAATAGATGGCAGGCCACTAAGCTGGGAACTGAAAATAAACAGACTATTAAGTATTGCTTAGTCCAGGCCATATTAAATAGTCTATGAGTGAACTGCTTGAAGCTGAACTGAACTATCTATATCATCTTTGCGTCATAGTAATGACGTGTGATAAGCCAATAGAAGGGCCAAAGCAAGAAGGCTTGAATGGGGGGAGGGAGAACTGTTTCCTGTGTATTTCAGCCAACCGGAGCTTCTTAAGCAAGAGGGCGGTACCCTTCTTGCCTAGGGGGTCACGCAGAATACGGCTGAATACGTTCCTCAAATCAGTTTCTGGGGGTCATGCAGAATACGGCTGATTCAGCCGTATTCTGCGTGACCCCCTAGGCAAGAAGGGAACCGCCCTCTTGCTTAAGAAGCTCCGGTTGGCTGAAATGTTTGGCGGGAATTCTCTTGCCTTTGCTTTTCTATTGGCTGTGGTTACGTCATGAGTGTTACGTAACATTTTGACTTCCGGCGCTTGTTCCGCCATTTTGGTATCATTTTTCACTATGGCGCTTCCCGAAGCTGTTGCTGCTGTCGCCGCAATAGCTGCGTTAGGCTTAGAAGAAAATGCAATTTATAGAAGAGACAACAGCTTGTAAAGGTATCGTCAAACTTTATATAACATTTTTATGAATAAAAAATCATGTGAGTTATTTCATTTCCACACCACCCTGAAGGTAGAAATAATGGTGTATTTTTTACGAGGTATCCCATCCCCACATTCGATTTAAATAACTGAAATTGGGTTCAGGCCTAAATCCTCTGGCATCATAACCAGAAAAATTAATTTAACGCCTAATCTACCATAACAGGTGGCTGCAATTGACCAAAAGTGACTGCTAGCAATAGCTGGCTTATTGCTTCCGTCTTTCGCTCTTCACAAGCCACCAGTCTTTCAAGTGCATCAGTGAACCTTCTACAACTGTCGGCCACTACTTCAAGAGCTGAAGTATTCCTCTCTGAGGTATCAGCTACTCGGATCAAAGTGTCCCTTATTTCTTGCTGAGTTTCCTTTGACTCGACAATTTCAACTGCGAGCTTTTTTTCCTCAGATGCAAAACCGTCCAGAACATCACCAATTCTCTCCTTGAACACGAGAGAACTATAAGAAGAATATGGATGAGCTTGAAGTGGAAGTTTCCCTGCCTACGACTGATGACGGCCAAGCAGCCAGAAACTGATAGTAGTGGATATTATAAAACCATCTCCCCGCCAGGTATTGCCCTTTTTTTTGCAAATATTATTCATACTAATGTTATAAATTTTATCTGCAGATGTTTTTGATACCACTTCTGGCGAAGCACTCGGAACAGCTACAATTGGGGTGGTACTGGCTTCGTTGTGCTCTTGGAAGCTATGTGTAGGGCTTTGAACACTTTCACCATATTGACCATCATCGAAACCTATAACAACATTTGTATTACTATGAACAACAAGTCCAAATTGATAGCAATCTTACTGGAAATAGAAATTCCACTTGTGATGTCGTGCCACAGCATTAAATATCCTCTGAAAAGGATTGCTATCGCCGCCATTTTCTTTAGTTGATTGGCCATCTCTAGAAATGTATTATAGCTAAGGTTAATACGAATAATTCAATTTATTGGTAATTATTTATCAATTACAGGGCTATTTCATCCACAAACTGGAAGGTCTCTGGAGCATTCCTTAAAAAACATTTAAATTTGTAATTATTAGTGCTTTACACATATTCGCATGTTGTGCCTGTATTTAAATATTTTGGATTTGCTTATTTTTGCATGTTAATGTTTGGGCTGTATATAATTTGTATGTCGTGCAATGGTTTTTAATCTTTTCCTTATTTTCAATTATTCAGTTAACCATTTTATTCAGCTTTTACCATTGTATTTAAATTTAACTATAGTGGCTTTAATAGTTGGAATGTAATTATTTTTGAGAAAGTACGTTACAAATATGAATGTTTACTCTGTACTTCCAGAAGCTGCTGCATCATATGCAGTGTCGATACCACCTGGTATTCCGGCATATGACACCTCTGCAAATAGAGCTTTTACCCTCTCTTCCAATGGAGTAAGTACTGGCAAATCAAATGCCGATCCTCCGCCAGTTTGTTTGATTTTCGCATTGATTGATGCGGCTTTAGCCCGGAGACTAGATTTTAAAGTATTCCACTTCTTGCGGTTGTCAGAGGGATTTCTTTATTGAGAGCCAATGCTGTTGACTGCGTTGGTTATTTCGATCCATAATTTGTGCTGCTGGGTATTCAGAGCACCTTTATAAAATGCATAAAATAATTTTTATAGAGGTAACGCGAGAAATTTCTAAATTTCTCAAAGCATGCTTTTATTAACCAGAGCTTTCTTAATTAAGATATGTAATACACCTTTATGTTGTCGAAGTTCTGATAAGTTTCGTTAATCCATCTTTGATAGTAGGATATTGGTTTCTTTATAAGAAAAGGCTCTGCCTTTAACCTGGTGCTATAACCAAGGGTAAATGTTCTCAAGATTTATTTTTTTTAGCTTGTTATACAAATAATCAAAACCAACAAAAGAGGATGTTTTTATTTTAACATATAAACAAAATCCTACCATTAATTGTTACAACATACTACAGATTGATTTTGTAATAGTTTTTATTTTTGTTTGTTTATTATTGTATTACAAAGATTTAATTGGATTGAATAAATGCAAATTTAAAATAACAGCACCATTATTGCATGTTAATTCTATATTATTAAAAGAGGTTAAGTAATACTTAAACGTTAAGAGGTTATGTTTTACGAACAAAATTTGTTTAAATAATTTGAAGGTAATAAAAAAGGCTTGAATGTTTAATTTATGTTATAAATAATTCTATCAAAAAAAATTATTTAACTTTTTAATTATTTTTAACAATAACAAATAGATGGCGAATAAAATGATATTTATTTTTAAGGGTTACAAATAGATGGCGAACTGAATGTAGATAATTTGTGAGGGTCACAAATAGATGGCGAATAAAATGATATTTATTTTTAAGGGTTACAAATAGATGGCGAACTGAATGTAGATAATTTGTGAGGGTCACAAATAGATGGCAGGCCACTAAGCTGGGAACTGAAAATAAACAGACTATTAAGTTATTGCTTAGTCCAGGCCATATTAAATAGTCTATGAGTGAACTGCCTTAAGCTGAACTGAACTATCTATATCATCTTTGCGTCATAGTAATGACGTGTGATAAGCCAATAGAAGGGCCAAAGCAAGAAGGGTTGAATGGGGGGGAGGGAGAACTGTTCCCTTCTTGCCTAGGGGGTCACGCAGAATACGGCTGTATACCTTAACAGATCTTGAAATTGTAAACCCTTTTAAAAAACCAGATACTCCTCTACCTACCCAGTCTAACGATTCACCAAAAAATAAAAGAACAGCTGAAAATTTTAAGACCCCCACAAAAATCAACTAGAAATGGAAACAAGTTGGCAAGCCAAAATATACCTCTCCTCGGAGGAGTTTTTAATTTTCAATGAAGCGTAACTGTATCTGTGGTTCTTCGGTAGAACGCTCACCTGTCGTACAGGAGGGTAATATTATACTACACCCAATGGCAAAAAGAGGGCGGTTTTTGGAAAAACCTTTTCCCTGATTCTAAGAAACTGCGTACGCAGCGATTACACTTTGCTCCGAAAATGCGAACGCGTTCGCAGCTCAGACAGAGAGACCCACAGACAGACAGACAGACACGGTGGTTGTATAACCCCTCCTAGGGTACGAAGCCCCCTCGGAGAGGTCAAAATAATTAATTAATTTTAAATTCAATATAATTCACAAAAGCGTAAAATGTTGTTGAAAACAAATTACAAAAGTGTATAATGTTGTTGAAAAAAAATTACAAAAGTGTAAAATGTTGTAGGAAAAAAATTGACGTCAATAACTTTATAACAGCGTAAAGGACTACCGCTTAGCTTAACAAGCGTCGGTGGCTGAGGTGTTAGAGTAAATCTCTCCACGCAGCAGACCCGGGTTCGATTCCCAGCCGGCGCCAATAAATCGCAAATAGACACTAAGACGAATACCGTGAACAATTGGTGGAAACCCTGCCATTGGAAGTTGCGAGGTTGTTAAACACTCAGCATTCGGTCCGTCCCAAAAGTCAACAACAAAGTACCCTCGGAGAGGTAAAAAGCAAAAACCACTTACCTTTGACAAATTAAACAACTCAGGTTCCTCCACGTTTGAGAAGGCCAAGTTAGGGAAAGATTATTTAGCACCAGAAAAAATTCAGGAGTTTCTGGCTGAAGTTAAAAATATTAAATTACCAAAACCAATTGCGGCAAAATATACTACAAATTTAATCGCTTTAGTCGAGCAAATACAAACAACCCTCTTGAAAAAGGAACGAGATACGAACCTGAGGAGTAGATGGCAAACACTTATAAACAACTTACAAAAGTAATTTAAGAACTAAGTATGTCTGGTTCTTCCCCGGTTTCTTCTCAACTTACAAAATCGCTAAAAATAAATGTACATAATACAAAAGGCTTAAACGATAAAAATAAATACATTCAGGAAATCAATTTTATGCAGAGTACCGAATCTGACATTTTCTTTTGGCAAGAAACTTTACTTTTGATATCGTTTTTTTATTTTTTTCGTTTTTTCGCCATTTAAAATGCTAATTAGTTATTTGCGAGATGGGGAAACGAATTCTCGACCTTCGTTTTATAGCCTTGGCAACTTTTGGCCCCACCCAAAATACTTTAAATAACTAAACTAATATAAATAAGTTTTTAATTTTTTTTCGCAAATATTTTAATAGTTTTATTATTTTAAAAACAATGCTAGTTTTAGTAAAAGTAATCAAAAACACAATTAGTTATTATAATATTTAATAACTATGATATTTCAAACAAAATATTTTTTAAACACTTAACAACATATGAAACACTACAAATAAAACTAAAACATAATCTAACAAATTAAATTAATAAATAATAAAGAATTAAAGAAGGGGGTATAAATAATTTGAAGGCTGAAAAATATAAAAAATACAATGTTAAAAATATTTTAAGTGTATAATTAAAAATAATTATAATTACATCAATTCGTAGAAGGTATTTTTCCTCTTCGGTACAAAAGGACATGTCGGGTTGGAAATTCGGGCTAGAATTTATAAATATAAATAAATTAATCTATTAAAAAATGAATATATCTAAAAAATATTTACCACAAGAATTCTTTAACTTTTTTGTTGCTGTACCATAGCACGAATAAAAACACTGGTTTTGGTCTTAATCGCTTCGATAGTATACAGTTCAAGAATGTCTAAATTAATCAAAATAGATCGAACGTTATGTTGTACAGTACCAACATGTTGAATTTGATCTAACACATGAAGTTCAGACTCAAATTTTTTTAAATTCTTGTGATTCCACCACGAAATTTGACTAGTATTACAAAATATTTGCATATATTTGCTAGATAATTGAAGAATTTCGTAGCTAAACCAACCGATTAACATTATCCTACAATGGAATAATAAATCATCGTATACAATTCCTGGACGATAACATTTAAAACTTTTATCATGCACATAAAAAGAACAAAAGTTTTGCGATTTTTCAATTCGCGATTCGTAGGGTGCGACAAAAAATAAGTGATTTAACTTAAAGGAATATTTAAAAAAGGGGCATCTAAACTCAATCGAACCATATGGTTCGATTACTGTTTTAGATTCTAGAAATACAGTTTTTAAACAACATTCTTCGAATTATCTACAAATAGTTTGTTTTTTAAAAAGATTATTCATTCTTACTACTCGAAGAGAGAGAAATTTTAACGATCGGGGCAAAGAAACTACAGGCTTTAGATAGAATTCACCAGACATCTTGATTCTAGATTTCTCCTGGTAAAAATCCTTTACATTGAGATTTTATAGTTTAAGCCTGACCTATATTTAAAAATTTAAAAATATTGCCTTTGGGAATAATTATTAATTTTGTAATACAACTAAGGTTAACTAATTATCCCTATCCTTCTTAAACAAGTTTTTATAAATTAATAAAAACAATTATATTTACTTTTAAACGACCTAGTACAAAATGTACTTATAAAATTTCAGTTAATATATTCAACAATTGCCAAAATAAACATATAAGAAAATCAAACACTATAGTTTAAGCACGATATTAGTATAGGAAAAAGTATATAGAAGACATGAAAAAAATCAAAAAAATAAGAATAATAAATGACCAATGGGTAGTTTGAAATGAGCAATAGATTGTATCCCAGATGAACTTTGTTTAAATCAGTTTTAAACAATAAATTTTCAAGAAATTTTTTAAATAATAATAATAATAATAATAATAATAATAAAATAAAATATAAAAAAAATTCTAATACTAATAAAAACCAAAAAAATATTTATATAACCCAATTAGTTTAACCAAAAAAATTTGATATCTGTCAAAAAGATAAGAATACCATTTCTGGAAAATTTATTGGATAAAAAAGAAGAAAACAAAGGATGTTTAATATAGAAAAAAAGGGCTTTGCACCAATCCCAACATTAAATTAATAAAACTAGTTAAAAAGGAAAAAGTAGATTATGAAGTATTAAAAAGAGCCTCCACCGCCTGAATTAAATTAATAAAACTAGTTATTTTCGAAAACATGTTTAAAAAACACTTAAACCCTTTAAAAAGAAAACATTTTAAATAAAAAATATAAAACATTTTTAAAATTATTATCTTTCACCCAATAAAAAATAAAAAAAACACAAATAAAGTTTTTAAATAAAAAATGTCTATTCACAAAATTAAAATTTTATGAGATTTGAGTCCTATTTTAAAAAAAATAAATATAATTTTTTAAAATAAATAAATAAAAAATATTGTAAATACCTTGAGTCGTAGTTGTAAAATTCGCCGACGATCGTTTAAATTAGGATTTGGAGGAGATAATTTGCAACTAAATAAAAATATTTATCTTAATTATTGTAATTATTTTTTAAAATTAGTATTCCTTACTCTATAGTTGTAACTTTTTTAACTTCTGGTCGATCCAAATCATTAATAAAAAAGATAACTATCATTCCTAATTCTAAACGGATGGTATATCTTGTTAGGCGAAAGTCGTTAGTTATAGTTAATTGTTTTTTCGAAAGAAATAAAGTTGTTGTAATTGTTAGAGAATTAAAAGGTCGTGTTGAAGATTCCTACGATTTCTATGTTGACGAAACCATGGGATCTTATTTAAATTTTGATATAATCGCATATGTTTTCCAATTAAACGTAAAATTTCGTAAGAAAACCAGCCCTCAAGAGTGTTTTGAGTGTGGAACAGTAAGCCGTCAAACTCAAAACCATCGTGGAGACAGAAAAAATTATTAGAATGAACGTCAAATAGACAAGAATTGTTATTGATTCTTCTAGAGAAAACTGAAGCAAAAACAGATGGAGATAATTTAAAAGATTTTTTTATAAAGGGGCACGCAAAAATGATTTTTTTTAAAAGGTTCTACTAATGCTTGACACTCAAGAAAGACTGTTTTCATACAGTAATTTTCAAGTCTAATTGAAACATCGTTAATTTTAAAAAGATTATAATTCCTAACTTTGCGTAATGCTAGATATTTAAGTGAAAAAGGGTTAATAGCGAGAGGATGGGAAATCTTACCGGAAAAAGTCAAAACTTCGCGAGAGCCCATGGTTTATAAAACGAATACGGTAAAGACACTCTTTTATAAGAAAATTTTTAGAAATATTTAATTTTTTACATCCTGATTTAACCTGTTTAAAATCAAGTCAAAAGACAATTTTTTTAACAAATGCACCCTGCAGAAATATAATTTATCCCTTCGCTTAAATTTTATACCCTGCAGAAATATATTTCTTCCCATAGAATTTTAAAACATCTAACCCTGTAATTAACAAAATTTTTACATCTTTAATCGATTTTTAAAGCAAAAATATTAATAATCTTAGGGCGTTTTCTTTTTTGTCACGGAAAATATTTGATTCAATGATAAAAAAACTGATTAAATATGAAGTCCTTCAAAAAAATAATTAATAATTTTATATTTTTATACATGTCTATATTTAAATTGGCATTCACAAACAATTTTAAATACCATTTACATACCGATAAGTTATAACTAGGTTCTATCCTTGTAGTATTAAACATTTTAATATTCAACGTTTTATATTTTTGAAAAAAAATAATGAAAAAATAAATACTTTTGGTATAAAAGGGCAAAATTTTACTATTAAAACATAACAGCCTAAAATGGCTTCCACAAGCAATAGTCAAAGCTCCGCGAGTCAAGCAGTTTCAGTTTTTGATAGGCCCGAAGAGGAGATGTTATTAGATTCGGATGAATCGGATGTAGATTTTATTCAAGAGGTACGTCGTGTGTCAAATATCGAAGAAATTGGTATCGAACAATCAGTGAAAGTTAAGAAAGGTGGGGTTTCTTACGAAACTAAAACTCCGAGAAAAAAGGCGAGCGACAAGGGCATATATCTAGATATTCAGATATATTCGTATAAAAACATTAAACATCTTCCTCAAGATGAGCTCTGGAAGGGAGATTATAAAAGAGTGAAATTCTTAGCCAACACCCTATCCATGGACGTTATCCGAATCATAAACTCAACAAACAGGCTGAAAAAGATAATTGACCAGACGGAAGGAAAAATTGTTTGCCCACTTACGAAGGCAAGTTAAACTCATTAATTAATTATTCGTAATAGTAATTAGAATAACATTTTAGACCTGGAAACGAAATTAGAATATGGAAGACTCCAGTGATTACGATTCGGACTCTCAATTAGACTTTTCATCTTTAAACAGTTTTAATTATAAAAAGTTTTATAAAATTAAAAAATTAAGTCCTAGAAATTCTAAAAAGTGGAAATGTAAACAACTTGATATTGAATTAGAACTAATAGATTTAAACGAAATCCCCACACATATTTTAGTATTTGAAAAGATTCTGTCCAAAATTATCAAATACGTAAAACAAGAGGCACCAGGTTTCGATTTCCTCAGATTTGCTATTCAATCGGAAAATTTAGAACATCCAATTAACATTAAATTTATTAAAATTGATCAGTTAACTGTTTCTCGAATATTAAACCATATAGCTCGCATTGCTCAATCGAAAAAAGATTTCTTACTAGTTGGAAAAATTAAATTCAGTATAATTCTTTTGAAAACCCCACAAAAAATGGGTAGAAATGTTTTAGCATTAAAAAACCGAGACATTATTGATCTTGATGCTTTTTTAAAAACTAAAACCAATTTATACTATATAAATAACATCGATAATTTATACGAAGCGAGAGCCCTCACAGTCGGACAAAAACTCTGTCAAATTGCCGAATACAAAAAGAAAAAACTTCCATTAACAAGTGTTCTTAAAGAATATAGAGCCTTAACACTCTTTCGTAGTAAATTACAAACTAAAGCCGCTAAGCAATTGCATGATGATGTAGGAATTGCACAAGGAGCTGTAGAAATTGGTAATATAGCTAAATTTCAAACATATTTAGCCCCAAAATATCAGATAATAATAATTAACGCAATGGAAAATTTTCAAATTTATTTCAAAGGTTTTCCACCTTCCGAAAACAAAATTCTACTTGTAAAAATTGGCACGCACGTTCATTTAGCTAAAAATCTACATTCCATTTGGGGCGGCGTAGCTTCGTGCTTAGACTGTGAAATTTTTTTTTCCACCGATCGTAGGAACAAACACCACTGCTTTGACACTAGAAATATTAAATGTAAAAGGTGTTTAAGTAAAAAGTTTCACGAAATTTTAGAAATTTCTTTAATTCGTTGTAAACTTTGTAATAGGTATTTAAAACAAGGTGAATGTTACAATTTTCATTTTAAAAATGAAACTTGCAAGCTTTTCCGCAGATGCGAAAAATGCTGTGTTCAATTTGAAACTTTAAAAACTCACAATTGTGAAACAGCTTGCAACTCTTGTAAAATTGAACATCCTCCTAACCAACATTATGTTAAACAGTCGACCTTTAAAAAGAATCCACGATCCTATGTATATTTCGATATTGAGACTATAATCGAGCATAATATTCATAAACCTGTTCTGTTAGTGGCACAAAGTGAAATTTTAAATCAGCCTGTGGAAACCACGGTTTTTGAAGGACAATATTGTGTAAATAACTTTCTCAATTTTTTGTTTCAACATGAAACTATTTTACTTACGGATGGGAAACGGAAAAGAAAAACAATTAGACCGAAATTTACAAACCTCATCGTAATGGCTCATAATTTAAGATCTTTCGACGGAATGTTTATTATTTCTAAATTAATTAATCATGTCATTCCTGAGGTTATTTACGATGGAGCCAAAATTCTTACTATTTATATTAAAGGAGTAGACATTCGTTTTGTAGATTCTTTAAACTATATTAGTGCACCACTAAGGCATTTTCCTAAAATGTTTTCCTTACCTAATTCTAAAGGATATTTTCCCTATATTTTTTGGACAAAAGAGACTTTAAACTATTCAGGTAAAATTCCGGACGAAAAATATTTTGAACCCAATAAAATGAAAGAGTTGGAATACCGAGAATTTAAAAATTGGTATTCACACAAACAGCTCCAACCGGTATATTGTATTAAATCAGAATCCAGAGCGTATTGTCTTTTAGATTGTAATTTATTACGCTTAGCTATGCAGAAATTTTGCATCTTATATAAAGAACTAATTGAAATTGATATCAGTAATTATGGGGGTATTTCTCTTTCTGGGGCACTTAATAATGTATTTATCGACAAGTTTTTAGAACCATATACCTTATGTACTATTCCGGCTATCGGTTTGGCAAGTAGACAGAATCAAAGCGAAATTGCATTAAAATATTTATCTTGGTACGAGAAGGAAAATAATTTAATTTTGCAAACGGTCAGATCCGCGGCCGGGGAACAGGCTGTAAGTCCGTATTTCGTAGATGGTTACTGTGAAAATCCACCCATAGTAATTGATGTAATGGGTGATTTCTGGCACGGTTGTCCAAAACATTTTTCTGGCTCGAGCTTTAATACAATTATCGGAAAAACATTTAAAGAAATTAGAGAAAGAGAATTAGATCGAAAAGAATTTATTGAAGAAAATTTACCAAACCACACATATATTAAAATTTTTGGATGTGAGATATTAGACTTGTTGAGAAAAAATAATGAAGCGAAAGCTTTTTTAATACAATTAAAATTATTCCTAAAATTAACCCTAGAGATTCTTTAGTTGGAGGGCGTGTAACAATTAAGCTGTACCATGAAATAGACCCCTTAATTGGAGAACAAATCCGATATTTTGACTTTTGTAAAAATGGAATATGGTTGTAAAAGTGTTAAAGTTATCACACACAATTTTGATTATGCTCCTGACGCCTATTTTGGAATAATTGGTTGTCGAATCCTCCCCCCAAGGACCTCTACTTACCCGTTCTTCCCTACCGTTTTAATAAGAAACTTTATTATCCTTTATGCGGAAGTTGTGTAATAAATAATGATGAAAAATGTACCCATAGTATTGACGAACGAGCTATAACGGTAGTTTTACCTTCGGTGGAAATATACTACTCAATAAAAGAATGTAACTACAAACTGTTAGAAATTTTCGAAGTATATCACTATAATATTACAACCAATTTTTTCAAACCATATATTGACATTTTTTTTAGAGCAAAAGTAAAAATTCAGGATTTCCGCATAATATTAAATCATATCAAGAACAAAAAGAGTATTTAGACGCGATATACGAAGCGGATGGAGTAAGGTTAGAACCTGAGGAAATTGTTGATAAGCCATCCTTAAGAACTTCCGCGAAATTGGCGCAAAATTCGTTATATGGAAGAATGGCCTTAAGAATGGATAATTCAACAACTAAAATTATCCATCGGTACTCCCAATTAACCGAGATTATAGCAGACACAACGAATAAATTAACAGACTTTCATTTAATCAACAACGACGTTGCCATGGTAGGTTATAAAAAAAGTGAGCTGGCACCCACATTTACAAAAGGTAATGCAATAATTGCCGCCTTTGTCACTAGTTACGGACGTATTCATCTGCATAAATTAATTAAAAAGTTGGGAAAGCGTGTAATTTATTTTGACACAGACGATGTTAAATTTACACATCTACCAAACGATTGGCTACCCCCCCCCCCCTCGGTGGTAATTTAGGTGAACTTACGTGCGAGACCCCAATACATATATAACAAAATTCATATCTACTGGGCCAAAAAGTTACAGCTTTCAACTTGAAAATAATCAGACAATTATAAAACTAAAAGGGATACCTCTTACCAGGGAGAATTCAGAAATCATCCATTTCGACGCTTTTAAACAGATGATTTTTGTGCCAAATACCGAGTTTAAGGTGAAAATACCTTTTAACGTAATAAAAGATAAGTACAAAATGCTTTTACGTGTTGGCAACTTAAGTAAAACTTTCAAAAAAACATTTTGTAAACGTGTGCTAAAAGAGAATATTTCTAGTGTACCCTACGGCTATTTAGAATATAAAGATGGTGAATTGTAAAATAAAATTGTCATCTTTTAATTATTAGTCTAAAAATCATGTAAAAAAACCCCGCAAAACAGGTTTCATTCAACCACATAGTTATCGTAAATGAAATCTCTTCCGAAAATCGAGTAAATACTTTATTTTTAAATAACCTAAGATTTAAACTTTTAACTTCCAAAATTGAATTTTTACTAAAAAACGGGAATTAATAATTTTTTTGGTGAAGGAATTATTATGATTTATTTTTATTCAAAAATGTTATTTTTGTATGTTATTTTGAAAGTTTATATAATTGGTGAAGGAATGATTGTTGATAAGAAACATATTA
The DNA here is from genome assembly GCF_980474605.1 of Leiobunum rupestre. Classification (NCBI taxonomy): domain Eukaryota; kingdom Metazoa; phylum Arthropoda; class Arachnida; order Opiliones; family Sclerosomatidae; genus Leiobunum; species Leiobunum rupestre. The sequence continues at coordinate 6,277,891 of NC_143390.1, forward strand.
TACTTTAATAAAATAATTTTTTAAATTTAAAATGTGTTTGTTGATTTTTACATATATTCTATAAAACAGTCAATTTACTAACAAACTACGTAGTATGTTGTCTTTGTTTAAACAGTAATGTCTTATATAAAATTTCTTTCGCCATTTCGAATGATGGTGTCAGGGCCTACTATGTCGGGCAAATCATCTTGGACGAACTCACTAATTAGATGGAGGAATGAATTAATCGATAAACCTATTAAAATTATTTATTGTTATTCGGTTTGGCAATCAGGTTACCATGCTTTATCTCAGCTTTTAACCGATATAGAGTTTATTCAAGGACTACCTCCGATAGACAGCGAGTTTTGGGAATTAAATAGAAATTCCTTACTTATTATTGATGATTTAGCAGATGAACTATACAAAAAAGACCAAATTGGTAAATTGGTTACCGTCGATAGTCATCATTATGAAATTTCAGTCATATTAATCTCACAAACCTTATTTCCTCGAGGCAAACAATCTCGTTTAATCTCTCTTAATATGTCATATCTAAATCTGTTTAAAGCTCCTCGAGATTTAAGTCAAATTCAATATTTAGCCAATCAAATATCTCCAAATAATACAAAAATAATTAAAATGGCCTACGATATGGCTACTAGCGAATCTTACAATTCACGATTTATAGACACATCTGTCACCACTCCAGATAACTTACGATTAAGATCGTACACATTTAATCAAAACGGACCACAAATGGTAGTTTTTTCCAATAATAAATAATTTACTATATTATTATCAACTTCATTAAAGACAATGGCTCCAAAAAAGACAGTACGTAAAAAAACGACTCGTATTGCAAATCCGTCTGACAGGTTTAAAACACACTATCCATATTTAAATTTATTGTATAAATCTAAAGGAGGGATACGTAAAAATTTATTAGCTAACAGTCCTCCAACGCAATTAAAAGCCTTACAAACCGTTTGCAAAAACTTGAAAGGGGGTGGAATTGTGTTATCTAAAGCCAAAAAAAAACAGTTAGCTAAATATAAAAAATCAATACGTTTTTTGGCCAGTCTGAAAATTTCACAAAAAAGGAAGCGTGCTTTGTTAATTCAGAAAGGTACGGGGTTCTTCATTCCTGCGCTCCTAGGTTCTATCGTTCCTTTAATTGCCAATTTATTCAATAAAAGATAAAATGAAAAAAATGATTTTAGTTCCCGCATCGAGTGTCGGACAAATATCTCAAGAAAATAAGCAACTTGTTTCTCCCCAGGAAACATATTACAACTTATTAGATAATGAGATGCAAAATATATTATCTTCTAATTTAAACAGTCGCTCCAAATTACGCGAATTTTTAAAAATACTGAGCGAGGCCAGGGAAACGAGGAAGGCGATACCCGTACCTAAAGTCGAAATTACCAACTTTCAAGCACCCGTACCTGTTGCACCATTAAATTTCCCGTTCGCCTCGCAAATTTATTCACCCTTCAAGACGCCCGAGGGGGTTAACGCTGGGTAGGCCGCGGAGCTGCGTCTAAATACTATAACACGCAAAATGAAAGACTATCTCAGCGAGAGAGAAAACGAGCAGACTAGGAAAGAGACCAAATTCCCGAGTCTCTTAAAGACTGTAGATTCTTGGGAAAGGAAATCATCTACGCCGATTGTTAAGCAACAAAAGACAATTACTGATGATAGAATGCAAAAACGATTAAATCAAGAAAATGAAATATTTGAAGAATACTTAGAAAATACCGATATTGGAAGTCGTTTAAGCAAGGAAGATGATTGGGATCGAGAGCTATCTTTGGAGGAGGGTGCTGTTGGTAGAGTTCCAATATCACCACAAAAAAAAATTAATATTACCATCACCTAAAAAATCTCCCAGGCCAAAAAGACAGACCAGGCCTCCTCCGCGCTGGCAAGAATAATAAAAATGTGTAACAATAATTATGTATGAAATAAATAAACATTTTTTTATTCTAAACAAATCGATTTATTTCGTTTCCACTCTTTCATCAAATGAATACATATATTCAACAACGCTAAACTATCATTTCTTTTTAAATTGAAATTATACAATTCGTTAATTATTTTACTGTAAGAAATCCCCATACATCTCGAGGTTAGAAAATAAATCACATGTGGTCCACAGTTTTGGCTTTTATCTCATTGAAATTTATGAGTGTTGTATCGAATACGCTTGCCATATCGTTCTAGCAAAAATCCATAGTCATGATGTGATCTTCCTAGAGAACAAAAAAAGTCCAGAGTGTCGCCCGATTTGTAAACAGCCGTCCAATGAGACCCTGGAAGCGTATCAGGGTCGGTATTAACTACGAAACAATATGATTTTTTTTAAATTGGAGGTTTGGGTAATCTATTAGCGGGAAACACTCTTATAAATTTATCTCTCGAGCGTGGGTCACACTTAAGTAAAGATTGTATTTGATTAGTGTTCATCTTTTACGTCACCGTCAAAATGCATAATTTTTCATATTGATCTTTTGTTAAGTTGATTCCCCTAATAGATGGCTTCAAACTTCCGTCTTCTTTCTTAAAATGTCGCACGTCGAAAGTCTCGTTACATTTTACGAGGTACGTGTCTTTTCCTAGGTCGATGCTTTGTCACAAACTCCAATGTCTAGGCTATATTCGGGACTTCGTTTTTTAAATTTCATCGCGGATGACACTATTGTGGCGCTAACACCAAATATTACGATCGCGAGACCCAGAAGAACGTGTAATTTACCCATGGTTAACAAAATGTTGAATAAAGACTGTAGCGCTCTACACTTGAATTTTAACCATTTCTTGAGCGTAAAACGCCCCTTTAATTATATTGCCTGTCAAATCTTTCACAATATACATACAAGGCTCTCTCGTAATTACTCTATGAATTTCAAATATTTCGGCTGTAAACGTTCCTCTGTATGCTTTATCAAATGTTGATTTTGCAACGGCTAATCGAACTTTATCCCCAATTTTTAAAGTTGGTTTTCCAATCATGCTAAGGTTGCCATAGTTTTTTTTCCAAATTGCTGATTCATTGTTTTTATTGACATCTTTAGGGGCGATTCCTGTTGTAGAATGTTTTCGAGCGTTATAAGATTTTGCAATTAATGGTAGTTTATTAAGATAATGTAAATCGCCGGTCTTGGTAATTATTTTAAAATTTTTAGATTTTACCGTACGAACAAGTCTCTCAATCATAGGGGCCTTTTTCTCGGAATAAACGAAATAGTGGTGAATATTATATTTTTTTAAAAGAGCGCGAAATGGGGCGTTTCTAAATTCTGACCCTGCGTCGGTACATAAATTAACAGGTACTCGTTTTTGAAAATCTCTCTAAAAGCCTTCACAATCTCGCTCGAGGTTTTATTTTTTATTGGATGAATAAAAATGAATTTACTTAAAATATCCTGAACTAAGAGCGTAAAACGGTAATTGTTATTAAAAGTTTGTAAAAGAGGGAGGTCTAATAAATCAGCCATAAATGTCTCGTCAATAGTTGTTACATATAATTTGTTACGTTTAAAATTTAACCTCCTAGCTCTGTGTTGTGTGTAAGTTGGTTGTTTGCTGAGAAAATTTTTAATTTCTTTTTCCGAAATTTTGGGAAAAGTTTTTCTTAAAGTAACACTATTAGAATAGCTGTATGGGTTTTCAACATCGTAATAAACTTTACTTAATTGTTTGTCGGTTTTTGACACCACCATCTTTAAATGTATGTATAGTAATAATAAAACAGATTATAGTTAAAGTTTTTATTTTAATAAATTAAATCACATTTTAAGTTTGAAACATTTTGAACAATATCAAAATATAGTTGACTTTCTACTATTAAGGGATCAAGACCAAATTCCTTTTGGAATCTAACAACAATATGATCAAAATTTAATTGTGGAATGGCTAATAATATCATATTTTCAACTCGGTCTTCAAAATTTGTGCTAAATCCTAGTTAACAAGACACATCGTGAGTAATCGAAGATTTTCAATGTGGATTCTCATAATTCTCAGTAATTTCAAACATTTTATCCGTGAGCTCATGTACAATTATGTCACGCATAATATTTTTTGCCGACAAAATTAAATTAATCTCCTGATCAATTGTATGTTTACAATGCTTCAATCTTTTCCACGCTGCTTGGTTGAGAGTAAATCCATAATTTGTTGAATAAAAAAGATGGTATAAATGAATTTTTCCTCTTGCGCAAGATCGTACATCCACGAGTTTTTCCTTTTGTCCCTTGAAACAGTCGATTTTTATCTTTGAACCTTCAAGAGGAAGCCAGGTGTGAAAACTAGCAACTTGATCTTCAAAAAAATCAGTTATTTCCTTTTCGAATGTGAATAGAGATTTCCAGGCTTCCAAATTCAGTTCAAATTCGGCGCAAGTGTCTAGTCGGTAAATTTTGATGGATGGGTTGACATAACCTATCACCGATACTTCTTGTTTAGGTGAGAGACTGTGAGTTCGAGACATCTTTACCACTATGATTTCACGAAGCAACTAACCAATCTTTGATCTTGTTGATTGTTTTTATTCCGTAATATACGTAACTTGACGCTCTTGGTTAATGATAAATCGGTTTTCGTATTCTCCAATAATAATTATGTTTTGAATATTAGTTAAGGGGGAAGAAAACTTCATAACCATTCGTAAACTACCATTTCGTTGAATTGAGAGATTGTTAGAATTTGCCGAGGAATCGTAAGTTAAATCAAACGCGAATAATGTATTACCGTTTTTATAATTTTCGTAATCAATACAATTACCAGAGTTATTTCCGATTAAATCCATTGCCGAGAATAGTGAATAATACGACCTAGTGTAAAGGCCTTTACCAAAATTTGGAGTTAGAGCAGTTTCTGGGACATTCTGGTCATCTAATGAAAGTTGTAAGAACGAGAGATTATTATGGTTAAATTGAAAAGGGTTTTCTTGACTAGACCCATTGTAAGCAGAATTGTTTATCATTCCAATTATTACGCGATTTGGAATGTTACCTAAAAAATATTTGACTTCACGAAATTGCTCGAGCCTGCGGAGATTGTCAAAGTTTTAACGACTGTTTGTGTTAAATCGTACAAAGCTCTTTGTTTATGAAGTATCGCATGATGTGCCAGCTGGAGATCTGGATTTATACGAACATGCTTAGCCGTAAGAACCGCGTCTTCGATACATATTTTATATTTGTTATTAACATCTTCTTGTGAAATAATTATAAATTCATCGGAATTTTTCAAGAGTCGAATTCTTAAATTCACTTTGTTTAAAAGAAATTTGTCTATTTTACAAGAATCTACATGAAGTCTATCCATATATTCACAAACTTTCGATCCCGCAATATCTTTACTTCTTTTTAAAATTCCATTGTTTTTTTAATCTTTATTAACATCGTCAAACGCTAACGCTGGGTCGCAAAACCCGTCTTCGTAATAGCCCTCGGCGGTTTTGTAAGATTGTTTGGCTCCCATATCAAAATTTAAAACTGTTGCTAAATATGCTAAGTATGGGTAGCAGTTATTGCTAGAGTGTACTAAAGTTTCATTCATAAACACATCTATTTGGCTAAAAATAGAATTCAATGGAAGGTTACATAGGGAGACTTTTTTCGGCTGTAGGTATATCTATTAAATTCCGTTTTGTTCTTTTTTAACGCGAATTCGAATTTTAAGCATCAAGTTCGACATGTCAATATAATAATCTCCCCCAGGGATAGAAAAATCAATCTGTGTAGCATTCGACAAGGGAGCTATAGGGAAATAATCTACAAATTCATTCCCCTCAATATTTCCATTAATCAGGGGTTCGTTAAAAAGCTCCAACTCCGAAAACATAGATTCAAATTGAGGCATAATGCTTTAGTCAAGAAAATCGTTTTTTGTTCTCTTGCGTTTTCTCTGATTATTTCGTAATTTTGCTTTGCGCTTCTTTACTCTCCGAACTCCAGAGCCTTTGTGTGTATTTAATATAGTATCACCGAGACTATTTAAAAGATTTGTTCCAGCAATTTTACTATTTTTTTTAACGACTCCTTGAAATTTTGACCAGCAACAACATCGTCCATAATTCATTTCCCCATAACCAACCCTTGGATACCGAGGGATTTAGCTACGGGTCGAAAAAGAGGTGTTACGAATCTTGCTAAACTTTTTAAAATTGATCCAAATCCACGACCAGTTTGATATTGGCTTCCTCGAAAGACGTTATATCCACGTCCTGTTTGTACATAATGATTATAATATCTTTCCATTATGAGCTTGTTTTAAGTGTACTTTAGACTAAGAATCCAGTCTTTTGAATATTAATTTAACAATAGTCTTTCCTGTCTTATATGGCAGGAGTTCACCGTAATCCGACCTTAAAGAAATTTCTATAGTTTGTATTTGATCGTAGAGAACTGGAAAATAGTCTAAAAAATGAAATCTTTCAACTTGTGCTCTATTTTTATTTTCGTTTAATTTGATAATTCTCAGCAGGGGCGTATTAGTGTGACCTGTAATTACAGGTTGTATAATATTTGTATAGACATAAATTCCGGATATTCCGTGGTTGAGATCTGCGGGGTACATACCTATTTCGTTAAAAAGAGGTCTTTCAATTTGATTGTTAGAAAAACCTAACATTTGCCCGAGTTTGGGGTTATCTATTGGAAAGGTTAAAAAACTGTTTCCACCCAAACCTTTAACTGAAACTGTCGAATCTTAATTAAAATTAAACTCGAATTTAGCCCAACTCTGTTGTGGTAATGAGTGTTTCATCGCAATTAAAACATCATCAATAGTGTGGTAAACGCCACTTGGAATTCGACAATGGAATTTGTCTACAACATTTAGTTTATTATTTTTACCTTGTTCGTAATTGTGGAAATCAATATCGCGTTTTTGTCGTCGACTATTCTCAACTCTGTTTAAATCGTTTCGAAAAATTATAAAATTAACCGTATTATCTAATAGAATCTAATTTGAAGTGGGTCTAATGCTTTGCTTTTATAAACTGAGGAGATATAATCTACTTTGTACTCAATTTGTAAGAGGTCTGCTAGAGGTCCAAATATTTTAATTTCCAACCCACTCATTAACTCGATTTGAAAATAATATTTTTCATTTTCTTTGAAAATAAAAAATCCAGCCTTAAGCGAGACATGCGAATCAAAATATTTTTGAAGTTCATTTAAAATTTTGAAATGAAGAGATAACGGTTTAAAATTCCCGCTAGAATCCTTATCAGCCTCGTAATAATTACGTTCAAACGTATAACTGTCATTCTCCCAGTTAGGCGATTCAATTGGAATATTTTCATTATATCTAAAATCTATAACCGATTCCTCATCTGACATAAATTTTTCCTCATACACTTTTAAAGGATTTTGACTGCTAATTACACCATCTTGAAATTCTGGCGCGTTTATATTAAAAATATTTGCTAATCTCCCGGTGAAGGCCGCCTGTAGGTCTCGAGGGAATGAAATTCTTAAGTAATGACCTCGATTTATTTCTTCGATTACGTAATGGATTTCGAACCGATTGAAAGGAGGGAAGTTTGTCGCCTGTTGAATTTCGTTTTTTAATTGCCTATGTAAAGATAATGGGATAATATTTCCAAAATCATCTCTCTGACCCTCAAATAAAAAAGGTTGGATAATCGATACAGAGTAGAAAGCCCAATCTTCCTGCTCAAATTGCGGTATTTTTGTACTCTCAATACGTATATCGATAAAATTGTTGCGCGAACTAAAAGTAATATTATTTAAATTATTTAACGGGTCAAATTTTTGAATACCCGTAAAATAAGTGTCTGGTGGAATTTTAAAAAGATCTGCTAATGGATTTTGAAATTTAATTTCCATCCCTACCGGTATTTCTAAATTAAAATATAAATTATCTTCATCATAGGACGATATCGCGGTTTTTAATAAATCAAACTGTCTCGGTTTACATCGTTCTAATAAATCGCGTATAATTAAGTTTAATGTGAACGGTTGAATTTCATGATTATATTGTCTTTCTCCCTCATATCTGCCCGCCTCAAACACAATTGCGTAATTATTCCATTGTATTTGTTTAATAACAGGCTGAGATGGTAGATTAACTGCTATTGGAAGAGAACTTGGTAAATTATTTTCTTCGGAAGGATTTAAAACTTTTGGTTGGTTGACGTCTCCATTAATATTTGGAATTAAAGGTTCTGTTGGTAAAATGTTGTTTAGATTTTCTTCTGGTTTCAGATTTGGCTTTTCTTCTAAATTTGGTTTTGGTTCAAGTTTTGGTTTTTCTTCTTGTTTTACTTCTAGATTTAGTTTCGGTTTCTTGTTAATTTTCTGTTTTTTCCTCCTGGGTTGTGATTGTATTTCTTCCACGGGAATTTGTCGTGGTAAATATTTTTGTTGATATTTATTCACAATTAACGCTTTTTTTATTCGTACTTCGATAAAATTTGTTGCGTAAGTTAAAGAAATAGTTTTGGCTTGATTTGAGAGTGGATAAATCACTATCGACAAAATCATTTTCTCGAAATTCCAGAACAGAAGCTAGGGGCGATGCTTGAGGTATTCTTACTTGCACATCTTTTTGTAACTGTATTTTTAATTTTGAACTATCTTCGTTTTCATCTATTTTTACCGTATTTATTTGTATTTTTCCTTTAAGTGTTTGATTGGCCTCAATAGTTTTAGCAAACTCGTTAAGTATATTATTTTGAAGAGATGTTGGAATAGTATTCTTATTTCGATCTACATCACCCTCGTAACGTTTGGGCGGAATTTCAATTTTAATATAATCCCATTGATTTTCTTCGGGTGAAATAACATCTGACACGTGCCCTACTTGGAAATGCGAATACTCATTTGATATATTCGAATAAGTTTCAGGAAGAATTATTTCTGTTAATGAGCAAGCCCATTTTTCATTGTTAAAATTTAAAGGTTTTGATAACTATACTTTAAAGTTAGAAGGTGTATTTTCCGGGTAAATATCGGGTGATGCGTTCGAAGGTAGAAATACTACTAAACTTGACATCTTTATAATGACAGTTTAGTTGGGCGACATCTCGTTTTATACTTATAAAAGATTTACCGTGTTAGATCGAAAGGATTGGGAGTTGAACTTGTGACTGTTTGAATAACGTCCTGCAACGCTACCGATCTACCACGCTAAACCTTAACACGAAAGAGTTAAAATATCTATTTTTACGTAGGAAAAATAAGAACAATATATTTATTAGAAAAACAGATTTATTCACATATTTTCAATCATTTGACAAGTTTTTTCAAGATTTTCTAAAACCTCAATAGGTGTTTCAACTTGATTAAGAGTTAAAATTTGATTATTTTTACAATATTCTTGAAAAAAGATAATAGCTTCCATCTGCTCCTCAGATGGCATGACGAAGTCCGGTGGAAATACAACATTTGATTTCATTGTTGAATTTAAACCTTCTTCACTCTTAATAGCAATTGTCTTTTTTTACGTTGAATTTTCTTTGGAGTTCCATTATCATTAACAAACCCATCTAACCATTCTTGATTTTTTACGTTAAACTCGTTCAAATAATCAATAATTTGGTCGTCTAATATTTCTTCTTCGCTTGTGTATTTTGGTTGATTTGAATGAAGACAATCGCAAACATCAATATTAAGAAGTGTTTTATTAGAATAACTAGATGTCAAATGGATCATCAGATGCATCTTAAAAACTCTTCGTTCCAGAAATAAAGCTTGACAAACCCAGCATTTAACACTAAATTTAAAACTATCTATAAAATCAAACGCGTGTTTGCGACATGGCTCCTCATAATAACAAGGGTTCTCGGTAGGAGATTTGCATTTAATTTCTGGTTTCCCCATAAATAACTTCATTTTTTAAACTTTAAAGAGCTCGAGTTTTGAGACGTCTTACGCTTACACATATCCTTTGACTTTTAAATGTAAAAAGAATTATTATTTATAGAAATAGTTATTATCGCAAGTTTAGACTCGTTTATTAGTTGTTTAAAGTTTTTTGGGTGGGGCCAAAAGTTGCCAAGGCTATAAAACGAAGGTCGAGAATTCGTTTCCCCATCTCGCAAATAACTAATTAGCATTTTAAATGGCGAAAAAACGAAAAAAATAAAAAAACGAGATCAAAAGTAAATAAGTTAAAGTATTCGGTGGGGTCACATATTACCGTCGATATCTCGGTCCGACCTTGTCCGATCGTGTCCAATCTTGTTGGGAGTATAGACCGAGGGTTAGGGGTTGTGGACAGTGCTCGAGCATCGAGGTCAAAGATCATCTTCAAGGTGAAATTTAGGGTTAAAATTAAAATATGTTTTTCGACTTTTTCCAAGGTCAAAAATTGTTTTTTGGAAAATATTTTGGGGGTTGTTTTGGGGGGGTTATTTTTGGCGGCCATCTTGGAAAAAATGGTTCAAATATGATCTATCTCTACTGATGACGTCAAACAGAAAACAACACTCGGGGGTTTCGGCCTCCAAGAATTATCCACTAGATGGAAAAACTTCGCTTTAATCAAATTTCAAAGATTAAATCAGGGTCTTTGTCACCCAATAGAGGGCTCCTTCGTCAGTTTTTACTAACAAAATTCAAACGTATAAAGCCTAGGTCTGGAAGTTTTTGCCTTCCAAAAATTGAACTTAAATTAGAATTTCTTCCTAAATATTACCAAGACCTCTTCGATTTCTGGAAGATAGTTCCAATCCGATTAAAGAAGCCTACAGATCTAGATAATTTTTTAAAACTCTTAATTCTATATAACCCTTTTCTTGAAATTGAATTTTACCACCCTAAATGGAAAACCCCTGGTTTTAGATTCTTAAACGACATTTTCAATAGAGCATGCACAGAAAGAACTTTAACTAAGCAATACTTAATAATTGTTAAAAAATGTGGTGAAGTTTTTATATTACAAGAACTGGCAAATTCGGGCCTGATAGTCAACAAACCAAATGAAACAAATTTGTTATTATGTTTAAACGAAAAAATTATTCCTCTAGAAAAAATTAGTAAACAGGTTTTTAAAAATTATTTATCTCCAAAATCTGAAAACTTAATGAATAAAATTCTAAAAAAAAAACAAAACATTGAAAATATTAGTTACAATATAAATCCTGTATGGTATCACAGTTTTTTCCCAAGGGAAAATAACATTCTATGGAGAATTGTAACCCAAAACATAACTACACCTATCTTAGCTTCAATGTTGTATAATCTCAGTGCCATCTGCCGATTTTGTGAAAACTTCCGTGGAACTTTAAAACACATATTTTTCGATTGTGTGATTACCAATACTTTTTTAAATGCGATTGTAGTTTTTGTAAAACATTTCGAATCTGAATTTAACTTGAAGAAAGATTTTTACTGGTTGTATTTTAGTGAAAAAAAATTCATTATTACAGATTGTTAAATATAATCTTTAGTATAGCAAAACTCGCAATTTACTTTTCTTACCACTTAAGTATGAACATAAAAGAAGTAAATCCAACCTTAATGTTGTACTCTTATTTTAATAAAACTTTTTTTTAATTTGTTTATCGGAATACGAGTTCCTCAAAAAATATGAGAACTCAGTTTTTAACGAATTGTTAAAATCAGGGATTTGTGATTTTAAAACACAAAAACTATATATGAAAATTTGTTTGTAAATACCGGTATTTTTCTTTTAAATTTTGTTATATCTCGAATTGCGAGAAAACCACATTCGGTGCTACCGCACTTGCTTTTCCGTTAAGCAGATTGTAGGCGACATGCAATTCAATTTCCGAAACCATAGATATTTTTTCGTGTAAATATGCTGATATACTTATCTTAATAGAAAACATAGAACCCTTAAATTATCGTTTGTAAAGTTTTTTGTTATTGTAAAATATATCCACATACTCCACGTTGAAAACACTGTAAAACCTTCCCATTAAAAATTCTTGTAAATATCAAAAACTTGAAATACATATCCCTACTTTACACGTTTTCAGTATAAAACCTGTTAACCCAATTTACCAAAAACTTATCAAAATGTATTCCAAAAATTATAAACTTATACAAATGTATTCCTGATTTTATCAAAATGTATTTCTAATAAACACGCTTCCCATGTTCAACCATGGACATTAGTATATCTAAAGGGACGGGTTATGCCTGTAGCTTCCACAGCGCTACGAGCTAGGTTCCACCATGGCCTGCATTCGGGGGTGGGAGGGAGAACATGTTTTGTAACGCCAAGGCCATTTATTATAGAATCAAAATGGCAGCTGGCCGGCTGAGTTTGCTATGCTGTTAAGAGATAAAGTTTAGGATTTTCGGCGATTATATAAGAGTTATTAATGAAAGTTGGTTTAAAATTATTGTACTGTACTGTATAAAATGTTATATAATATCTAATTATGGGCAGGAAAATGTGTATGTATTCTTTATGTTGTAACAGCGAGAATTGCACTAAGCCTAGGCCTGAAAGTCACATTCGGTATTTTCCGTTTCCTAGACCAAAAAAGTAAATTTGTGCTGTAATCAGGCACATATTTCCTAAAAACCCACACAAATTAGCAAAGCCTTAAGCAGAAAACACTAATATGATAATTTTATTTTATTTTTCAATTAAAAAATTCAGAAATTAAATAACTAAACAAGAATTGACAAACCTTTCAGAATAGAAATGGTCCTGGTGCTGTTCATTTAGCTTCTTTTTCACTGTTGGCAAATTTACAGCATTTATTACTCGAGTCATCTTAAATTTCGTTGAATGACCTTGATATAATGCCAAGTTTTAGGTACAGCCAACAATTTTACGCTACTCGAAATTGGCCGCAAAGTGTAACGGAAAATTGATGAATAACCCGTCCCTTTAGATATACTAATGTCCATGGTTCAACCTTGTAGGTTCAATTTGTAACTGTTGTTGAAAACGTTAAATAAATATATTTCATTTCATTTCATTATTATTGGAGTGCCACCCTTGATGTTGGCATCCCTCTGGGCTTCTTTTTACCATCTAGACATTGCCAACCAGTCAAATGTTTAAGTTCATTTGGTCCAATAGGCCTGAATGGGTATCACGGAACACCTTTTGTCATCCTGCCAAAAGAGAGGTCTTGGCGTACCGAATCTACATAATAAAGTCTTGGCGACGTCCTACACAAGAAAAGCGCGTTGACCGTGAGTCACCAACCACCTATTAACGTAACAGTTTGGTACATTCTCTCAAGTACCGTTACTCATTAACTCATTTTCACTTGGTTATCTTGATTCGTTAGTAAACTCATTTCATTTTTTTAACTCTCTCGTGTAATTTATCCGCAAAGATTTATTAAAAGATTATTAATCCAGTAGCGTTTAGCTTCATGTTTAATTAGAATATTTCAGTTCAAGGTCTTAGTTATTAAGACTCAGCCTATCGTCATTTCGTTTCCAACTACTAACATGGCTTCATGCAACTCCCAGTTCACGAAGCGCAACAACACCAACTATCGAAAGTGGAAGTACAAAATAAAGATTTTTGCTGACATCAAAGTACATCGACTCAGCACTTTAAGAAATTACCGTAATTTATACGGTCAAATTACTAGCAGGTAGCTGAAAGTTATTAAATAGAGTAACTGTTTTTTTAGGGCAAATTAATAGTTTTTTAATTTCAATGCTTTGGACCTAAGCCTCGGTCCGAAATTGGCTGTTTTTAAAAAGTGGGCCAACCAAAGTGTTTGTGTGGCTAACACGGGATGGCAATATTTTCTACATTCGTGCGTAGCAACTTGGGTTGTGACGCATGTTGACCAACAAAATTTTGGAAAAATATAGGATCTACTGGGAATTGCTGAGTGGGGTGGCGGAGTGGTTTGCACTTTCGCCTCGAAGCAAGAGGAGCCGGGTTCGATCCCAGCGTGTGACACTGGGTGAAAACTCGGAACAACTTCTTCTGCGTTGAGTTTGCAAGTTTTCTCTCCACTGGTTTAAGTGGTTATCCCCCGAGCTCTTCGGTTTCACCTACCATAAAAACTTGTTCAAGTTAACGGTAATAGCTGTTGGCTAGCGTGGCATGAAGGGCTTGCCACCACCGTCCTTCGCGTTGTAACCCGGCCACCTGAATTAATGGCTTTAAAAGTCGCTTGATGACTTAGGCCTAAGGTATTAGACTAGCTGATTATTATTATTAAGGCTTTATTATTAAGTTTAAGATAGTGCGCACGTTCAAGCGAGCCTAGGGGGCTGGGACCCTTAATAAAGTACTGAATTTCAGTTTTATTCCTGTTACCCAGATTGGTTTCTGTTTCAAAGATCGATTTTTAAGATATGAAAATACCCACGGATCGATTGGAAATAAACTTCCTACCTCTGATATATGGTCGACGAAGTAAATCGCTAAGATTTTTTTTCTCTTGAAGCATTGTGTTCGCTACTTTAATAAAATTATCTTCATCGAACCAATGGTCGCTCGTACTGGCGGTGATCAACTGAAGATAATTCTTTTAAAGCGGCAGAGATTCGGCTGGTGCAACATTGTACGAAACATTTCCTGCCAAATCAGGGTCTCTGCGCGCTTCAAAGATTTGAGTTTGGCTCACGTCCGTCCCAGTGACCTTTTCGAAAAACGGTGCTAGGATCCTGGTGATCTGTCCAGTACCGCTTCAGACGTCCAAGAACTTGGTAAGAAGAGGTCAGCTTCCCAGAGAGGTAGGACATTATTTTATCGGCGATCATTTGTGGCGCCAAAAGACGGTATTTGGCGTAACATTCTGAAATAACTCGTCTTTATTTTGGCTGGAATCCATTCGTAGCTTATTGAATGCGTAGATATTTTTAAGTGAGACCATGGTCTGGAACTCATGGCGTTCAACGTGGAAATATGATTTTTCTTCCTAGGCTAATAACCATGACACCAGCTTAGAATAGTCCTACCATTACGCAAATTAGTTTTACCACTTGATAAAACTTATTTGCACAAATAATTATATTATAAATAATATTAAGCTAATCTAATTTGTAATAGAAATAGCAAGAGCACATGAAAATAAAATAATTCGTCGATAAACAGTGATACCAGTTTAAAACCGTGTATTATAACCAATACTTCTCAATACAGATAAATTTATTAAATTTAAGATTATAAAATTAATTTTAATGATTTTATCTTCGCTATCTTCTTTAAAAAAAGTCTTTAACAAAAAAGATAATAAACGGGTAAAAATATTGAAACGCTTTTCTGAAAAACAATAGTTTGAAAAACAAAGGAAGAAAACAAACTTTAGTATGTTAGTTTTGGGATTTTATTTTGGGCTTTCTCTTTTAAAAGAGGAGCTCGGGTAAAATTGGCGTAGTTATTTTAGGAGGCCTTTTCTTTCTATGGCGCAAGTTGGGAGAGATCAAGGAGAGACCTCAATACACTGGACCTCATCTTTAGCAAAGCCAAGTGGAGAATTTGATTAAATAAAATTTTAATCGATATACTTAATTTTAATGATATCGAGATTGATTAATTTGAATAGCTTGTACTCGCGACTTTATGGAGACACAAAATAAACCTATTTTCATAATATCTAGGTGATTTTTTAGAGGATTAAATATGCCAATAAAGATTTTAATTAAATACGGTAATTATAGACTTTCGTTGTCTTTAACCTAAGGCAGCCAGCCTGTCTCTATTTCAATCTGTTACCTTCACCGAAATAATGTACAAAAACATAATATAACCAATATAATTAAAAGTAATATTGGATAATATTTTCCTTTATTTAATTTGAGGTTTATTAAGTTACTTTTTTGGGAATTTGAAGTTTAGATTCACCGTTTCTTTTCGTTCGGGGTCTATCTCTTAAATTGTTTTAGATATAAAATGCAGGGTACGATTTTCCAGATGATAATAGTATGTTTATCCGATAACTTGTAAAAAAAAGTCGATGCCTTTAGGTCAGGGCATCTAACTACAATAAAATAACCAGAAATTTATAAATGAAAATGGTGGAAAACCCCGACGTTCGTTTAATGATAATAAAGTGTTTGCACAATACTACAGAAGAAACGTAAATGTACTTTAGTGGGCGTCAAGGATATACTATACTTCATATCAAAACCAGGAACAAGTGTGTTTCAACCGAAACACATACATGAAAACGTTAAGGCAATACTAGCCTTGATATCAATGTCATGAAATACTTTAAATTCTACAACAAACCCAATTCTCTCATATTAGTTGAGAGTAAATCGTTACATTTGTTACTAAGCTACGAACGGATCCCAACTTAAATAAGGCCGATCTTTATAAGAATGCCAAACAATCAAAATGTACGCCAAATACAGTCTTTCGGCGCCTCAAGTGGTCTTGGATAAAATAATGTCGTACCTCTCCGAGAAGCTGACCGGTCCGTACGAGCACGCCTTGGACGTCGGATGCGGGACTGGACAGAGCACCAGGAGCCTGGCACCGCATTTCAATAAGGTCAACGGGACGGACATTGATTTAATGATAATTAAGTGTTTGCACAATACTACAGACGAAACGTAAATGTACTTTAGTGGGCGTCAAGGATATACTATCTTTCATATCAAAACCAGGAACAAGTGTGTTTCAACCGATACACATACATGAAAATGTTAAAGCAATACTAGCCTTGATATCAATGTCATGAAATACTGTGAATTCTACCACAAACACGTCTCTCTCAAGACTCTCATATTGGTTGAGATTATATCGTTGCATTCGTTTTTCCACTACGAATGGATCCCAATTTAAATAAGGCCGATCTTTATAAGAATGCCAAACAATCCGAATGTTACGCCAAATACCGTCTTTCGGCGCCCCAAGTGATCTTGGACAAAATAATGTCGTACCTCTCCGAGAAGCTGACCGGTCCTTACGAGCACGCCTTGGACGTCGGATGCGGGACTGGACAGAGCACCAGGATCCTGGCGCCGCATTTCAATAAAGTCACCGGGACGGACATCAGTGAAACGCAACTCTTCGAAGCCAGGAGACAATCTGACACGCCGGACAATGTCCGATACCAAATAGCAGCGGCCGAATCTCTGCTGTTTGAAGAAAATTCTCTCCAGTTGGTCACCGCCAGCACTTGCTTCCATTGGTTTGACCAAGAGAAGTTTATCGAAGCGGCGAAAACGATGCTTCAAGAGAATGGAGTCTTGGCGATATACTTACTACATCGGCCATATATTAAAGGTAGGTCAACTTTCATTATTCATTGTTGTTTTAATATCTTTGTAGACTTAAGGTAAGGTCGCTACAGGATTTTCATAAAATAGTCAACTTAGGCAAACATTTTTATGTTTTGTGCCTTACAATTTTTGGTGATTTATATTTGAGCTGCGGGAAATAATATAATTGCTTTTTTTGGTGTCCGACTGAGAGAAACGAACGAGAAAAGCAATTGGCCGCTTTAGATAGGCATTGATAGAATGGAATTGTTCGATGCTGTGGCGCTATATATATTAACTACTAAAGGCTTTGTGGCCAGGTATTTCTCAAAGCCAGGAAGTGTTTGTTAGGTCATTAGAGTGGCCGGTTTTCAGTGCCATGGTCACAATGATTTTAAGGTGCCATTGTGGTAACGTAATTCCCAAAGTGAAAATTTGAGCCTGGGACTCCAACAGAAGAACGATTTACCGCATCATCAATACCTAGGAGCAACAAACACAAGGATAACGCAGCTAGCCTTTAAACACGCTAACGCAGTGTTGTGAACAAATTTCATTGGACGAGCTTTTACGCTAACCGTTGTACGGAAAGGAGGAAGACGATGTACGAATTTTCCACTTAATCCAGTATCAGGCGCTAAAGGGTCTAACCAATGAAAAATGTACACATGAAAATGCACGACTTTCGACGGGTTGCGATCTCCTTGTGTGGGGTGCTGTGTTTGTTGAGCCCTAGATCAATAGGAATTTTGGATAAACTTGAAATCTCCCGATATCAAAAAACATATATAATCTATTATTGTTGCAATCGACCGTTCTTCTACGAAGCAGAAATGTTTTTATAGGTTATTATCTACATTTTTGAGAGGGGCTGCGATACGATTGTGAGAGGGTTACGTAGGTCCTAGGCCCTGTGCTTACTCAATCTCTATTTTTCTTAATTTGATTTCAAAGTGAAAGCTTTAGATTGGTCGAAATATATTTCACGGATGTTCATTGGCCGTTAAGGAAGTCTTTACGTATAATATTACGGAGAGGGTCGTAATTAGTTGGAACTTTAATACACTTGATTGTACGAAAAAGGGGGCTTAAAGTCAGGATACAGATCTCAAGGGTACTAGAGAATGAAAGGGCTGATACGATTCTAAATTAATATCAATCCATTAAAACAAAATAAGCTAATATACAAATTTTCAAGGTCAGGGCAGGGTCATAAAATATTCTTTTTGACAAATTTAGGAGCGAATGAGGAACAAACTGAGAGAATTAAGAGCATAATCGAGAGGTCGGACGAAGAATTCCTGAAATACTCTTTTTACAGAAGAAACAACTTGACTGAACGTCGAAGTGGCCCGGTGTACGATTTTGATTTCAGCCTTCTGAAAGAAGTCGTTCACGTTTACGACCTTTCTTTCAAGAGAGAGATCACTCTGGAAAACGTTATTGACCATATGAGGTCAAATCCAGTGTACAGATTCCTCGTGGAAGAAGAGGGGGAGGAAAAAGCCAGAAATATCTTGAACCAAATGAAGGTCGATGTTCTTGAAGAATTGGGCCACCAGGGCGACAACTTGAACGGAAATGACGAAATGATAGTTACAGTTACATTAAAATGCACCCTAATCATGGGAAGGAAATAGAAATTTTTCACTTTTTTTAATAGATTTATATTATATAAATAGGGGAAAGGGAATTATTGTGAAGCCGTCACTTAACACTAAACCAGTTTAAAATAACAGCACGTACTAAGCCCACTTTTTGTACGAAAAACATTCGAAATATACAGTGAGTGCTCGGTCGCTTGTAGCTTGATAAATATCTAATAAGAATTTTGCGTTAAGCGAAATATACCAATATCTTTGTGTTTTAACGTACATGTAACTCGTTTCGTTTCGGCTTTAGAGATTTCATAAATATATCTTTGTTTACATTTTTAATAATTATTGGGTTTATATAAACCCTCTACATGGCGATATCTGAGACTGAGGTACTGCACTACGATTTCCAACTTGTTCCCCATTGGCTGACTGCTTGAGCGTGAAAATATCTAGTAGGAATTGATCGGCACTAGAAACTTGTACCAATCGAGTTTCGCAAGCGCGAGCTACAAGCTAAATTTTAAGCGATCATGGAAACTGAAATGATTGTAGCGAGAACGTGTATTTAAAAAAATTCAAGCCGAATTTTACCAGCTAGAGGACTAAGATTTGAAAACCTACGGTTTCAGTTACTCTATTTACCTAAATATCTTATTCGTGTTATTAACCTTTAGTAAATTTAAAAGTGCTTCTAATGCATTCCATTCGGCTTCGGTTAAAACAAATTTTCTTAACTCCTTATCTGTTTGCATCATGTTTTGTAAAGACTAAATAAAAGGAATCAAATATGAATTGTTTTAATTTCAAGTCCTCACCCGATACCTACTATGTCATCTAAAACACCGGTTTTAAATATGAAGCTCGGGAAAGCATGGCGAAAGTGGAATTCCAAAGAGGTTTTACATCCAGAACCGATTTCAGATCGTTGATTCCAAAAGACTGATTAAGCTTCGATAGCTGCTCTTCGCGTAGACCTGATAATCTTATTTTAGTCACAATATGCCGTATCTGAAAATACCCATAGTATAAGCTGAATCAATTTAAATTACCAGATTGTAGAATTCAACTGTATACTAATAACTAATACTTTAAAAATGCACCAACGATTTTTTAACATAACAAGTTAACGACTAAAAAGTACGGGAAACGTATTTTTTTCCTCAATTCGCGTTCATTATTTTTCGAATTATTCTGTTAGCTATCACATATATCTTATTTTTAAGAAACTCGTATAATAGTAAAACAATGCTTTTCTGTTGGATACCCTAAGAAAATGGGCGAAAGGGAACTTTGAACAAGAATTTAAGCTGACACGAACCAACGATGGTTTCGCGTCTCGAAGGCCTATCTGACCCGAGTTTCGCGTCTCGAAGGCTTATCTGACCCGAGTTTCGCGTCTCGAAGGGCTATCTGACCCGAGTTTCGCGTCTCGAAGGCTTATCTGACCCGAGTTTCGCGTCTCGAAGGCCTATCTGACCCGAGTTTCGCGTCTCGAAGGCCTATCTGACCCGAGTTTCGCGTCTCGAAGGCCTATCTGACCCGAGTTTCGCGTCTCGAAGGCCTATCTGACCAGAGTTTCGCGTCTCGAAGGCCTATCTGACCCGAGTTTCGCGTCTCGAAGGCCTATCTGACCAGAGTTTCGCGTCTCGAAGGCCTATCTGACCCGAGTTTCGCGTCTCGAAGGCCTATCTGACCAGAGTTTCGCGTCTCGAAGGCCTATCTGACCCGAGTTTCGCGTCTCGAAGGCCTATCTGGTTTTTAATGCGTTTAATTTCTTTTAGGGTTTATCTTTTTTCCCCCTTACGTGAGGGAATTATCTACTTTTCGCGATTTTAAAATGTTACTTGAAGGGAAACTTGGCTTTATTGCACACACAATTAAATAAACACATGACGCCACTCTCACGATTAAGACTTCTCGTATAAACATGTTTATTAGTTTTAAATATTACCTTTGTTACACATTTCCAACGAGTTAGTCCGTGCTTGTCCATGTATCACTATCGCCGGAATTTTCCATGTTTTCTTCGACAGTATCAAAGTTTGCCTGCGACTTAATGTTTTTTATTTGTTCTTGTACGGTCAAATTTACACGTAGGCGAAGCACCGAATTCGGGTTTGCGAACTATATCTAAAACCGAAGTCTTTGCTAATTTTTTCCAATTCGTCACTAAATGTGTCGTTATTCGCTGCGTTATCCATGTTAATAGCGAGGACCTATTCAAAACACATATGTCACAACACACAATATGTAACGTATTATCAACAAGTTGGGAAGCTTGCCAAAATATACCTCTCCTCGGAAGAATTGTCCCTAGTGGTATTAATTTCTCGAGATGATCCTTAAAGATAGATCTCCGCAATTCAGAGTTATTTACTAAAAACGTAATCCCGGTTCTATCCCGCCCGGTATAAAATTTTAATTATAATTAAAATAAATGAGACGAAACAACCGAGTTTAATTTATTCAAAATATTATAAATTAAGTAGTTACAACAGTGAGTTAGACGTACTAAAACAATGCACAATTGAATTTAACCCTTTTTACAGTACAAGTTTATCAGTTGAATATAATATTTAGCAAATTTTAATGAAAGAAATATCCACAGATGGTTTTTGTATTTTTCTCGCTTACGAAATACTTGCCGCACCTTTAACGCTCATTTTATTTCAACACTCGTAGACTTCCAGTTGACGTTGTGACACATACCGCATAAAAATACCAATACCATCCAATTTCCAATATCATATAATGACCCGCACACCCAGGAAATCATTGAAGCAAAAACCTTACCATCAACAAAGCACAGAGAGCCAATTTACTAACCGACAGCTCTCAAAGCAATAAACGTTAAATTATCGCCTTTGCATTAACACAACTATATATAGGTCGATAAGAAAACCCGAAAATAAATAACAAAAAACTAACAAAGTGAACCACCCACAGGGTCTACCCTTTAACCCTCTTATCTCGGCTGACTGCGCTAAAACAAGATTTGACCTTTAAAATTTCATACGTAAAAAATGTAGACTTTAAAAACCATTAATATACTCTTCCGCTAAGCTGAGTTTATAATTTTCAAAGAAGCGTAAAATCTATCGGTGGTTCTGTGGTAGAACATTCGCCGGTCGTGAAGAAGGGCTCGGGTTCGAAACCTGCGCGGCGCTTTCGTTTTTAATCAACAGAGAATACGCTACAGTAGAATTACTTCGATGCAATAATTTAAATGGAACACGAAATATCGTTCTATTTAATAACAACCGAAATTTAATACTCTGTTAATTTGTAATAAACACTTCCGATAAAGCTGAAGGTCTAATTTTCGATAAAGCGTAATAAGTGTTGGTGGTTCTGTGGTAGAACGTCCGCCTGTTAAACAGGAGGTCTCGGGTTCAAATCCCGCCTGATGCGATCGCAAATTGATAATAAGACGAATACCGTAAACAATTGGTGGAAACCCTGCCATTTGGACGTTGAGACGTTTATCGTAAACTTCAGCACTCGGTCCGTCCCAAAAGTCAATAAGAAGAAGTTGGTGAGCAAAGACGCATATGCAAATTCAACACTCACAACCGCCGTAACACAAACTCAACACTCACAACCGCCATAACAAACCAACTCAATATTCCTACACTTCACATAAACATTGCAACCAATTCCCATTACAACTGAGCCGAAACTGACGCGACGGTGAACGTTAAAGAAAAAAAAATCAACCAAACCGCACCCTACGCAACCGCAACTTTACCCTTTAACGCTCACCTTTAAACACGATTTCACGACTTTTCACCGGTAATGCGTATCGGACATTGCCCCCAGTAACGCGTTCGCAGAATATAGACACACACCCACACACCCAGACAGACAGACAGACAGACACACACAGACACGATGAAATAGTCCCCTCGGAGAGGTAAAAATGAATAATGCCAACTGAGAATATTGGGCGCGAGATAGAGCTCTCACAATAGCAGCAGATAATTTTTAGGCTATGTTTTAATTAAATCGAAAAGCACCTTTCGCACCAAAGCAGAGGATTCCCCTAAATAGTCCCAGTTAACAATTAATTTTGTTAAACTATAAAATATGTTTGAAATATTACTTGTACGCTGCTCTTTAATTCAAATATAACTGACCTTTGAATCGTACTTTCCTACAATCCTTAGGAACACATCAAAGATATTTTTCCCGGTATGTCTTACACTTTACAAACCAGTAAAAACGATTAGCCAGATGACGGCGCCACGAAAGGACAAAATTGAGACTTTTGATAAACCTGGTGTCTATAAATTGGAGTGTAACTGCCAAATAGCATATTATACAAAAACCAGTTCTACGAACTGAAAAAAAACAGTGTTTATTCTTGTAAATGTTACGGCTAAGAAGGGACAGACATTAAAATAAATTTAGAATTAATGTTTTTACGAAACATCATAACAAAAAATGTTTATCCAGAATAAACTCTACAAACGTTATGAGATTTTATACAAAACTAAAGAGTGGAAAAATAATTATGATGTGCGATTCGAGGGTAAGAATAAACAGTAAACCTACCGGTTTACTTTAATATCGGACAAACGCGCCGTAATTTAATAACGCGAATAAATAGCACGAAGCCGATATAAGACATAATAGGCACATCAAATGATTCAAATCTGCGGTTTCCGAACATGCATCCAAGCCAGACTATAAAATTATAATCGAACAAGTCAAATTATTAAAACACCAAACCAATCGTCAAAAAATTAAATTTAAGGGAATCCATTGAAATAAAAAAATCAAAACCAAAAAATTATTAATAAATCGTGAAGATGGCCCTTTATACCATTTAATAGCCCCCTACACATCGATATTTGAACTATCTCTGTAACTACATTTTTCAAGTATTCTTGTAACGGTATATTATGATTTTTTATTTCGTTTTGGTTTGTTCTTATATATTTTTATATATTTGGAACCTTGCCCTCCCCCACTAGGGTAGTGGGTAGTAGTAAATTGTTAAAAAATAAATATATTGTTGTTTTCGCTCGCTGCTCGTTTTGACGATCATTATTGTACACTTGACGACGAGGCGCGTAGGCCGTCTCGAAACAGCTGTCGTGGTTTTTTAAAATAAAAGGTTTTTAATTGTGCAATAGTGGTTTTAATTTATTAGTTATTACAATTTATGCACAAGAGAGCTGGTTAATATTCGGTTGAAGTAATAATTAATTAGCAATAATAAATTAATAATTAATTAATTAGCAATAATTAAGTTATTAGCAATAATTAATAATCGGTTGAAGTAATAATTAATTAGCAATAATAAATTAATAATTAATTAATTAGCAATAATAAATTAATAATTAATTAATTAGCAATAATTGCATGTTAAATATATAAAACGCTTAAAAATGGCTTTAAGCCCTAAGTGAAACGATTTAGATAAATCACGGTGAGAGCGCATGGTTACAAAATACACCCGAATTGTTCGAAATTGGTATACAGCTCTGAAAATTGATATACACGTGCCTTGAACTATACTCTCGCCTACCTAAATTTTATTTTTCAAAAAATACGACTGGAAAAACTTTTATAAGTAAAAAACGCCCTTGTTGCCTAGGACGCGCGCATCTTAGTTTACTTTTGTTTTTTAACATATTGGTCTAAGTTGCACCACATCTCCGCAACTTTAGGAATAAAAAATTGTAAATTGCGTGTAGCTTGCGTGGTAAAGGTGGTAAAGTTATGAATTTTTTTATGGTAATATGTGTCACAGTGCTTCTTAATACCTGATATGGAACCACATCGAGGTACCTTTTATAATTGACGTTTTTAACGATTTTTCGTTTTTCTCTATAGGAAAAAATGGTAAATCGTGTGTAGCTCGGGTGGTAAAGGTGGTAAAGCTATGAATTTTTTTTATGGTGATACGTGTCACAGTACTTAAAACCTGATATGGAACCACATCGAGATATTTTTTTTACTTGACGTTTTTTACAATTTTTAGTTTTTCTCTATAGGAAAAAATGGTAAAACGAGTTTAGCTCGGGTCGTAAAGGTGGTTAAAATATAAAAAAAAGGATTTACTGACAAATAGTTACACCAAAACAAAAATTAAGTTCAAATGGAAGAGGTAGTCTTCCAAAGAAGCACCCGGCCGAAAGGTGCTCAAAACAGAGGCGGCGTTTCCTCTTTGAACCGCAATCGCGATGCGTTGCACCAGATGCTCTACGGAGCACGGCTCGGAAGAGATATCTCGAATCCTACGGCCTATGGCGTGAATTAACGACACAGCATCGCGACCGAAAGCGCCAATGGTTTCAATGGCCACTGGATGGAAGATGAATTTGCTGTCGAGATCCGAATACTTGGATCTCTTCTTTGTTTCAGCTTGGGTAGCGGCCCAGAGAGGGGCTGAAGATAAAGAGACCAAATAGGAAGGTGCTAGGGGGTCCGTGCAGGTAAAATCCCAAACGATGGCTTTACCGCCCGACCACGGGACCATTGACATGCCATCGGGGCGTTTTCCGTCATGGCGAGAAAGTCCGGGTGGCTCCAGAAGGGAAGGAACGCCAGCAGAAACCAGGGCACGTTTTAGAAGGTCATTTACGGCACCGTGGCGCGACAAGCGACCCGAACTTCGCTTACAACTCAAGCCGTGGGTGCCCAAAGAGTCCACCTGGCCACCGCAAACACACGTATGAGGGACGCAAATTTGGGCTCCCAAACGTAGACCGACAGCTATCCTAAAAGAGTTATCGTCTAGAAGAGTGCCCAAGGATGGCGACGGAAGGGCGTTGAGCCAAGCACCCGATTCTTTGGAGCTCACTGACAGTAAGCGAGCCTTGTCGCGGTCGCTAACAGCACAATCCGACAAATGCTGCACGGACTTGTCGATGATCGGAGCCTCCCAAACGCGTTAAAAAATAGATTTTTTTTATGGTGATACGTGACATAGTATTTCTTAAAAGCTGATATGGAACTACATCGAGACTTTTTTTCAATTTCCCTGCTTTTATCTTTTTATATATAATTTCCATGGCAATCACAAGTTCACAACTAAGCCTAATTCCGCGGTTTTCAAGAGGCTGTTGCGAGATTGAAAAAATGTCTTAACTTTTCCACCTTTACCACCCGAGATACACGCGATTTACCTTTTTTCCCTATGGAGAAAAATGAAAAATGGTAAAAAACGTCAAGTAAAAAAATACCTCGATGTGGTTCCATATCAGGTTTTACGTAGCACTGTGACACGTATCACCATAAAAAATGTCTTAACTTTTCCACCTTTACCACCCGAGATACACGCGATTTACCTTTTTTCCCTATGGAGAAAAACGAAAAATCGTTAAAAACGTCAAGTAAAAAAAATACCTTGATGTGGTTCCATATCAGGTTTTAAGAAGCACTGTGACACGTATTACCATAAAAAATTCATAACTTTACCACCTTTACCACGCGGGTTACACGCGATTTACCATTTTTACCTCTCCGAGGGGACTTTGTACCCTAGGAGGGGTTATACAACCACCGTGTCTGTTTGTCTGTCTGTCAGGCCTGCGAACGCGTTTGCATTTTCGAGGACAAGGGTAATCACTGCGTACGCAGTTTCTTAGAATCAGGGAAAAGGTTTTCCAAAAGCGCCCTCTTTTTGTCATTGGGTGAAGTATAATTTTTTAATCGGCCGGGATTCGAACCCGAGCCCTCTTGAACGACAGGTGAGGGTTCTACCGCAGAACCACGGATACAGTTACGCTTCACTGAAAATTAGAAACTCTTCCGAGGAGAGGTATATTTTGGCTTGCCAACTTGTTTATTCCTAAAGTTGTGGAGATGTGGTGCAACTTAAAGGTTATATTTTAAAAACCCGTTATACCTAAGATGCGCGCGCCTTCGGCAACAAAGGCGTTTTTTGCTTATAAAGGTTTTTGAAAAATAAAATTTAGGTAGTCGAGAGTATAGTTCAAGGCACGTGTATATTAATTTTCAGAGCTGTATACCAATTTCGAATAATTTATCACCATGCGCTCTCACTAAATCACCGTCTGGAGCATTAAAAACAAAGGTTCTGGTAGAACTCGGAAGTCTGGAGGTTAGACTCCCAAGTCCGACCAGAATCACGATCTAGATGACTTAATGTAAAGTAATGAAAAAAATTATTGCTACTATTCTGTCGTAGGGAACTCGTGTAAGCGCGTTATTTGTTTATTCAATAAAGTAGGGTAAAAATGAAATCTTCTGTTTGAAAATTCCCACGGTTTCATCGTTTCAAGATGGAGGGGGGGGGGGGGACTGATGTGCTTTCAGGGTTTGGGGAGACATTGCCCACCCTTCCGCTCCTCATTTCAGGAACGTTTTAGAAGTTGGAGGGGGCAAAGAGAAACGAAACGGGGGTCTAGGAGCTTAGGCCCCGATGTAGAGTGAGTAATCGGTCGCGAATGTCATTAAGGCATTAACAGTAACAACAGTTATCATTATTAATTTTTGATACACAAATCCACAATAATAAAATGAGAATGGTTTGAATATTTAAAGGAGTGTAGCTTCACCGAATGCATGTGTTACTGTTTGACGACTATGTAAATTGGCGTAAAAAGACACAGTTGAGCTTCTATAAGCTTTATATGCTTCTAAATTGAGAATTTGAGCTTTGGAAGATTTCAGCTGACCAAAAAGTTGAAGGGGCAATAAAATTAGTTACCCCTCCAAGCAAAATTCTAGGGAGGGGCATTGCCTCCCTGGTTCCTACGCCCCTGCCTCATTTCATTGAAAAAAATTAAGACGGGATTTCTATGACTCGTTTTGATTTCAGTTGAGTATATCGTTCTAAATGGAGTCCATATTATTTCGTTCCGTAAGCAAATGCATAAGTTGAAATTTTAGATTTTCTAGACAAAAACTACCCAGGCCAGCAATTATATTATGCAAACGAATTAGCCTTACCTTAAAAACTTTAAATTCAGAAACACAACTTAGTTATTAATTTACAGGGTTTAACGATCTGCTATAAAACACGTGTCTCGATACTTTTCAAACTTCAGTATGTTACTTTCATTATGTACGTTGTTTGGATATTTGAAACATAACGAAATATTTGAAGCAAGTAAAACATTAACTTGAGCTTACAAGAGAACAAAACTAGAGGCCTCGCGCGGTTTAACTGTACACAGTCCCATAGGCAATTTGAAGGCCCCACGATGGAAGCCCCCCCCCCGCATTACGGAGTCTGCCGGGGCGTTATTTGGCCACTGGCTTTTCTGCTGTTTCTCCTCTAAGTCGGTTGCGAAGGGGATCAAAAATTATGCTTGCCCATTGCCCCACTCGGAAGGCACACTAGTAGCAGTAGCTACATTTGGGAAATTGTGTTGAGTTTTCCAACTGAAGAAAATAAAACTAAAACTATCGTGGATTTCCGGATGATGCCAGTTTTGAAAGCACACATTTGGAGGACGAGCCCATTTTCAATTGAGAATACGTAGGGGTGTGTCAGTTGCCAGTTACGTAGAAACCCACATAGAGTTATCTGAGATAGGATAAAGATGAGCTTATATGAAAAACTAATTGTAAATTAGGAAGTATAATTACTAAATTTCAACATGCGCTAAATGTTGGTAAATAAAGTTATAGAACCGTTTAAAAACCGTTTAAAACAATGAAAACTCGGTTCCGGTTCCGGATTCGGTTATCATATTTTTACAAATATCGGTTCCGGTTCCGGATACGGTTATAAAATTTGTATATTATTGGTTCCGGTTCCTAGAATTTACTCGGTTCTTCTCGGTTCCGGTTCCGGTTCCGGTTATCCGTTGCATCCCTACCCAATCCTAAGGATTTGTGTGTAAAAACAGTGTAGCCGTTGCCGCCGATGCCGATGGCACCGTGTCGCGCATACCTCTTCAACGGTTATAACTAGAAGAGTCTATGATATCTTGTTCGAATGTACATACATTGAATTAAACGACAAAATTGGTAAAAAAGACCGTAAATTTAATAAAAATAAATCGCAGTACTTCGGCAAAATATGCCTTCAAGGCGATACAAGATTCAAATCTTGTACCGCCTTGAAGGCATATTTTGCCGAAGTACTGCGATTTATTTTTATTAAATTTACGGTCTTTTTTACCAGTTTTGTCGTTTAATTCTTATATATTGACCGTTGGTGGCCTCCTACTTTTGTACATACATTGCCATTGGTAGCCTTTCATAAAGGTTTCAAATCGGAGCCCAAGAAGTTGGGCATTTGCCCAATTTACTATTTTCGGTGATTTCGCTTTATGTGGTAGATATTTTCATTAATATTAAGTCCGATAACGTTAAAAAAATTATTGGATAGGTTAGGATTCAGCGGACCTACAACTTCAGTTTTATCCGTAAATATTAAATTTAAGTATAGTTTTCAGGTTAATTTACGGGACCCCAATTTTCGTGTTTTTATATTTTCGCCTAAAAATCTACATACAGTTCCTTAATTTAAGTTCGATTTTCATGAAAGTTATATTTTTGAATAGCGGTGGTTTACATATAACCTAGAATTGTAAAAACGTTCCTTAAATTTAATTCTAAGTAAGGTTTTTTGGGCAGCGTATACGGACCCCCGCAATTTCCAACATTGTAAATCCGCGTGTTTATAGAGGTCTACGCGCCCGTTTCCCTCTGGCGTTTTTCAAGGCCGTTCAGAGTGGGCCGCGCTTTCAACGTATGAGCAGAAGTAACAATTAAGAATGACACTGATCTACCTAGTCTTCGGCGTATGACCAGAAGTAATAAGTGTGACACTCAACGTAACAAATAAGTGTGATCAGAAGTAACAAATAAGTGTGATCAGAAGTAACAAATAAGTGTGATCAGTAAAACAAATAAGTGTGATCAGAAGTAACAAATAAGTGTAATCAGAAGTAACAAATAAGTGTAATCAGAAGTAACAAATAAGTGTGATCAGAAGTAACAAATAAGTATGAAACTGATCGAACTAGTCTTTGTCGTATAACCAGAAGAAATCAGTGTAACACTCAACGGCTGACTAGTAGTAACAAATAAGTGTTATCAGAAGTAAAAAATAAGAGTGACACTGATCGAAGGAATCTTCGATGCTTTCAAAGTATGACTAGAAGTAACAAATAAGTGTAAATTTGTATAAATGTGTGACCGTGGATATATTTTGGTTGTGATACCGGCGTTGCAGGTTGCTGTGAATAGCTCAAACAAACTTAACACATTAGAAGGATTGTGTGTATTCTGACCGTCACAGGTATTGTTATTTTGAGTTATGGAGAAAGTTATTTGAATTTGGCATTTGGAAAAAAAAAACATTTTTAAAAACCCTGCTAAACGGGCCCCAATGTAGCGTTTAATTTCTCAAAAAAAACTGAAAGGAAAACTACATTTAGAAATTGCGATCTCTAGGCTTAAAGGCTGAAATCGAGGAATGTGCAAGAATGCAATGCAACGCTTTCAGGTTTAAAAATAAAAATAGGAAATAACTAAACATAACCTTCAACGACTTTACAGTGTTACATGTTTTTAATATTAAAATAACGCCCAGGTTTTAAAATATTAAATAAAAGTTATTCTAAAATCAAACAACCAATTACACTTCGTTTAATAAACTTATTTTAGGTTCTAATATTGTACATACATCCATTACCGCTAAGTGTCGCCACCAGCTCTCAAGCAATAAGTAAAACATGTAACATTTGATTTGCATACTTAATTAGTTAAATAAAGGACTAATAATAGCAGTTTGATTGTTAACGTTCTATGATATTTTTTCAAATCTAATATTCAAAAATTAAACCATTCTAGGCAGCTTCGTACTTGGTCTACATTTACGCTAGTTAATCAGGTCGGTGGTTTATATATCAACTTTAAAAAACATAACTTTAATGTAATGTGCCACATGTACGAAGATTATAGTTGTAAGATACGTTATATACAATGTAAAATTTACTTTTGTAATTAAAGGAAGATAATTCCATCGTACGAACAAACCAAATTTATTAATAGGCTCACTTCACTTATTGTGTTTGTAAAGCAGCCTTAGTTTTGCCCAGCTAGAAAATATTTCCAGGACTTTCAAAAACCTATTATAGAGACAGAGGACTAAATAAAACGCACATGTGGAAACGAAAAAGTACGCGCATCAAATCGTACAGGCAGACTAACCTTGGAACAAAGTTGCAAACATCGAAAAACAGTGAAATCTACCACAACCACGATTCTCTCATTGTTTGAGTATACCGTTGTATTTGTTACTAGGCTACGAATAGATCCCAACTTAAATAAGGCTGATCATTATACCAATACCCAGCAATCCAAATGTTACGCCAAATACCGTCTTGCGGCGCCCCAAGTGATCTTGGACAAAATAATGTCGTACCTCTCCGAGAAGCTGATCGGTCCTTACGAGCATGCCTTGGACGTCGGATGCGGAACTGGACAGAGCACCAGGATCCTGGCGCCGCATTTCAATAAGGTCACCGGGACGGACATCAGCGAAACGCAACTGTTCGAAACCAGGAGGCAAGCTGACACGCCGGACAATGTCTGATACAAAATAGCCGCTGCCGAATCTCTGCCGTTTGCAGAAAATTCTCTCCAGTTGGTCACCGCCAGCACTTGCTTCCATTGGTTCGACCAAGAGAAGTTTAGCGAAGCGGCGAAAACGATGCTTCAAGATAATGGAGTCTTTTCGATATACTTACTAGATCGGCCATATATCAAAGGTAGGTCAAATTTCATTGGTTCGTTTCAAAGTTATTTTAATATCTTTGTAGACCTAAGGTAAGGTCGCTAGGCTTTTAATTTAGTAGGGGGGGGCAACATAGGAAAACATTTTAATGTTTTGGAGGGCGCCATCATCGGAGACCTATGGAAATGTGCCTTATTATTATAAGAGATTTATTTTCGAGCTGCGGGAAAGATAATAAATGCTTTTATTTTTTCCGACAGAGCGAAACAAGCATTTGGTCGCTTTAGATAGGAATTGATAAAAAAAGTGTTCGATGCTATGGCGCTTTTTATATTAACCACTAAAGGCGTTGTGGCATGGTATTTCTTAAAGCCCGGAAAGTATGTAAGGTCGTTAGTTTGGAAAATTTTCGTTGCCATGGTGATAATGATTTTAAGAAACCCATTGTGTTCAAGTTATTTCCAAAGTGAAAATTTGATTCCAACAGCAGACCGATTTCCTAAATTTTGGATAAACTCAAAATCTCCCGATATCAAAAAACTTACATACAACTATTTGCACCATTTGAGTTCATAGTGAAAGCTTTAGATTTGTCGAAATATATTTAAGGTCATTGGCCGTTAAAGATGGATGTAGGTATAATATTACCGATAGGGTCGTTATTAGTTGGAACTTAAAAACAATTGATTGTACGAAAAAGGGGGCTTAAAGTCAGGTTACAGATCCCCAGGGTACGAGGGAACGAAAGGTCTGATACGAGTCTTAATTAATATCAATCCATTAAACAAAATAAGCTATTTTATAAATTTTCAAAGTCTGGACCGAGTCATAAAATATTGAATTTGATAAATTTAGGAGCGACTGAGGAGCAAACTGAGATAATTAAGAGCATAATACAGAGATCGGACAAAGAATTCTGGACATACTTATTTCTCAGAAGAAATTACTCGGATAAACGTCAAGAGTTATTTTTTGTACGATTTTGATTTCCATCTTCTGAAAGAGGTCGTTCGCGTTTACGACCTTTCTTTCGAGAGAGAGGTCACTCTGGACACAGTTATTGACCATATGAGGTCAAATCCAATGTAAAGATTCCTCAAGGAAGAGGAGGGTGCGGAAAAAGCCAGAAATCTCTTGAACAAATGAAGGTTGATATTCTTGAAGAATTGGGTCACCATGGCGACGACCTGAACGGAAAAGACGACTTGAAAGTTATAGTTACATTAAAATGCACCCTAAGCATGGGAAGGAAATAGGAATATTTTTACTTATTTGTACTAGATTTATATTATATAAATAGGTATAAAGGAATATTATTAGACCAAATCAGTTGAAATAAACAGTACATATTAGGCATTAGTCACCAACCTTTATCTCACTTTTTTGAATACAAAACACTTGCATTATACGTGGAACGTTTTGGAATATTTAAAAAATAATTATAATGGATGAAACTATTAAATCGCATTTTATTTTGTAAATATTCTAAAACTTTAAATCTTGAATTTTTAGTGACATTTATTTAAATGCTAATATTTCATAAGCCAGTTTTATTAATATCACTTATTTTGGTTTATTTTAAACAGAAAACAGCACCAACACACTACTAATTATAAACGCAACGTTTATAATACGAAGTACAATTCATTAATTAGTATTCTGAATAATGAATGCCCATTTCAATTGATTTAGCTTACTTTTATATACATTTTACTAGTATATATTTCTACTTAAAGGTTCATATTTAGATTTTAATATCAGTGAAAACCAAAATTCACCAAAATTATATACGGCTGTGTACTCTTCTTTCATCTGCTTTTGATTTGTTTTCTCAAATTCTGAAAAAGTAGCAGACGGCGCAGACGTCTTTGCCCTACGATGTTTGTGAGGATGGTACCAGAGGGTATTGATATTCACACATGGTCCAGGGTGGAAGACATATTTTATACAGAAGTATACTTAATAAACAGCTACGCTAATATCCTAGGCACCACCTTAGACCCAAGTCATCCAGCGACCTTTAATGCCTTTAAACAGGTGGCCGGGTTACAATGCGTGGGATGGTCGTGGCAAACCCTTCATGTCACTCTAGCCAACAGTTCGAGAGATAAAGCAGTTTATTGAAACGAAGCTCCATATTGACGATTAAACCATATTTGATAAGGCAATTTTTAAATCGAGCGTTCTATACATGTATATATCTTTAATAACTCAACAAATGTTATTTAAAGAAACTGATCATTGGCTGATATTTACAGTTATAGTTTAGACAGATACGCGAGCCAATGATCATTTAAAAATGACAAAAAATATATGGATTTTAAACTTACTATTACAATAATTAAGGGCCCGTTTCAGAGACAAACAAGTTGGCAAGCCAAAATATACCTCTCCTCGGAAGAATCGTTCCTAGTGGTATTAATTTCTCGAGATGATCCTTAAATCCGCAATTCAGAGTTACTTACTAAAAACGTAATCCCGGTTCAATCCCACCTGGTATAAAATTGTAATTATAATTAAAATAATTGAGACGAAACAACCGAGTTTAATTTATTCAGAATATTATAAATTAAGGAGTTACAGCAGTGATTTAGACGTACAAAAACAATGCACACTTGAATTTACCCCTATTTACAGTACAAGTTTATCAGTTAAATATAATACGAAGCGAATTTTAATGAGAGAAATATCTACAGAAGGTATTTGTATTTTTCTCGCTTACGAAATACTTGCCGCATCTTTAACGCTCATGTTATTTCAACACTCGGCCTTGATGAAGATACCGTAGAATAGCTATATTCGACATCTGGTAGTGGACTTGTAGACTTCCTGTTGACGTGGTGACACATACCGCGTAAAAAATACCAATGCCATCCCATTTCTAATATCATATAATGACTCGCACACCCAGGAAATCAATGAATGCATAAGGAATCGTAGATATCCAAATATCCACACCAAATGTATTAACAAGAAGCAAAAACCTTACCATTAACAAAGCACATATATTTACTTGACTAAACGACTGCTTGTTTATCAATAAACGTTAAACCAACGCCACCACATTAATACAACTATATCTAAGTCGATAAGAAAACCCGTAAATAAATTACAAAAACCTAACTAAGTGGACCACCCACGGGTTCTACCTTTTAACCATCTTATCTCTGCTGACTGCGCTAAGACAAGATTTGACCTTTAAAATTTCATACGTAAAAAATGTAGACTTTAAAAAGAATTAATATACTCTTCCGCTAAGCTGAGTTTATAATTTTCAATGAAGCATAACATGTATCGGTGGTTCTGTGGTAGAACGCTCGCCTGTCAATTCGCTCGGGTTCAATTCCCGCCCGATACTATCGCAAATTGTTAATAAGACGTATACCGTGAACATTTGGTGGAAACCCTGCCATTTGGACTTTGAGACGTTTACCGTAACCTTCAGCACAAGGTCCGTCTCAAACGTTGAAGATTATTCACGTGCACTCACAATTCGCATAAAAGAATTATAATACAACCAATGACTAAAATGGGCACTTTTGGAAAAACCTTTTCCCCAATTCCAAGAAACTGCGAACGCAGCGATTACCAGAAACTGCGTACGCAGCGATTACACTTTGCTCCGAAAATGCGAACGCGTTCGCAGCCCAGACAGACAGACACACACACCCACAGACACGGTGATTGTAATACTACTCCTATCGGAGAGGTAAAAAGTATCGAAAGTTTACTAGAAAAGCAAGACTTTTTGAAACATGCGTTCCAGAGACATTTATACTAGACATTCTGTCTAGTATTTTCTACGAGAGCTCAGGAGCTGTTGTAAACGCGTTCGGAGGCTAAAATAATCATTTAAAAAAAGATGGGCGAGTTTCTTCGATTTTACGTGATAAATCAAGGTGTAAACAATATCGAAACATTTGTCCCGCTGACAACGTTCTAGAAGTTGGAGGGGGCAAAATAAAACGAAAAGGGGTTTGGAGAATGGTTTTGAATTTTTAATGGAACTTTATATGCTTTTAAAATGAGAATTTCAGCCTTTTGAAGATTTCCACTGACCAAAAATTCGGAGCTGGCAATAACATTAGTTGCCCCTCCCAGCAAAATTCTCGGGAGGGCATTGTCCCCTGCCGCTCGGTTCCTACACCCCTGCCCGCTGAAAATAATTGATTATAAAAAAGGATTTTGGGCACTACCAATCAAACATTTACCTGAAACCAGGTTTATTGAGCTTTAAATGGGAGTGGCCAAGGCCCGAATCGAAGGGCGCCTAATAGACAGCCTACGCAGGTAAGAATGCCTTTACCATTTTTTATTTAGCTCTCAAATATAATAAATGAAATGTTTATTGAGCCCCAAACTGCTTTTATGTTTCTACACTTGAAACATATCAACCCCATTTTTCCCGTTAGATATTATTTCAGCAATTCTCACAGTTTTGATGACTGTTGTAGGGGCATAGAATGCTGAATATTGTATTTTAGTCTTGGGCCTACTGCTGGAATTAACTCTTTGATCAAATCCCATGTCAATAACAAACAATTATTCAACAACAGCATGTTTACTTGACACAAAAATTTAAATAGTTTTCTAAAAGATATAAACCATTTTTTGTATAATATTAAAAATATAAAGTTTCAAAAGTGTTGAATTTCAAGAAAATAGTTTTTGATTTATCAAACAAAAACAAAGAAAATACCCATTTTTTAACAATTTATTTTAAAGCTCTATTCCAAAGCTATCTAATAGTGTATTTATATTTCGTGTTTTCAATCGCCCACATGACCCTTTAACCCCTCGAATGAGACCCCCAAAAATAAAAATGTACATTTTGACATCCAATAAACTGGTATCAATTCCAGTTAGGACTCTAGAAACTCCACCACTGAATTGGCCTTGCCGAAAGGTATAAGATTGTGTTATTTTGTTAAAATAAATTATATTTATAAAAAGTTATTAAACTTAAAGCGAAGGGGTACTGAAATCGAGATACGATATACCAAAAAATGTGGGGTTTCGGTTAAACTGTGTTTATTCTAAAATTACTTCATATTTTCAGCTAAAACCTTGGATATCACTGTTTTTTAGGCAAATCTATGAGTGTTTAAAATTAAAAAAAAATCGATTGACCCATGGTGACATAATTGGTCGAAATCATATGGAATGACCCAATGTGAAAACACCCCGCACTTGGCGTACCAATAAAAACTTTTCTGATCCTTTTGATATCTTGGGCCTTTTTTACTCAGACCACTGTGTTTTTATTTGTGGGCCAGTTCTTTTCGTCCCCATGTTAACAGCAGACACTTCGTTTGTAATATCTTTCCACGCTTTTTCTATGTTGTCGTTACTTTTGTAGGCTTTCACTCATAACTCTGTTGACCAAACCCATTCCAGCTTCATGCCCAGCAACAATTGCTAACTTTTCACTTTCGTTCAACTTTGGTTAAATTTCTTTGCCCTTTGCTCTGCTTCTTCGCTTGACCCATTTTTTAAATAATTTGGCGTTTGTGAATAATAAAGGTAAATAATAAATGAAAACCAATGTAAATATATAAATAAAATTTAATATACATAATAATTGATAACTAGCCGAGATTACGAAGTCGAACGTGGAAAATTGCCTCCGTGTATAAGGCTTAACTGAGCGGCTGAAGTGACCCGCTTCCAGCCGATATTTTCCGGGGTTTCTATTGGCTCCGACGGGGCGGAGGTTATTAAAAAAATGCCAAAAATACGAGAGAGTGAAATTACGAATTCTTGAAAAATTGTCTCTGGAACGCAATTAAAATAGGATAGTTCCGGTCTCTGGAACGGGCCCATAATCGGACGCTAATGTACAGATTTAAAAAATAACCACCCAGGGAGTTAAATTATCTTAGGTTCCAATATTTATAACATTTTATAACGTTGTCCTATTTCGGAGGTATATGCGTAATTTTGGATCATGTTTGCACAATTTGTTCTTAGAGTATGGTGGAACACTACCAAATTGCAAAAAGGTCATTTATTTGTTTAAACTTTGCCTTCGACAACTAAACTTGTATTGGCCAATTTGAAAATAGTTCATCAATCAAAGCATCTTTTTTATATGGTCATCTTTTCAATAACACAAGGAATATAAAAATATTCTATTTACAGTTTGATTTCAACAACGTGACGTCGATTTACTATCTGCATTTTGATTCGAATTTGAACTCAGTTACCTGAAAAGGACCCATAAAGTTTATTATTTTAATTTCCTTATGAGTTCGCAGCGACGTTTTTTACGTCATATTCCGTAAAAGAGTTTTCTTAAAGATGAAACCTTCATACAGCTAAAACCGAAATTTTATAACGTCGTAAGCAGTTAACCAAGTATTAAAATAAAAAAGAATAGGACTTCTCAAAAAGTCCAGGAAAATGTGTCTAGGGACTAGAAATATAAAAATCGGGCCCTGGATATCGTAATCTGTTTTAAAAAGCTAAATTATTTAGCAATATAATTATTAGTTACGCAGTAACTTTTGACAATATTTATCAGCAACAATTCAATTTTTAAAAATGTAAAACTGTTGCGTAGGGAATTAATGTATTTAAATGTTTAATTAAATACATAAATTTGTTCACTATGCAACAGTGGTTATTATTTTTAAATTTAAATTCAACTCTTGTTAAACAAATATCAAAGACTGTAAATTCATCAGTAATAAGGTTTTGGCACTTCTTTCGGTGCCGCTGGGCACCCCTGCTGGGTACTACTAAACGAGGTGCCCCGGGCAGTCACCCGGGTTCATACAATCTGAAATATCTGGATTCGGTCAAAGTATTCTTCGACCAGTCCGGCTAACGTCAATCCGATGATGCCAACCAAAGTGCCGTCCCCTACTCTTTCAATGACGAGTACACTATGATCTTTGGATTGGGAGCTGTAAAGAATGGTCTAGGTTCGTTTTCAGTAGTTTCTGTTTCTCATGAGTCGGTGATCACCATCATTGGTGCCCTTCAAACCCCCCCTTTTGATAGAAATTCTAGCCGGGGTTACACTTGAAACATATCAACCCCATTTTCCCCGTAAGATATTATTTCAGCAATTCTCACAGTTTTGATGACTGTCGTAGGGGCATAGAATGCTGAATATTGTATTTTAGTCTTGGGCCTACTGCTGGAATTAACTCTTTGATCAAATCCCATGTCAATAACCAACAATTATTCAAAAATAGCATTGTTATTACTTTATTGTTATCCTATTAAGACTGCTTTATGTAAGTGAAAACACGGCATTTACGAAAATGCTGTTTACTTGACACAAAAATTTAAATAGTTTTCCTTAAATAATATAAATATTATTACTATAAAAAAATTTTTAAATTAGAAAGACATTAAATATAAAATAACAAAAACCAAAATAAAATTGAATTGGAAATCTATTATTTTATAAAGTACAAGTAAAATATGGTCAGAATTTATAGTTATTTTAAAATTATATTATTATATAATTGTTTTAATGGAATTTATTTAAAAGGTAATTTATATAAAAAACTCCT
The DNA here is from genome assembly GCF_980474605.1 of Leiobunum rupestre. NCBI lineage: Eukaryota > Metazoa > Arthropoda > Arachnida > Opiliones > Sclerosomatidae > Leiobunum > Leiobunum rupestre. Next base: position 6,316,817 of record NC_143390.1, read on the forward strand.
AGTTTCGTAGATTTTTTTATACGGGAAATAACTACAAAGATGAATCGCGTAATTGATTAATTTTTCAATGTTATATTAATTATATTATTTATTTAATTCCAAAATAACAACAGCTTATTCAAAAAAACTTCGTAGCGTATAGAATTTTTTTTAAAAAAGATCCCTCGATGAAAGCCCTTACCCATAGTCTATATTTTTACTGTTTTTTACAGTTAATACTTGTACTGAATTGCGTATGAATTGATTTTTTTAATCTTAAAACGTTTTTGAAAGCGTTAAAACAATTTATATTTTGTAATAAGTCCGATTTCTTTTCAATAAATAAAAACCTTTAGGGAAAAGCTTTTAAACATATTTTACGTGTGAAATATAACTGAGCATAAGCCGCAAATCGTAAGTTGATGTAGGCGATGGTTAACGTGTTAAGGTAAATACAATAATTATAATTGAAAAATACCGATTGATTTAAAATAAATTCATCAATATCTAACTAAAGATTTCAAGCAGACTAAACATAAAACAATTATTTAAAACAACTCATTTGCAAAACTGTTTGCGAAAGCATCCAGAGATCACTCGCTATTACACTGGTAAATACACTTGCTTTCGCGAGTAAATCGACTAGAGTGGTGGTCAAAGAACAACTCCGACAAGAGCGGTGGACAGAGACCAACTGCGACCGGAGTGGTGGTCAAAAACAAACTCCAACAAGAGCTGTGGTCAAAGAACAACTACGACAAGAGCGTTGATCAAAGACCAATTTCGACAAGAGCGGTGGTGAAAATCCCAACTGTTAAGAAAAAAGTCGAAATCGAAATGGCCTATCAGAAAAAAAGTTAAGACTCGATGTAAAGAGATAAGCGATTGTTTGTTTGATAAATTAATAAAAACATGTATAATATCATGAATTATGAGAACTTTCTGTTTCGCCAATGCACATCAAATGGGGAGGGGTATTACGAAGCTAAAGAAGACAACGACCGGACCGGACAGGGTACCTAAAAGAGAAGAGGGGTTCTATATTATTAAAGGCGTCAACCGAAGGCCACCTTTGTTTGGAATTACGGCGCTTAAGGGGTTCCCGAGAATACGGAGCAGGACGCGAAAAAATGTGATGAGATTCTGTGAAAATATCTTCCACCTCACCACTGTCCCTCCCTCAGATTCCGAACTCCGAAACTTGAAAACGATACAAGACTACACAGTCCTTTTTTTAATACGATTTGCGGCTTTAGTGTTGACTAGTTTGAGGTACACTAATTTCAAAGTTTTAAACTATGATTGTAATCTTAAAATTTTTTAAATTACAAAATAAAATCCACTGGTGTCAAATTAAATTAAATTTGCGATGTTCTGACCCCGTTGGCTCTCATAGTACATTTTTTTCTTTTGTCGAATATTTAAGGTTACTATTAGCAGACAAATGATTTTACATATTTCGTTGTTTAAAAAAAAAGTCAGCGTGGACCGTGAAGAATTAAGTCCTTAAAAATAACTATGATTAAGAAATAAATTATACTTTAATGAACTTGAATAATACTTTAAGACTAAAATAAAGCTGAGTACAAGGTCTTAGTTAGGAAGAGTCAGCCTATCGTTATATAGTTTCAAACGACTAACATGGCTTAATGCAACTCCCATTTCACGAAGCTCAACAATACCAACTCAAAATAAAGATGTTTGTTGACATCAACAGAGGCTACGTACATCGACTCAGCACTTTAAGAAATTACTGAAGTTTTAACGGTCATATTAATTGGTCGTTAAAATTTATAGCTATATTAAAACAAAATTTACGACAACAATACATTTAAAATGACTGAATTCCTACTAAACAGTCTATCAAATGCAGATTTTATGGTAAAATGGTATTACATTTTACAGTTATCTTACCATTAGTTACAATGCAATCTACTCGTAAAATGAAAATTCATAAAGCAGATATATTTCTTTCAATACTATAGAACAAGCAATAATATTCATTAAATATACAAAAGAAATATACATAAATACATTTTCGTACCTAAAATTCAAATTGAAAGAACGCGGACCGACAGGTCTTCGAGGAGGAGTTTTCATAAAAACAACAATTGGGCTAAATTATGTTAAAAGTCTCGTTTAATGAATAGTGAGTAGACAGTCCACTAGCGCGGCGCCCGGATTGAATGTGTTCAATACCGAGGCCGCGTTGCCTCTTTGGACAGCGATCGCGATCCTTTGCATGAGATACTCGACGGAACGCGACTCACCGGTTACCTCCCGAATTTTCCGACCGATGGAGTGAACCAATGACAAGCCGTCGCGCCCGAAAGAGCCCGAAAGAGCCCAGAGTTTCAATGGCAACGGCTTTGAATAGGTATCGATTTTCTAGGCCCTCGTACTTGGATTTCTTCTTGTTTTCAGCCTGGGTGGCGGCCCAGAGAGAGGCTGACAACGGCTTTGAATAGGTATCGATTTTCTAGGCCCTCGTACTTGGATTTCTTCTTGTTTTCAGCCTGGGTGGCGGCCCAGAGAGAGGCTGACGAAGAAGATACCAAATACGATGGCGCTAGAGGGTCAGTGCGGGTGAAATCCTACACCAGGGATTTGCCACCTGACCAAGGGACATGCCATCGGGTCTTTTCCCATCATCCCGCGATAGGCCAGGAGGCTCGCCAGCAGATACTAGGGCGCGTTTAAGGATGGTAATACTTGAATACCAGAAAACAATTTAACTCTCGTAAATAATTACGATTTCAATTATCCACTCTATAATGATAAGATTAATTCGTGACCTGTAGGTTTTCCTAAATATACAAATTGTCCTAATTTCACAACCAAAATGGTTGTTTCACAACACGAGATGAATTACAGTAATGAGTATTTTTGTAATTGTTTGGCTTGAAGAGGGACCACGGTCCGAAAGCTTGCCGATTTTATTTTATTTTATTTTATTGTAAAATAAATATTCAATTTTTGTCGTGAAGTATCCTGACTCTATATTAATTATTTTATTCTATTTGAGTAATACTTCCAACTTGAGACGATCCGACCCGAAACAAAAAACCATAATACATTTTACCCGGCCCAATCCAACCTGACCCGAAAAAACCTGGCCCGACCCGACTGAAATAACGTAACTAGTAAATGCTTACAATGTAATAATAATAATAATAATCAGCTAGGCTAATACCCTAAGAATTTTTAAGTAGGATTGATCCAATTCGAGGGACCTAACAATCGGCGTACACATTGTAGTGATGTTTGAATAAGTACCAATTCAATATTAATAATTCGGCGCTAATAAAATCAACATGTTTATCTTCTACCTGGAAATCTTCAACTGAAACATCTACAATTAATCTCACGGCACTTAAGCAGCTAGCCGTCAGTCGCTGTATCAATTTGGGCTCTAGCTATTGGACAATAGGGCGGCGTGCCAAAATAGGGGTGATTACTGATTGCATGTTTAATGAGAGGTCTCTATATCCTTAGCGCAAATAATTGTGTATACTTGATTATCCGAAACAACGTTAGAAAGGCTAGATGGCTAAAACTTTACGGGAAGGTATTTCTTAAAGCTTGGAAATTTATTTAAGTAAACCATTCTTTATTCGATTTATGGGGTAAACTAATTTATCTCCGCTTTGAATTTACTTCTTCATAGTAAGCAAGTTCCTGTTGTTTATAATCAACATTTTGCAGGACAGGGCACTTGGAGCGCATTTTCTGGCCAGTGCACCGTGAAGGATAGAAAATTAGAAATGAGAATGATACCGCAATCCATAGGTGATATCGTACTCTCGCCAAAGCTCTTACATTTTTGGGAGTTTGGGACCATTAATTGGGAGTAAGCTTTCCCTCAAACCATTACCGATAGAATGGAAAATGGAGTATTCATTACCATTTTCTAGGTATACAAAAATGTTCAAAAATGTAACTAAAATAAATTTTTGAAAGAAAAATAATTTTAAACGTTTATATTGTGCAATTTTCCTTAAATTCTAAAATTAGTTTTGGGGGGTGTAATATGATGACCCATAGATAATTTTTTTAATATTTACATTTTGGTATAGCTTACGTCAATGGCTTTCAGAAAATGTACATTTACATTCATATTTTAATGTAAACGGAAGTCGTCGTTAAAAGTAATTTGTCTGATTTTTTTTATAATATTTATGAGTTTAATATCACGAAAAAGAATTTAAATTCTAATTTAATACTTAGAAAAATTTTAATAACAACTTTTCGTAAAGGTAATTAATTCTTTTAATCGTTTGACTGTATTTAAAAATATTTCTTTGTTTTGACATCTATTAACAATGGATCTGCTACTTTGCTCAAAATGCAGCTTTAAGGCACATAGCACGGATCTGTCTTTTTTGGCCAGGTCAACCTAGTGTTTTTGTCTTTCTTCATGAAGTTGGTTTGACAATCCATTTCTTCTTGACATTTTTGCGTTACTTCATAGACTGCCGCAACATATTGTCCGATGTCGAGGGCTTCTAGGGAGAGTGTTTCTACCGCAAATTTTGTAACCTTTACTGGGATGCTGAAATTATCAGCAGAAATACATTTTGAGTTTGTTTCGCTGTGCCACCAATTTCGTCACAAGGACTATTCCATGACAAATTCAAGACACGGTTCAAGGTTTTCACTGGGAAACCTCGCAAGCCACTTTACATCCATTTGAAACGTACTTTCAGAAAAATGAACATCTTGAATGCTTGATTAATTGCGTTGTAAGCGACAAGATGGAGCTCTTCGGTTTCCCCTTGCATATAAAAAATTGTTGAGGTTAACGGAAATAGTTAGTGTAGAAGCTGGTGGCTCGCGTGGCATGAAGGGCTTGCCACCACCCTTCTACGCGTTGTAACCCGGCCACCTAAATTAAAGTCCTTAAAATCGCTCGATGACTTAGGCCTATGGTGGGTATTAGTCTAGCTGATTCTTATTACTGATTTTATTAGTACCGCTCAAAATTGAATTTCGAATTTTAGACCAAATTCGCAAGATATAAATATCTCAAAATCTCACTTTAGGAGCAATACATAGTTATCAAAATGTCAATTTTCGGAAAGCCCTCGCTATAGTCTTTAACAATATAACTCTATTAAGAAAATCGAATTTGCACTTTTTTCATAGGGGTCTCAGAGTGACACCCCAAAAATATGTATTTGTATTTCGGGGTTAATTGCGAGACGAGTACTTATCGTAGACTTTTAAAAACACCGCCATTTTTGCGCAAGAGGTATTTCTAATAGGTAACAAAATTTCAAAGGTTTTCTTAAAGTAAAACGTTCAGAATAATGTTTTTGTTTTCTAAACCATATCATATTCTCTCTCTTTTTATCATAGAAATTTCCTTAAAACTTTATTATTCTTATAAGAATATGATACTAGCTATACATTTGTACATTATAATGCGATTAGAAGTTTTAGATTTCAATTTTCTAGTTAAAATGTTTCGGTTTATAAGCTTGATATTGGTTTACAGATGTCTGGGAAGTGGTTTATATCTTGATTTCGATATGTCACGGCTATTTAAATTCAACAGAAAACATAAGAAAATTAGAATTCTAGCTATATTGACTTCAATTTCCGGCCCATGGTGAAAGTGCATTTTAATATCAGAGGAGCCTTCGCAGGGGGCGTGTAGCCTCTCCGAATGCATGTGTACTTTTTACTGCTATGTAAATTGGTGGGAAAAGACTGAAATTTAAACACAGTTGTGGTTCTATAAGCGTTATATGCGTTAAAAATGAGCATTTAAGCGTTTCAAAGATTTCAACAGACCAAAATGTAGGAGGGGGCAATAACATTAGTTTCCCCTCCCAGCAAAATTCAAGGTAGGGGCATTGGCCTCCTGCGCCCCCCCCCCCTGGTTCCTACGCCCCTGAGCGTTCGTTTCACCGGTTTATTTAACTCCCATTTCTTCAAGCATATCGGACTTCATTTGGTCAAGAGATTTCATGATGTTTCTTCACCTTCAGCTCGACGAGAAATCTGAATACGGAATTTGAGCGCATATAGCCAATAACACTCTGGAGAGTGCCCTCTATCTCAATTGAAAGGTTCACGTGACGAACAATTAAAATTGGGCTCAATTCAACGTCCTTCAAGAAACCAATCAAAAACTAGTTCCGGTAAGAGAAGATAACATGGGGATAGACAAGGAGATTATAGATACTTCTCCATAAAAATCTTATCCATAAACGCCATTTTTATAGATACCAAAATTATGGAGCGATTTTTATAGACCCGTCGTATTTTAAATGGCTCCTTAACCTCGCCTTCCCCCTCCGGCGTTTTATGGAACCGTGCCGTCCCGCTTACCACCCGTCGTTTATGGATACCTACAATGACCATTCAACCCCGCTGATTTTTCAACTTTTCGCTCCAGGCCCCCCCTCTTTTTTCCAACAAAATCAAACCAATAATATTCTGGAAGAATACAGTCGACCCCCTTTTTTGTAAGAATAAGACGCCTTTAACGACGCGTGTTCAATTGTATAATATTAGATAAGTGGAATAACAAGTCTTATATTTTTTAGCATTTGCTTTAATTTTGATAATACCCCAGATTAGGTAATTGAGTAAAACAAATGAAGAACAGGTTATAAGCTTGAAGAGATGATGACAGGTTACGTCTTTCAATCAGAATGGTATAATCGCTAATTACGTTAAATGGACTGGCATAGCAACCGAATTTTCCCATGACGTCTTCAAATATATCAGTCTCCCAGTCCGAAATTGATATCCTCAAAATTTTCGCTGTCAGGATATCCGGCTACTCGCTGGACGTGAAGTTTGATTACCTCGAACATTGCCTCGATGCAGGGCCGCTCTTTATCAATTTCAGTCAAATGTTTATCCACGACGTGAATACATAAATTCATAGCTAATATGCCAGCCTCCCCTAATTGAAATTCCTCCTTTTTACCGAAACTCTTGTAAGCTAAAAGGGTGACGTTTCCTTTACTAGCCAGAATTTCATAAGTACGCCCTTCAATTTTAGCGAGTTCCAAACTGAATTTATTGTTTCAACTTCCCGCGTATGAGATTCTATCAAATACCAATTCTGGTACATCTTATTAAAAGCTATAGGTGGGAGACATATCGACGATTGGAAAGTTATATCATTAATAAAGAACACTTCCAAATCTTCTCCCCTTAAGCCAATTGACAGACAGGAATTTTTCCCTAAACGCCATCTGAAGTTAATTTTCCGCTGGAAATTGCCATTGTTTCTTTTCCCAAAATCGTGAGACATCTTTACAGTTTAAAGCCCGAATTCGAAATGATGGAAGCCCGAGAGGTCTCCCCGATCTAAATATCTTTTTTCAAAGACTCATACACCCACCCGGGGAAAAATCACGCCCGGGAAAGTTTTTTTATTATCCTTATAAAGGAATATAGTTCTAAAATATAGAACTGAAATTTCAAATAAGATGAAAAGAAATACAACTATTAGGGAGCTACTTTTTTGACCCTTCCATCCCGGATTGTATCAAAATGTATGTGAAATAAGAATGAATATTTGAATTTAAAAAAAAATTATCTGGAAAAAAGAAATAGGTTTTTAAAAATTATTTTGGAGAGTCACGATTAAAAGTAAAGCATACTTTTGATTTAGGGAGGGCCGGGTGGACATCCCGATAAAGGGGTGCTCTAAAGAAATATTATTATTATTTATTTTTCCGATTAGTTAAAAAAATCAACTTACACATCGACGACGCCGATAGACTCCCCTACCGTTGAAGGCTAACCAGTCGCTAACGATAAAAGATATTTAAAAAAATAATCGCGATATTTTTCAGAAAAAAAAAAGCTTACAGGTCGGGAAACGACCTCCTGCCGTCGGGCATCGGCCGCCCGCGCCCCACCCCGGGTACCCTCAGCCGTGGTGGACCTCCATCAGGGCTAATGATTATCATAATTTTTAAGAAATGTAAATAAAAAAATTAGAGCAAATTCGACTTACATGGTCTCCAAGACCCTCATTTTAGAATGAAGCCCGAGAATTCTAACACGCACGATCAAAAAAAAGCGAGAAGGATGACAATGGGTCAGTCGAGAGGGAAGGAGGTTCATAGGAATCACGTAGGCGACACCTGCAAATTGAAACTGCCCGAGGCAATTGACGGCGGGGGACAATACCGAGCTCTTCCGCGGGTACGAGTTAAATATCGAAAATATAGGTGAAAATAGACGTAAGAAATATAAGCTCACTGGAATTATTTAAAAACACTTTTTAAAAAAAATAAATATTCAATAATTTTACAAATATAGAAAATAAACAAGTAAAATATATATTATTAAGAAAAGAACTGCGGAGGCGAGATTGGCGGGGAGGCCATCAAGAAGGAGCGGTAAAATGTAAAAAAAAATCATTTAATTTCCAAAAAAATATTTACTTTTGTTAAAATGAAATTACGCGGGTATGACTGTAGAAGGGTCATTAAGAAATTCCGGAAGAGGGGGAGGTACAGGGAACCGTTTGTGGAAAAACAAATTGTTAGATCCTCACTTTACACCTGAAAATTATGGTTTTACCCTAGATCTGCGGCAAATGCGGTTGCCGCGAAATTCCCCGATATAACCTTGGTTTTATGGGAAGTCGCCGCATGTTGGGCATCCCAGGCGTGCCCCACTATGACCTGGTAATCGAGGGCAGCGATTAATAAAGAAGGTCAATCCCCGTTATCCATAGAAAAGAGGAGCATAGAATCGGCCATATTTTGAACAGCCTCGAACGCCCCGCGTAAGACGCTCGCGGCGGAGATAAGCGAGGCGATGTAACGGTGCTCCCCTTGCCGTACAGCGGGGAGAGGCGAAAGAATTGGTGGTGGAGACGGCGTCGAACTAAAGAAAAAATGTTTTAGGATATTTTTTTTACTTTTATCAGCTGAAATATTGTAATCAAAACGTACTCGGAGGAGGAAATCGTCACCACTTCCGGTGACGAGGGGAGGAGGAGGTTCTCACTCCAAAGAGAATAGCCCGGAGCGTGACTAGAAGGAGAATAACTTAATAAATTTATTATAATTATAAAACGAAAATATATAAATTCTTAACTCACGAAGCAAAGCTTCTAACTCCTCTCTCGAGGATGATTCCGAGGAAGAAGACACTTGACGGCTGGATAATATTTTTAAAGTTAGAATTAAATAATGAAAGGGAATAAAATTTGAAAAACTTACCAACGTTTACGTGAATTTCTAGATGACAATTTTGGATTTTACGTTTTTCTGACCATTGGTAAAATTGCGAGGTAGATATTGGGGTTATTTTAGGGGGTGGGGTCGAAACCCGGATGACCTCTACGGGCTTGACCCTTAAGGACTTTCATTGGACCCCCGCATATTCTACCGTTAGAGGTTGTTAGGGAGTCTAGACATTTTTTTCACCAAATAAACCATGCGTAGGAATAAGTTATTTTACACAATCGGGAAGTTTATGGCATAAGGATTTCTTTTATTAAAGAATGAATTTTTATAACGGACGGGGTCGGGGAATACAAAGACAGGAATGCGATTTTCTCAGCGTGAAAATCAGACGATTTTTTTCTAAAGCGTGATGGGACCTTTCTTCAAATTGATTAATTGACGTGTTTTCAAAAAACCGTGAGAAATATCTTATGTTTTTCTTTCACGCCCCTACCTTATCTGGTATAACACCCCCGGAGGGGGAGGGACTCCTAAAACCGAGACCATAAAAGGCTCGGGATCGGATTAAAAGATCCATTCGATAATTTTTCCCAAAAATATGGTACGAAATTTTTAGACGCCCTGCGAGAAATTAAGTCGGATAAGAGACCAGTAAGTCTAAATTACCTTTACGGGTTCTATTTCAATTTGGCTTCGCTAACCCGATGTGTAGATGAATTACCGCGTTTTATTCCTAATTGCCAAAAAGATCGATATTCTTGATTTCCTTAAAGTTATTCCTTTAGCCCCCCGAAAATGTAATAACCTAGAAGAATTGGAATCTTTAATTCAGAATGTCCCAGCCAAAAATAAAACCCCGGCCTTCTTAGCGGAATGCGAAAAACAACGCGAAGTTTTAAATGATTTCGGAGAAGATGATTTTGAATTTCCTTTATCTAGCCAACCAAATGATCCCCCAGTTAGCGCTAGCCCTGATAGTTCAGTGGATGCCGATTTCCCTTTCTCAAATAATTTATGGATACCCCTACCTGAAAAGAGATTAGAGGCGACTCTAAATGAGGACTCTTCCAGCTCGGATAACGAGATACAATTCCAAGAATCTTTTAACCCCTCCGAAAAAGCACGTAGTCCCGAATTAACTATTCTCACCCCTCTTATTGAAAAGGTGATAACGATTAGGAATTGCGAAACAAATACGTTTGAATGGAGAGATTTCTCCCTCCCTTCCCAATATTCCCAGCATGAAAAAACTATACTGATCAGGCCTAATCCCACGACGCCCCTTTAGAAATTACTCAACAGCAGAAGGAAAGTAAGGTCGACCCGTCAGTCCCAGGATCGAGGATTTAAGGGGTGAAATGGGGGTAAAATCGTCGAAAAGTCAATGTATTTATGTTATTTCTCGCGACGATATGTTTTTTTCGTATATTAACATATTGTGTTCAGGCTAACTTGTTCATTTATCTCCGCTTATCTCGAAAGACACTTGAACGTATATCTTATCACGTTTTATCGTACGGAATAAGTTGAAATGATGTAAAAAGTGATAACCTAGGCGGCGCGCGCGCGGATTACCCGGGAGGCGCGGTTAATTTGAATTTAAGAGTGTTTTGACGTCATAGAATATTCGTTGTTAAAGTAGCATGGAAATATTTTTTAACTTAATTTTAATATCATTGTAGTACGCTTGGCACTTGATCCTATCTCACGAGTATTTCACTGGGTGAGAGATAGCGCGCGCGTTCGTGGATTACCTGGGGCGCGGTTTTCGCGGCGCGGTTAATTTAAATGAAAACATGGATTTAAGTGTTTTAAAAAGTTACGTCATGGAATATTCGAAGTAGTTGTTAAAGTGACGAAGAATGGAAATATTTTTAAACTTCATTTTAATATCATTAGCGCGTAAGTGGTTCATGTACCCAAAATTGGACCGCAAGTTTTTTTTTCTTTTAGGTGAATCTCTATGGAAGTTTAACATTACAATAAAGCTAATAGGTCCAGTACGGTCTATTTTTGGTTACAAGACGTGTGAGGGGTTAATGAAAATAAAAAAGCTCTCGACTAGCTCATTTCAAATGGCTATACGAAAACGTTAAATTACATTCCGATGTACAAATATATATGAATATACTCTACGTTCAATACGTTTAATGCAACAAAATACAATTCCGATATTCAAATATTTAAAAATACTTAATTAATGTACTAAGTTACCTTTAAAAGAAGCTTTTGTAACAATTCCGATATGTAAATAGAGGTATAAACAAAAACGATAAAAACAACTTGCCTATATTTTAAATACGGTAATACTTGAAGCTACATCATGGGTTATTGTTGAAACGAATATCTCATTACGCATATCAACCTATATTCCTCAGGGCCGGCTTGTTCGGCGTTATCTTTATGTCGAGTGATTCAATACTTTAAAGAGATAAACGGTTATATAAGACGCGTGTGGCATTGGGTAGTGGGGTGTTTCCGGGAATTTTCCCGCATACGAGTGCGTTTACCGCATATATTTCCGTATAAGGGCGCTTTCCGTGTAGTTTTTCCGCGAATGAGCACGTTTTTCAACACACCAGCGCGTTTTCACGTAGTTTTCCGCATTTTGTGATCTTGTTTCTTGGTATGTTGATGAAAACTGAGAAAAAATTGGGATATACTGATAAAATATTACTCTGATTGACGGGAATTCTCGTCACTGCTTATCGAATGTATAACACCTTTTAAGGAAAATAAATTTTTGAGACAAGGCTGCCATCTATAGAAGCGTTTCACAGTTCATTGAAAAATCTAATTTTTTTAAATCATCATCACGTTCAGAAATGGTAAAATTTAGGTCGTCTGAAAGACCCTTCTCTCTACTACGTCACAAGAGTTTTGTTAAAGTGAATCAAATTTATTATTAACTCTATTTAATATCATTTAGTACCAAAGTAGTGCTTTAGCCAACATCACAAGCATTTATATATATATATATATATATATATATATATACCTATTGTGTAAGATGAGCCGAAAATGATACGTCAATTGTAATAATAACAACTTCAATGTGTAAATATAGGTGGAAAAATATTAGAAAAACATACATACTATTATTTTTTTTTAATTTTTGGAAATACACAACATCCACCAGTTACTTCGCAATATGACAAACTGGCTGCTCTCTTAGTCCCTAACATATCACAATTTAAACACAAATATATGCGTGGTAACGCTTTTAATACACCTGGTGGAATTCTTATACTCAGAATTCTTTTAGATTGGAAATAAACAGCTTTACGATAGATACTTCAAACAGATTGAGTATCCGTCACAGTACCATGCTAGCCCTCCGTCAGTTGGAACATGAAAAACTGAACCGTCACAATATATACAGAAGTAGCTACCAGTTATTAATAATAGTGTGATTCCGTCTTTCTTCAATTCTTCGACAGATATTGCATTCACTAGTGGTAAGTACACGCGTGGTTATAAATTCATATATAATTCTTATAATAGTTTCTAGTGAAGGCTACCAGTAATTAAGAATTAACAACATCACCAAACTTTAACATTACAACTTAATAATTATATTTAAAAATAATTTCTCAGCTAGCTTTAAAAAAAATAACTGAAAACAATCTTACTTTTGAAAAATGACTCTTTAATATCAAAAATCGTCTGTCATACTCGGAAACAATTAATTGATCACTGATGTCGTTTCTAATATTTCTTCAGCTTTTAAAGAAAAAAGAGATACTCGAGAATGGTAAAATAGTCTATATGGCAATTCAAAGTGCGTTTAAATTGAAGTGATTCTTATTTTGGATTCCACTTTCACAATGGGAAAAGTGTCTTTCTCAAATGTTGTAATTATACTAATAGATAGGATTGTAAGACCTATTTTAATCAATAAGATAGAATCGTTTAGTACTTTGCGGGTATAAAAGAGGGACTCGTTCAAATGGAAATATTTTTAAACTCCATTTTAATATCATTAGCGTGTAAGTGGTTCATGTACCCAAAATTGAACAGCAAGTTCAGATATGCAAATACATAGAAAATACTATAAACACATCTAAACTCTACTTTTAATACACAAAATACAATTCCGATATTCAAATAATTAAAAATACTCAATTAATGTACTAAGTTACGTTTAAAAGAACCTTTCGTAAACACGAATTCATCCAAATGTTAAACATAGATTCCAGATTAGATGGTGTATGTATGGTGGGTAAGACTCTTGTCAGAAAGATGAATTCTGCTTTTAATACGTTAAAATACATTTCGAATATGCAAATATAGATAGAAAAATACTACTTAAATCCCTTTTTAAATTTGATTTTCATATTTTTATAACTATATTTACATATTGAAATTGTTACACATACGTTTTACAAATTTTTATATTCTTTAACTTCTTTAATTTTTAAAAATGTAATTGCTTGACAAGTGGTGACAAAGTGGCTCAGTTGATTTGCGAGCGGGTTGGGAATATGGAAACTGTAGAGTGTACTGTAAGTCCGTTTAGTACGTTATTACGTATTTTTGTATTTTTAACATGTTTTATTTAATACAGCGATTAGGGGAAACGGCTAGAGGTACTAACGGTTTCGGGTCAAGTGGTCTTTATTGAAAACAAGTTTCTGTACTTTCCATATGAGTAATAAATAATTATTTCAAAATTTCTTCTAAAGTATGAAAAGTTTAAGTAGCCCTTCAAACTGTAAAAGGGTTTTTAAAATATATTTCTGAAAAAATCTTAAGCGGGTAACATTATCTCCACGCGGCCACGCCACGACCGGAAAATGTAGGGGGTAAAATAACTTCTTATGCCTTTGGTTATTTTACTTGACTTTGGTTCGAACGTGTTAGAAAGTAAAACTCTGGGTAAGTTAAAGATAGTTTAATGAAAAATTACATTGAGAAAATAAGCGCCGAACTTGTCTTTAGTTCTTACTACTCTCACGAGTTTCCCGTTAGCTTCTGGTTTCTATATTTTGAACTCTCCCCTTTCCTTTCTTTTTGACCGTTGCTGCTAAAATCACGTGATACAGAAATTCCTTGGTCTATTGTTGGCCTCGAGTCTCTCTTTCTAGGCCCGGGGCAATCCTCCGCATGGGTTTTCTTGGAAAGGAAAGGAGAGTCCATTTCTTCACGTTTGTCCCTTCTAACTGCGACAAAAAAATCCCCAAAAACAAGTTCGGCTAAAAACAATATTTATACAAAATAAACCCTTAAAGGGATACTAACACTTTTACGAAATCATTTAAATTTGTAGAATTTGTGAATTCCCACAAATTCCCCCCCATGAACGATAGTTCATAACGTTGGTTCTTGCTAGTGGGAATTGTTTATGTCTAGTTCCAATGGGTGCAACAAGTTGATTGATCTTCTAATTAACTTCTTGGTGGGTAACTTTAATGAGCAAGAGCGCACTTTTGAATCGCGACCCTCAAAAACTTCTTCTACTCGTGCCATTTGCCATTGTTGTCTTGGAAGGTTTGAGTCGTTGACTAGCACGATATCTCCTGGCTTTATTGAACCGCGTTTTGAGAGGTCTACTTTATGCGCGGAACTTAATAGTAAAAGGTAATCGCGTTTCCAGCGGTTCCAAAATTTGTTTAGGAGAGTTTCCTTGTATCTCCATCTTTTCGCGGCTTCCTTACTCGATATCGCGTTCGTGGGGTCGAAGTTTGAATCTGGTGGTAGGGATGTCAATCTACGTCCTACTAGGAAATGAGCGGGAGTCAGACAACAAGGCTCGCTGGCTTCGCTATAGAGATATGTCAATGGTCTTGAGTTTACTACGGCTTCGACTTCCGTAACTACCGTCCTCATTTCGTCAAAATTTAGCAACGCTTTTCCGAGCGTTTTCTTTAGCGCGGTCTTGGTCGTTTTCACTTGCCTTTCGTAAAAGCCACCCCACCAGGGTGACCTTTCGGCTATGAACTTCCAAACTATGCCCGTTTTTCCGAAAAATTCGTAGACTTCCGATTTCTTGATGTTTTTCCAAATTGTGATTAAATCACGATCGGCCTTCTTAAAACTCAAGGCATTGTCCGAGTATATAACTTTTACTAATCCTCTTCTCGAAGTAAATCTTCTTAAGGCTAAGAGAAAGGTTGTGGTCGACATTTCCGTCACTAACTCCAAATGAATGGCTCTCGTAACGCCACACGTGAATAGGCAAATGTAAGACTTATACGGGGTTTCCCCCTTTATGAACAGAGGGCCGGCAAAATCCACCCCCGTTACTTCAAAACTTGCCGCTGATGTTATTCTATCCATGGGTAGAGGGGCAGTTTCTTCCTTCAAGGCCTTCGTATTCCAAGCCTTGCACTGTAGGCAAAGGGAGAGTCTTTTCTTTACTTCTTGCCTCCCTTGCAGGATCCAAAAGGTATCTCTTACTTGCGCTAGGGTGTTGGCCAGCCCTTGATGGTATACTTTTATATGAGATTCGTCTATTACAAGATCTGTCAATCTGTGTTTCTTCGGTAGAATGATAGGATGTTTTTCCCCAAACGATAGCCGCGATTGATGTAAACGACCTCCTACTCTTAAGATTCCGGAATCATCCAAAAACGGATTTAATTGTTTAATATCCGAATCGTTCTCTAAGCTTCTTTGTTTTCTCAGTTCTTCTATTTCCTTGAAAAAAACGTCGTTCTGAGCTTCTTTTATAAAATAGTCTTTCGATAATTTTAGCTCTTCGGCAGTCAAAGGTGTCTTGATTTTGTCGTCTTTGCGGTTTCTCCAGTTAACGATTGACCGTCTGATCCAGGCGTAGACTCTTACTGGGAACTGCAAAGTGCTATAGGCTTCCAATTTCAATAATCTTTCCTTCGATTCTTCCGTTGCCAAGTTTACCGCTAGGTGAGAGCAATCTACGTAATTCTTTCTTAATTGGGCGTTGTAGTTAATTTGCTCTTCCGGTTTTAGGTTTTCTGACCGTTTTTCTGGCCATTCTTCTCTCTTTTTCGTTAACCACTTTGGGCCCTCGTACCTTTTCTCCACGAGTGAGAAGGTCGGCCGGATTGTCTTTTCCCTTGCAGTAAGTCCACGAATCCGGTTCGGTTAAAGCTTGTATGTCTTCGACTCTATGGGCAACCATTGGTTTCCATTTTCTAGAGATTCCGTGGATCCACTTGATTACCGTTTGAGAATCTGACCAAAATTGTACCTTCTCCTTTGGTACCTTAAAGTTTCGATTTACTCTCTCAGTCAGTTTGGCTCCTACTAATGCTGCCATTAACTCTAATACTGGTACGGATAACTTTTTTATAGGTGCAACTCTGGTCTTGGATGTAATAAGCAAGGTGCTTATTTTTCCTGCTTTCGAAGTAACTCTGGCGTAGACAGCTGAACCGTACGCGGCTTCGCTCACGTCACAAAAGCAATGTAACTCCTTCTCTTCGATTTCTCCTTCTGCCAAATTTGAAAGACAATGTCTTGGCGTTGAGATTAGAGTTAGATCTGGTAGTTCCGCTAGCCAACTTCTCCACGCTTTTTCTATTTCCTTGGGTAATGGCTGGTCCCATCCTTCTCTTTGCAACCATAATTCTTGGAACATGATCTTGACTCTAATTGAAAACGGAGACAATAGACCGAGGGGGTCGAATATTCTAGCTGCCGACCTCAGCAAGCTTCTTTTTGTGTTTTCAAATTCCGGAATACTTTTTATTAGTGAATCAACTTGGAAATTAAAAGTATCTTCCTTGTCGTTCCAAACAACGCCTAATACTCGTTGACTTTTTGTACCGCTTTTCAGAATTACCTTCTCAGTACTAGGTTCGGGCTCCCATCCAGTTTCTCGAATTTTTTCTCTGACAAATTTCGAACTCGTTCTCCACTTTCTTAGTTTCATTGAGGCCTTTTCCATGATTTCTTTCGCTTCTACGGCAATTTGGAAAGCTAATGTCTCGTCATCCGCTCCACTCGTTAAATCGTCTACAAACATGTCGTTGCTAAGAACTTGACACGTTTCGTGAAACTTTTCCTCAAACCCTTTTACGTGAAACTTGATCGTCGCCGCTAGGTGGAAAGGGCTCGACGTCACTCCGAACATGACTCTGGTCATTCTGTACGTGATCGGTTTTACGCTTGGTTGTGGAATGAAAGGATTTGAATTCCATAGAAAACGAGTGGCATCCCTGTCTTCCGGCGCTACTGTGATTTGCAGAAAAGCTTGCTCAATGTCTGCCGTTAAAGCGACTTTTTTCATTCGAAATTTTAGTAGAATTTCGAAAAGGTCTGGAATTAAATTGGGGCCTGGCAATAAAACCTCGTTCAAGGACAAGGATTTTCCTTCGTGCGACGAAGCGTCGAACACTACTCTTAGTTTGGTAGTTTCTCTTTCTGGGTTAAGCACCGGTTGGTGTGGAATGTAATACACCGGCTCCTTGTTCTCTCGATCGCCTTCCGCTACCCTTTCTATAATTCCTCTTTTTTCATAATCTTCGATCACGGTTTTGTACTTGTCGAAAAGATCGTAATCTTTGCGAAATCTTTTGCAAAGTCCTTTTAATCGCCTTTTAGCCATGTTTATATTACTTCCTAGTCTCGTTTTTTCTTCCGTCCATGGCAATTTGACTTGATAACGGCCATCTTCTAAATTTACGCTGTTTTCAAATAATTTTATGGCTTCCTTTTCGTTCTCGTTCATGGTCTTTTCTTTGGTCTCGACAATTCCAAGAGATTCTATCTCCCAAAACGCCTTTAAGCTTTCTCCTATCGCGTCATCTCGCGAGTTTTCCATGATTAAGTTAATCGAGCTCGCGGGCTCCTCCGCATCTATCGTCATGAGTAGGCAGGAGGCCGAGCTGGGACCTTGCACTACCCAGCCAAAAAGGCTTTCCATCGCTACTAAGGAATCGCTTAATCTTTTGGTTCTTGTGGTTAATATTTTCCAATAATAATCGGAACCGATTAAAAGTCCGAGTTCCGCCTCGGTTGGGTACCTTTCTTTTACGTCTTCCGCTAAGTTCATCTTATTTTCTTTAAAATATTCCATTATTTCTTTACTTGGAACTTGGATATTTGCGGCGCTGATTTCCGGCGTCTCTACAGTTTCTATCTCTATTGACTGTTCGTCGTGGATGCTCTTTACGCTTAGTCGTACTCTTCTAGTAAGGGCTGAGGTGGGTTTAGTCGGCCCGAAAGGGAAATAATTGAAGGTCATCTCCCCTATTACGGGCAGCGCTAGTTTCTCGGACAGGTCTTTTCTTATAAACGTCCGTTGGCTTCCCCCGTCGATCAAACACCTCGCGACGGAGTTTTTATCTCTTCCTTTCAAGAGTACCGTAGCGGTTTGCAGTAGAATCCGGCCCGGGGGGCTCGCCCGATTGGGGTTTTCGCTCTGTACAACTGTGTTGTTCGCGGAATCTTCGATTCCCTCCTCGCCCCTTTTATTTTCCTCTCTTTCTCTAGTTTCACACATTGCCGTGTGGTGGCGTCTCTGGCAGTATTTGCACGTTATTTTCGAGTTGCATCTTCTAGACATGTGGTCCTCTTTCAGGCATCGAAAACATCTTCTCTTTTTCTTAAGGATTTCTAACTTATCCACTATCTTAGATTTGCAATTTTCGGCGCTGTGAGGCGCTTCGCAAAAAGTACAGCTTATCTCTACTACGTTACTTAGCATAGCACTTGATGAAAATGGCTTTTTTCTTTGGTTATTTGACTCTCTATAATTATTTCTTTCTGGTGGTTTGTTTTGATAATCTTTTGAGCGCTCTCTACTACAACCTTGTTCACTTCTATCATTTAATTTCGTAAACGCTTGGGCTCTCTCTTGACTCTCTACTTCCTTCCTTATAAATTCCAATAAATCGTGAACCTTCAGTTGACTCGTCTTGTCTAATTTTCGGCTGTACTCTAGAGCTAAATCGTACGGTATCATCTTAGTAATGATGTGATGCAGGAAACCTCCCTCTGTCGTTTTTCCCAACGATTCTAAGCTTCTAACCTCCACTATACACAGATCGTAGAACGCGCGCAAAGCCGCTAAATCTCCCTTTCGACGAACTGGGTTCAAGCCTATTATATTGTTCATATGGGCGTTTACGATAAGATCATCGCTTCCGAATCTTTCCTTTAATATCGTGATTGCCTTATCGTAATTCGTCTCTGTTAAGGCTAATCCGTCTACCGCCGTCAATGCCGCTCCTCCCAAATAAGACTTTAAATAATTGTATTTATCTACCTTTGTCAATGTGCAATTTTGATGAATTGAAACTTCGTATTGATTCCAAAAATTCTGCCATTTACTGGGGTTGCCGTTATACTTTTCTAAGTTTATCCGAGGTAGTTTCACAGTCAGCTGTGGCGTGGGTCCTGCTTGGTTTAAAGGAATTGACTGTAATGGCGTGACTGGTCGCTTATTCTGGTTGGAATTCGGCGTAGAAACTCCTTGAGTCGTGATGGCTTCTAAGGCACTTTCCGCTTCATCTCGGCAGTCGTTGATGTTGTCCTCGTACGTTTGGACGCTGACTAGTTCTTCGTCCAAATCAGCTACGGGCGTTAACTCTTCTATTTTTTCGTCAACACCTTTTAATTCCGCCTCTCTGGTTGCTAGATGCTGGAGATTTTTTTTTCAACGTCTCTTTTCACTACAACTGTCTTTTGAAGATCTTCTTTCAGCTTATTTATGTATCGGGTTACATTCGCTCTCTTCACTGTTCTTGTCTTTTTCAGACGTTCTAATTCTTCTTCGGGCGTCATTTCTCTAAACTTTTCTTACTCTTTCTCTAAATATAAACTAATTTTCACTAATTAATTTACTAATCTAACAGTCCCGGGTTTCGGCACCATAAAATAACTTCTTATGCCTTTGGTTATTTTACTTGACTTTGGTTCGAACGTGTTAGAAAGTAAAACTCTGGGTAAGTTAAAGATAGTTTAATGAAAAATTACATTGAGAAAATAAGCGCCGAACTTGTCTTTAGTTCTTACTACTCTCACGAGTTTCCCGTTAGCTTCTGGTTTCTATATTTTGAACTCTCCCCTTTCCTTTCTTTTTGACCGTTGCTGCTAAAATCACGTGATACAGAAATTCCTTGGTCTATTGTTGGCCTCGAGTCTCTCTTTCTAGGCCCGGGGCAATCCTCCGCATGGGTTTTCTTGGAAAGGAAAGGAGAGTCCATTTCTTCACGTTTGTCCCTTCTAACTGCGACAAAAAAATCCCCAAAAACAAGTTCGGCTAAAAACAATATTTATACAAAATAAACCCTTAAAGGGATACTAACACTTTTACGAAATCTTTTAATTTGTAGAATTTGTGAATTCCCACAAAGGGCGCTACCCGCGTCTCAACGTCTGACTTTATCATCTGGCAGCTCCATACTGGGCTATTTGACCGTCAAAATGACCAAATACACGTATATTTGTACATTTCCTCGACTATATGACCGAAAAATTGATTTAATCATAAACCAAAAAACTTTGCAATTTTAAAAATTACTAAGAAAAAACTTGATAAAAATGTTTTTAGTCTATGATTAAATATATCCTTAATAATTTGAAAAATAAATATATATTTTTTATTATTGCATAATAAATATAGACCAACTAAAATTAATAATTCTTAACTAATTAAAAAAATTGATACATAATAATGTAATGTACTAATTTAATTTAATAACTGAAATTATTAGTGGCTTAATAGTTTTTTCATAATTTTTAGCTAGCGTTATATTGGTTTTTGTATTTGTGTGTGTATTGACAATATAATAACCAAAACATGCATATAAATGTAACATTTATTTTACATTAAGTATTTATGCATTTGTACTTTACACAATACCTGAATTTGAAATTATATTAGAATAAAGAGTAAAACATTTGTTCAGAGTCGGCTTGATTAATAAAGAAAATAACATAGACGTATTCAATAAAGTGAAATATTATTTTATTACGCTGTTTACAAAATACTTTTAAAACAATATTTATTTATTTCTAAAATTGCAGATTTCGCGGTACTAATGCTCGTTCCACCTAAAGAGAGTTATGTTTAAATAAAGATACACTGAACTAGGTCGTACCTAGGTACCCATATCTCACCAATATATATTCTTGCAAAGAATGCATTTTCCGGCGGATTTCTTCTAGGTTAACTTCATATTCGAATATTAATAGAACGGATCTATCCCTGAGTTAGGAATGAACTATAGTCGCATCGGGATGGTTGGTTAACGCTATACATATCAACCCACGCACATCAGGTAAGGGAAATTCAGTCCAGTGCTCTTCGTTTTGCCGTTCGGACTCCTCAAATGTTAAAGAATATCTAAGGGCGTACATAGGTATAGAAGCGGACGTCATTTTAGGATAATTACAGTTTATGGTTCTGAATGAAAGAAATAATGAATTTACTCTACCCCGCATATCCTTTTATTATAATTTCAAGAACTCCTATCTATTCATACTTCAGCTTAAGATTTTTTCAGAAATATATTTTAAAAACCCTTTTACAGTTTGAAGTGCTACTTAAACTTTTCATACTTTAGAAGAAATTTTAAAATAATTATTTATTACTCTTATGGAAAGTACAGAAACGTGTTTTCAATAAAGACCACTTGACCCGAAACCTTTAGTACCTCTAGCCGTTTCCCCTAATCGCTGTATTAAATAAAACATGTTAAAAATACAAAAATACGTAATAACGTACTAAACGGACTTACAGTACACTCTACAGTTTCCATATTCCCAACCCGCTCGCAAATCAACTGAGCCACTTTGTCACCACTTGTCAAGCAATTACATTTTTAAAAATTAAAGAAGTTAAAGAATATAAAAATTTGTAAAACGTATGTGTAACAATTTCAATATGTAAATATAGGTATAAAAATATGAAAATCAAATTTAAAAAGGGATTTAAGTAGTATTTTTCTATCTATATTTGCATATTCGAAATGTATTTTAACGTATTAAAAGCAGAATTCATCTTTCTGACAAGAGTCTTACCCACCATACATACACCATCTAATCTGGAATCTATGTTTAACATTTGGATGAATTCGTGTTTACGAAAGGTTCTTTTAAACGTAACTTAGTACATTAATTGAGTATTTTTAATTATTTGAATATCGGAATTGTATTTTGTTGTATTAAAAGTAGAGTTTAGATGTGTTTATAGTATTTTCTATGTATTTGCATATCTGAACTTGCTGTTCAATTTTGGGTACATGAACCACTTACACGCTAATGATATTAAAATGGAGTTTAAAAATATTTCCATTTGAACGAGTCCCTCTTTTATACCCGCAAAGTACTAAACGATTCTATCTTATTGATTAAAATAGGTCTTACCATCCTATCTATTAGTATAATTACAACATTTGAGAAAGACACTTTTCCCATTGTGAAAGTGGAATCCAAAATAAGAATAAACGCACTTTGAATTGCAATATAGACTATTTTACCATTCTCGAGTATCTCTTTTTTCTTTAAAAGCTGAAGAAATATTAGAAACGACATCAGTGATCAATTAATTGTTTCCGAGTATGACAGACGATTTTTGATATTAAAGAGTCATTTTTCAAAAGTAAGATTGTTTTCAGTTATTTTTTTTTAAAGCTAGCTGAGAAATTATTTTTAAATATAATTATTAAGTTGTAATGTTAAAGTTTGGTGATGTTGTTAATTCTTAATTACTGGTAGCCTTCACTAGAACTATTATAAGAATTATTTATGAATTTATAACCACGCGTGTATTTACCACTAGTGAATGCAATATCTGTCGAAGAATTGAAGAAAGACGGAATCACACTATTATTAATAACTGGTAGCTACTTCTGTATATATTGTGACGGTTCAGTTTTTCATGTTCCAACTGACGGAGGGCTAGCATGGTACTGTGACGGATACTCAATCTGTTTGAAGTATCTATCGTAAAGCTGTTTATTTCCAATCTAAAAGTATTCTGAGTATAAGAATTCCACCAGGTGTATTAAAAGCGTTACCACGCATATATTTGTGTTTAAATTGTG
Source organism: Leiobunum rupestre (assembly GCF_980474605.1). Classification (NCBI taxonomy): domain Eukaryota; kingdom Metazoa; phylum Arthropoda; class Arachnida; order Opiliones; family Sclerosomatidae; genus Leiobunum; species Leiobunum rupestre. Next base: position 6,339,942 of record NC_143390.1, read on the forward strand.
ATATGTTAGGGACTAAGAGAGCAGCCAGTTTGTCATATTGCGAAGTAACTGGTGGATGTTGTGTATTTCCAAAAATTAAAAAAAAATAATAGTATGTATGTTTTTCTAGTATTTTTCCACCTATATTTGCCTATTAAAATCTATTTTAACGTATTGAACGGATTTCAATACATTATTAACTTATTCCATACGCTACTTTAAAGACATGTTTATCGTATTTTTACCTATATTTACACATTGAAGTTGTTATTATTACAATTGACATATCATTTTCGGCTCATCTTACACAATTATATATATATAAATGCTTGTGATGTTGGCTAAAGCACTACTTTGGTACTAAATGATATTAAATAGAGTTAATAATAAATTTGATTCACTTTAACAAAACTCTTGTGACGTAGTAGAGAGAAGGGTCTTTCAGACGACCTAAATTTTAGCATTTCTGAACGAGATGATGATTTTAAAAATTAGATTTTTCAATGAACTGTGATGGCAGCCTTGTCTCAAAAATTTATTTTCCTTAAAAGGTGTTATACATTCGATAAGCAGTGACGAGAATTCCCGTCAATCAGAGTAATATTTTATCAGTATATCCCAATTTTTTCTCAGTTTTCATCAACATACCAAGAAACAAGATCCCGCTGGTGTGTTGAAAAACGTGCTCATTCGCGGAAAAACTACGCGGAAAGCGCCCTTATACGGAAATATATGCGGTAAACGCACTCGTATGCGGGAAAATTCCCGGAAAAACCCCCACTAAACAATGCCACACGCGTCTTATATAACCGTTTATCTCTTTAAAGTATTGAATCACTCGACATAAAGATAAGCAGACATAAAGATAACGCCGAACAAGCCGGCCCTGAGGAATATAGGTTGATATGCGTAATGAGATATTCGTTTCAACAATAACCCATGATGTAGCTTCAAGTATTACCGTATTTAAAATATAGGCAAGTTGTTTTTATCGTTTTTTTATACCTATATTTACATATTGGAATTGTTACAAAAGCTTCTTTTAAACGTAACTTTGTACATTAATTAAGTATTTTTAAATATTTGAATATCGGAATTGTATTTTGTAGCATTAAACGTATTGAACGTAGAGTATATTCATATATATTTGTACATCGGAATGTAATTTAACGTTTTCGTATAGCTATTTGAAATGAGCTAGTCGAGAGCTTTTTTATTTTCATTAACCCCTCACACGTCTTGTAACCAAAAATAGACCAAAACGGACCGAAAGTACCCTAAAAGCGACCAAAGTCACCATTACTGGCCCTATGTACCCTATTGCGGACCATAAGTACTGGACCTATTAGCTTTATTGTAATGTTAAACTTCCATAGAGATTCACCTAAAAGAAAAAAAACTTGCGGTCCAATTTTGGGTACAGGAACCACTTACGCGCTAATGATATTAAAATGAAGTTTAAAAATATTTCCATTCTTCGTCACTTTAACAACTACTTCGAATATTCCATGACGTAACTTTTTAAAACACTTAAATCCATGTTTTCATTTAAATTAACCGCGCCCCAGGTAATCCACGAACGCGCGCGCTATCTCTCACCCAGTGAAATACTCGTGAGATAGGTTCAAGTGCCAAGCGTACTACAATGATATTAAAATTAAGTTAAAAATATTTCCATGCTACTTTAACAACGAATATTCCATGACGTCAAAACACTCTTAAATTCAAATTAACCGCGCCTCCCGGGTAATCCGCGCGCGCGCCGCCTAGGTTATCACTTTTTACATCATTTCAACTTATTCCGTACGATAAAACGTGATAAGATATACGTTCAAGTGTCTTTCGAGATAAGCGGAGATAATTGAACAGTTGGCCTGAACAAAATATGTTGATATACGAAAAAACAATTCGACGATTTTTCCCCCATTTCACCCCTTAAATCCTGGATCCTCGATCCTGGGACCGACGGGTCGACCTTACTTTCCTTCTACTCTCAACTCTCCCCGAAAAAAAACCCGGAATGAGGAGACTTTAGCCTCCCCTCTCAATTTTCACGATATGAAAAAACTTTTCCAATTAATCACGAACCCGAAACTTATACCGGCGGACATTCGCTAGACCTCGAAAAACTTCCGACTGAAAATAATATCCCGATTTCTCCCGCGCATGATAGACCACCAAAGACCTCCTTATTAGCCGATATAATTTGGAAACTTTAGGTACTAGCCTTATGTAAGCGAACATTAATATGAACAATGAAAAAACGGGACCCCCTGACCTAGCCTCGATTTCCCCTGAAAATAAGTCAGACAAAATAGACTCGCTTAATGACGCTTTAATTTTACCTGCCGAGGAAGAAACCTGGTTTTTCGCCATCCCTTTAAATGAAATGTCTAAAGTTACAGCTGAAATTTCCTCAGCGAGCCCTGGGAATTCCGAGACCCGCGGGGCATCTATAGCGGCCGACTCTACACCGCCAGTGACCTTGGCGCGCGAAGAGAGGAGAGCCTCTCTCTCACCTCCCGCGAATATTGAAACGCTACTGCCATCTAGCGCTTTTAAGCGGCCGGCCTCTTTCCTAAATATAGGAGCAGTCTCGCCATCTAGCGGGAATGATATGAACTTTTTTTAACCAGAAAATTAAGAGTAGACTTTTAAATCCGGAATTAAGGGCTTCTAATGCCTTCCTCGATTTGAATATTACGCCTGAATTTCAGGGGGGTTCAACCGTTAATAACTTAGTAGTTCCTTCTAGAAAAAGGAGGTCTTTTTCTCAACTTCTCCCCGTTAATAACGCGGTCCCTGAAGCGGTTTTCGGAGAAGATTCATCCAGACCCGGAACATTCCCGCAAACCAATACGTCTTTTCTTAGAGACGTTTTTACCCGCTTCGATCCCTCTAGTCACTCGTCTACCCCTTCAAACCGGAAGAACCCGGAAACGTTTCTCGATCAACCGGGACCTTCCCGCAAAATATTGAAATGGAGTAGTAGTGACAGTTAAAATTATATTTAGTCCTTCGAATGGTTTTCGATCGAAGCCGATTCTCCGCTAGCTTCCCCCCTTCCCTCGGACGTTGAAGAGGATAAAGACGGACCCCCTGAAAATCCAGTCGCGCCGCCTCAGCCATTTCCGCTTGATGAACTAGAGATCGATTAGCTACCTCAGCCATTCCCGCTTCAAGTAGAAGGTAATCAACCAGAAGTCGTCCAACCCGTTCAACCAGTTCAACCCGAAGTCATCCAACCTGTTCAAGTCGAAGTAATCCAACCAGTCCAACCCGAAGTCGCCCAAGCGGAAGTCATTCAACCATTTCCATTAGTTGAACCGGAAATCATCCAACCAGTTCAAGTCATCCAGGCTCCGCCTCCTCCTCCTCCTCCCTTTCAACAAGACGGCCAAAGTTTACAACTAGAACTCCCCGCGCATTTCGAGATAATTCAAGACGGGACAACAGAATATCCGCTTTTTAATCTAGTCGGGAGATACGTCGTCGTGCGCTTTCTCGGTGACGTCAAACTCGGGATAACTCAATTCGTGACATTCATCTTCGATCAAGTACGTCACGATGAACAAGTCCAAATATTTTGTACGTCCGAAGTCTTTCCCGCCCGTGTCCTTGAAATTTCTTTCCGGCAGAAATCACAGCTCGAACCCGGGAGTGTTTTGAATTTACTCGATGGCGAGATATATCTCCACAAGCGTGATGATTTTTGGAACTCCCCAATTTTATTCACGATAAACGTGGTAAGATTACTAAATGGAGGTTCCCTCCGTCGACGTGGACTTAAAAGACATATCGACTATATCCGCGACAAAAGAAGTTTCATCTCGATTCAAAATAAAGATTCTCTCTGCCTCCCCAGTGCCTTAATTATAGCTATTGCCCATTTAAAAAAAACGCGGAAACCCGATAACAAGGAATATTTTCAGGAGTATAAGGGAATACACCCAAAATCTTACTTTTGGAAATACAAATTCACGGAACACATTTGAGCTATAAGTTCACCATTCAGTGAGAGTGAAGATGAATACTCCATAAAGGTAACGAGTCAAAATAGACTGTGATCAAACATATTGTCTTCCTACCTCTGTAAAAGACACATTAAAAAATAGAATTAAAATCATTAAAAAAATCAAACAGTTTTTTAATAAAATACTTACTCTTATTATCAGCGATACAAGAGATAACTATGTTATAATCTTTAACGTTTGTGTAGAATGCATAATGGTGACATATTCCAAACTATCGAGTAATGGCGTCGTACAAAATAAACTACAAACTGGGCTACCAGATATTTTAAAAGGACTTTAGCGCGGCCAACTTAGATCAGCCTTTTCGCAGTAATTGGCTGTGATTGTAGAAAAAATTAATCAAATAAAATAATGGAAATAAAAATTAAGAAAATAGTTTAAAAAATAGAAAAATTTTTAACAGATAAAATTAATTGAATAATTAAGTAGTTTTGATTTATCACGTAATGTCATAAATTCACGTTAAATAAACTCGTAAATTTAAATAATAATATTCATAATAAAATTAATATTTTGTGGTTCATTAATCATTTTCAGCTCAATTACAAATACAGGTGAAAGAAATTGAAAATAATTGCTGATAAACGCACCTCTATATAGCATTGATGGACGAAACATTTCGGACGAATAGTAGAGATCCATGCGACGTCGATTGGGCTGAATATCGGATGTCGCGAAATTGATACTACGAGGACTAAAATGGGACTTCCGTTATTCGTCCCGTAGGACGAATTTTGGACGGGACCAAGCTGGGCTCTATGGACCATGCTGGGACATCCCAGGGACGATTTGTGTTTGCTGGGCTGTCACTTTTTACCTCGAAAACGATTATTTGATAGTCCGAAAGAATAAATTGAAAATGGACTAGGCTAGTGAAGGCCCCGCATTCGCGTTTCGACACGCAGGCCTCGACGCGTAATTCTTCCGCTTTATCTCGGATCTTGCCTTCGTCCGTAAGACATCCCAAAATCCAGGGTTGACGTCGGTTGGACGTTAAAGGACGACCAAATGTCCGGTTTGTCTAGAGCCGTAGTACGTCCCGGGGACGAGTTTTCTGACGTCCAACGGCGATTACGGCGGTCGTCCCCAGGATGTCTTTCTATAAAACCTAGATAAGTCTTTGGGCCTTTAATTTGGTTCAATCATGGCTCAATAGGGATGGAACTAGGACGTTCATTGGATATCGTATTCTGAACAAATAATTTAAAAAGCCAAACTTGATATTAAAATTTATTTAAAACATTAAAATACAAGATAATGGAAAAAATCCAGCAACAAGTGTACACTTTGATTGTAATAACACGAACTCTGCATAAAAATTAAGAATATAAATTTATTATATAAGGTTATTAAATTTTTACGATAAGTTTTCGAAAGTTGGAAACTTAAGTATTAGCAGTTAACATATAAATTACAAAACTTATATAGTTATTTAATTTTTATATAACAAAATAAATTTCGAACTAAACTATTAAAAAATTAAATAACCTTCCTTATACAAATGTAAAAAATCAATAAAATTAATTTTTAAATCAGAAGCAAAATAAAACTAAGCCATTTAATACTATTCCTTAAAAAAAATTAAGACTATCGGATGAAAAATGTACTCTAGAAATTGCTGTTTCTCGAAGCTTAATTTTAAAATCTATCCAAATCTTACTTTCGGAATTACAATTTAACTATATAAAATATAACAGTATGAAATAAAGCTTTAGGCGAACCATTCAGTGAGAGTAATGAATAATTAACTTAAAAAGTTAAATTGAAACATGTACAGGTCCAAAATGAACTTTAAAAACTGCGAACCTCCCGGAGATTTCACCGCAAATCTTACTTTTGGAATAACAAATTCAATATATAAAATATAACAGTATGAAATAAAGCTTTAGGCGCACCATTCAGTGAGAGTAATGAATAATAAACTTAAAAAGTTAAATTGAAACATGTACAGGTCCAAAATGAACTTTAACAAGTTGGCAAGCCAAAATATACCTCTCCTCGGTAGAATTGTCCCTAGTGGTATTAATTTCTCGAGATAACCCTTAAAGATATATCTCCGCAATTTAGAGTTATTTGTTAAAAATATTAACCCATTTCTATCCCGCGCGGTATAAAATTTTAATTATAATTAAAATAATTGAGACGAAACGACCAATTTTAATTTATTCAGAATATCATAAGTTAAGTAGTTACAACAGTAAGTTAGACGTACTATAACAATGCACAATTGAATTAAACCCTTTTACAGAACAAGTTTATCAGTTAAATATAATACGAAGCAAATTTTAATGAAAGAAATATCTACAGAGGCTTTTTGGAATTACTCGCTTACGAAATACTTGCCGCATCTTTAACGCTCATTTTATTTCAACACTCGCCCTTGATGAAGATACCGTAGATATCTGGTAGTGGACGACTCGTTCACTTCCTGTTGACGTTGTGACGCATACCACATGAAAAAGATCAATGCCGTCCAATTTCCAATATCATATAATGACTCGCACACCCAAGAAATCATTGACTGCGTTAGAAATCGTAGATATCCAAATATCCACACCAAATGTATTTACAAGAAGCAAAAACCTTACCATCAACAAAGCACAGAGAGCCACTTGACTAACCGCCACCTCTTAAAGCAATTAACGTTAAATTATCTCCTTTGAATTAACAGAACTATATATAGGTCGTTAAGAAAGTGGACCACCCACAGGGTCTACCCTTTAACCCTCTAATCTCGGCTGACTGCGCTAAAACAAGATTTAACCTTTAAAAAATACCAGATTAGGCCTTCATAAATTCATTAATAAAAAAAGACTTTATTACCTATTATGCTTACGATGCCTGTCTTAATTTCAGTGAATCTAAGCAGCTATCGGTGGTTCTGTGGTAGAGCGCTCGACTGCCAAGCCGAATGGTCTGGGTTCGAAACCTGGGTGGCGCATTTGTTTTTAATCAATAGAGAAACGCTAAATTAGAATTTCTTCGATGCGATAATTTCAATTTCAATTCTATTTCAATTAAACCAAAATTTCGTACTCTATTAAATACGCTTCCGATAAAGCTGAAGGTCTAATTTTCAATTAGGCGTAACAAGTGTCGGTGGTTCTGTGGTAGAACGTCCGCCTGTCAATCAGGAGGTCTCGGGTTCAAATCCCGCCCGATGCGATCGCAAATTGATACTAAGACGAATACCGTGTACAACTGGTGGAAACCCTGCCATTGGACGTTGAGAGGTAGCATTACACTCAGCACTCGGTCCGTCCCAAAGTCATTAAGAAGAAGTTGGAGAGAAAACGCCCATATAAACACAACAGACTCAACATGCACAACCATCAGAACACAAACACAACAAATTCAACACTCACAACCTACGCATAAACATTACAAAAACGTAATACACAAAACCGTCACGACGGTGAGCGAAAAAACACCATCCAAACCAAAACGCAAATGCATCCGTTAACGCTCACCGTCACACGGTGGTTTTGCCAACCCTTTGAGAAACTGCGTACGCAGTGATTACACTTTGCACCGAAAATGCGAACGCGTTCGCAGTCCTGACAGACAGACAGACCCACCCACAGACCCACCCACAGACCCACCCACAGACCCACAGACAGACACGGTCGTTGTATAACCCCTCCTAGGGGACTTTGTCCCCTCGGAGAGGTAAAAACAGCGAACCTTCCGTAACGTTCGGAGAATACACTGCAAATCTTACTTTAGGAATTACAAATTCAATATATAAAATATAACAGTATGAAATAAAGCTTTAGGCGAACCGTTCGGTGAGAGTAATGAATAATAAACTTAAAAAGTTAAATTGAAATATGTACAGGTCCAAATTGAACTTTAAAAACAGCGAACCTTCCCTAGCTTTCGGAAAATACACCTAAAATCTTACTTTTGGAAATACAAATTCACTAAACTATTCACGGAACACATTTCAGCTAAAAGTCCACCATTCAGTGAGAGTAAAGATGAATACTCCATAAAGGTAAAGAGTCAAAATAGACTTTGATCAAACATATTGTCTTCCTACCTCTGTAAAAGACAAATTAAAATAAATCGAATTAAAGTCATTAAAAAAATCAAACAGTTTTTTAATAAAATACTTACTCTTATGATATATTATCAGCGATACTAGAGATTACTATGTTATTATCTTTAACGTTAGTGTAGAACACATTATGGACTTTATGGTGACCTATTCCAAACCATGGCCAACTTCGCGCGCTCACTACGCTCGCACCAGGCGGCCTACCCAAAAGATCAAAAATAGCGAAATTCGTTCTTTGCCGCTACGGAGGCGCTGGAGCCACCTCCGGACCTAACTATTAGCATAGAATCGAATGGAACGATTATGGTTTTTCGTTACTTTAAGGAATTTATTGAAAACTATTCGATATATTCGTCGATGTCAGAGGTAGAGTAAACCTTTTTCCATGATTTACAACCCTTTTCAAAATTTTCTAATTCATTTTTCCCGCCGAGATCGGGAAGTCGTAAGACAATATTATTGTTAGACTGAACTAAATACAATTTTTATTTATTTAAATTAAATTTAATGAAAAATAACCGAAGTCCAAAAACAATATCCCCGAAATTAGATACGTGATATCTTGAAGGTTCCCCGAGTATTTACTGAACGAAAATGTTCTATGGAAATATAGCATTTAAATGAGAGTTAGAAATTTAGAATCTTGCATTAAATAAATAAAAATAATATTTAGTTAATCCTAAAAATAATTTTGTCTTACGACTTCCACTGCATCCAAAAGATTTTAGTTTTTGGTTTTTCGAATTATTTTGTTTACTGGTTAAGTCAATTTTCAAACTCGAGTAATTTAGTGAAAAATGATTGTGTTTTCAACGACCAAACGTTATTCTTATGTTTTCAACGTCGCTCTACATTTTTCTCATTGGCAAAATTTGACGAGCTCCAATACATCAAAATTAATTTTTTTCAAAATTTTAAAATATTATTTTAAAATCGATAAACATTATGTACAACAAAGGCCCCCGGTACTAACAATTCACACAAAAAAAATATATATTCTAACTTCAACGGTTATTGAGAAAAATCACTTTTTCGATTAAAAATGGAAACCCTGTATAAAAAAAGACAATGATTTTGGGGATGAGTAAGAGGAAAGGAACAGTGGGTACAGGACCAACGAACACTTGATCTGGCCGTTTTTTGGCCCACGCATCAGACTTTTCATTCCCGTAGAACCCGCGGTGGGCAGGAACCCAATAAAGCTGAACCTTATTGTGTGTGCGTAGCTCCGAAAGGCGGTATAAGCATTAACAAACCAGTTTGGAGGAGATGCTAAACTATTTGATAATTCGAGAGCCTTAAGAGCAGCTTGACAATTCGAGTAAATTTGGCTAACTTTGTCATGAAGCTTCTTTAGAAGAAAAAAGTCAATACACAAGAAGATAACAGAATTTTATGCCTGCAAGACACTAGCGTAAACACCAAGGCTCTTATTTAAGCCGTAGTTGCTGCATGGTAGAGTTTGGTGTGGCTATTTTCCCAATTATAAGCCCACCAGCAGCCATTCTGGTTAAGCCTGTAGGCACTCATAACAGCAGCTTTCTCTATAAAGAGGAGAAGAAGAAGAATATTTAAGAGAATTTTTAGAGCAGCGCTTTGGACTGTGCTCATAGCTCCTGCAATGCTGACACAAGCCAGCCTTTGTAGTGTGCGCGGCTCACACTGCGCACTCTTAATTTTAACCCCTGACCACCAGACTACAGTCTCGTAACACAGCAATGGTCTAGTGATCATAATGAACAGCCAGTACATCACTTTGGGGCTAAGTTCTCAGGACCTGCTTAATGCATTTCTAGTAGTAGGAAACTAAATATGAACATGTAAAATCCAAGATGGCCGCCAAGATGGCCACCAAAACAACCCCCCACCCCCCCCAAAAATATTTTCAAAAACAAAAATTTTTGTCCTTGGAAAAATCGAAAAAAAATATTTTAATTTTTAACTTCAAATTTCACCTTGAAGATAATCTTTGACCTCGACGCTCGAACACTGTCAACAACCACTAAGCCTCGGTCTATCAAATCAACAAGTTTGGTCACGATCGGACAAGGTCGACCTGAGATATCGGCGGTAATATGTAACCCCACCAAATACTTCCACTTATTTACTTCTGATATCGTTTTTTCGTTTTTTTCGTTTTTTCGCCGTTTAAAATGCTAATTAGTTATTTGCGAGATGGGGAAACGAATTCGCGACCTTCGCTTTATACCCTTGGCGGTTTTGGCCCCACCCAAAATACTTTAAATAATTAAACTAATATAAATAAGTTTTTCATTTTTCGCAAATATTTTATTATTTTAAAACAATGCTATTTTAAGTAATCAAAAAAACACAATTAGTTATTGTAATATTTAATAACTATGATATTTCAAAACATTTAACAAAATATGAAACACTAACAATAAAACTAAAAGCTAACAAATTAAATAATAAAGAATTAAAGAAGGTTGTATAAATAACGTGAAGGCTGAAAAATATAAAAACACAAATGTTAAAAATATTTTAAGTGTATAATTAAAAATAATTATAATTACATCAATTCGTAGAAGATATTTTTCCTCTTCGGTACAAAACAAGATGTCGGGTTGGAAATTCAGGCTAGAATTTATAAATATAAATAAATTAACCTATTAAAAACGAATATATCTAAAAAATATTTACCACAAGAATTCTTTTTGTTGCTCTATCAGCGCACGAATAAAAACACTGGTTTTGGTCTTAATCGCTTCGGAAGTATACAGTTCGAGAATGTCTGAATTAAAACAGATCGAATGTTGTACAGTGCCAACATGTTGAATTTGATCTAACATATGAAGTTCAGACTTTAAATTCTTGTGATTCCATCGCGAAATTTGACGAGTATTACAAAGAATAAACATTCTTACTACTCGAAGAGAAAATATTTTAAAGATCGCGGCAAAGAAAGTACAGGCTTTAGATGTAATTCACCAGACATCTTGAGTCTAGATTTCTCCTGGTAAAATCCTTTACATTGAGATTTTATAGTTTAAGCCCGACTTTTATTTAAAAATTTAAAAATATTGTCTTTGTGAATAATTATTAATTACTAATTATCACTATCCTTCTTAAACATGTTTTTATAAATTAATAAAAACAATTATATTCAATTTTTAAAAACAACCTAGTACAAAATGTACTTAGACATTTTTCAGTTAATATACTAATCAATTACAAAAACAAACATAAAACATTAAAGTTTAACCGATATTAGTATAAAAAGTACATAGAATACATGAAAAAAAACCAGAAAGAATAATAAATAATTAATGGGTCGTTTGATATAGGAGGTTAGGTTCAAGGGTATATAGCGCAAGAGATGAAGAAACAAAAAAAGATAGCGCAAGAGATGAAGAAACAAAAAAAATAATAATAATAATAGAAAAACATTAAATCTAGTACAAAATGTACTAATAAAATTGCTTGAAAATGCGTTGGATAAAAAAGATGAAAACAAAGTATTTTTAATATAGAGAAAAAAAGAACTTTACACCAATCCCAACATTAAATTAATAAAGCTAGTTAAAAAAGAAAAAGTAGATTATGAAATATTAAAAACAACCTCCACCGCCTGAATTAAATTAATAAAGCTAGTTGATTTGGAAAACATATTTAAACACTTAAACTTTCTAAAATAAAAACATTTAAAATAAAAAATATAAAACATTTTAAAAATTAAAATCTTTCACCAAAATAAACAAATTAAAAAATAAAAACACAAAAAAGTCTTTAAATAAAAAAATTAAAATTTTATAAGGTTTGAGTCCTATTTCAAAAAATAAATAGTTTTAGTTTTAAAAAATAAATAAATTTTTGTAATTACCTTGAGTCGCAGTTGGAAAAGTTGCCGACGATCGTTTAAATTTTGATTCGGTCGAGATAATTTGCAACTAAATAAAAATATTTATTTTAATTATTGTAATTATTTTTTTAAAATTAGTATTCCTTACTCTAAAGTTGTAACTATTTTAACTTCTTGTCGATCCAAATCATTAATAAAAAATAGAACGATCATGCCTAATTCCAAACGGATGTTATACCGTGTTAGGCGAAAGTCAGTGGTAATAGATAAATGTTTTTTTCGGAAAAAGGAAACTTGTTGTAATTGAAAGAGTATTAAAAGGTCACGTTGAAGGCTCCTACGATTTTTATGTTGACGGAACCATGGGATCTTATTTAAATTTTTATATAGGCGCATATGTTTTCCAATTAGGTGTAAAATTTCGTAAGAAAACCAGCCTTCAAGAGAGGATTGAGTGTGGAACAATAAGCCGTCAAACTCAAAAGCCTCGTGGGGACAGACAAAATTAACAGAATGAACGTCAAATAGACAAGAATTGTTATTGATTCTTCTAGAAAAAACCGAAGCGAAAACAGCTGGCGATAATTTGAAAGATTTTTTTATAAAGGGACAGGCAAAAACAATTTTTTTAAAGGGTTCTATTAATGCTTTACACTCAAGAAAGACAGTTCTCATACAGTAATTTTCAACTCTAATTGAAATATCGTTAATTTTAAAAAGGTTATAATTCCTAACTTTACGTAAAGCTAAATATTTTAGTGAAAAAGGGTTAATAGCGAGAGGATGAGTAATCTTACCAGAAACAGTCAAAACTTCGCGAGAGCCCATGGTTTATAAAAGGAATACGTTGAAATCACGCTTTTATAAGAAAGATTTCAGAATATTTAATTTTTACATCCTGATTTTAACCTGTTTTAAAATCAAGTCAAAAGACAATTTTTTATCAAATACACGCTGCAGAAATATAATTTTATCCATTCGTTTAAATTTTATACCTCGCAGAAATATATTTCTTCCCATAGAATTTTAAAACATCTAACCCTGTAATTACCAAAATTCTTACATCCATAATCGATTTTTAAAGCAATAATATTAAAACTCTTAGGGCGTTGTCTTTTTTGTCACGAAAATTAAATATAAAGTCCTTCAAAAAAATAATTAATAATTTTATATTTTTATACATGTCTACATATTTAAATTGTTATTCACAAACAATTTTAAATACCGTTGAAATACTGATAAATTATAACTGGGTTCTATCCTTGTAGTATTAATCACTTTAATATTCAAGGTTTTATATTTTGAAAAAAAAATTAATGAAAAATACATTTGGTATAAAAGGGCAAAATTTTCTATTGAATCATAACAGGCTAAAATGGCTTCCACAAGTAATAGTCAAATCTCCGAGAGTCAGGTAGTTTCAGTTTTCGATAGTCCTGAACAGGAGATGTTAATAGAGTCGGACGAATCGGATGGGGACTATATTCAAGAGGTTCGTCGCATGTCAAACATCGAACAAGTTGGAATCGAACAATCAGTGAAAGTCAAGAAAGGGGGAGTGTCTTACGAAACTAAAACTCCGAGAAAAAAAGCGAGCGACAAGGGATTATATCTAGATATCCAGATATATTCATATAAAAACATCAAACATCTTCTCCAAGATGAACTCTGGAAGGGTGATTATAAGAGGGTGAAATTCTTAGCTAACACCCTATCCATGGATGTTATTCGAATAATAAACTCAACAAACAGGCTGAAAAAATTAATTGAGCAGACGGAAGGAAAAATTGTTGTTCCACCCACGAAGGCAAGTTAAACTCATTAATTAATTATTCGTAATAGTAATTAGAATAATATTTTAGACCTGGAAACGAAATTAGAACATGGAAGACTCCGACGAATACGATTCGGACTCTCAATTAGACTTTTCATCGTTAAACAGTTTTAATTATAAAAAGTTTTATAAAATTAAAAAATTAAGCCCTAGAAATTCAAAAAAGTGGAAATGTAAACAACTGGACATTGACCTAGAACTAATATACTTAAACAAAATCCCCACACATTTATTTTTTACAGTATTTGAAAAGATTCTGTCCAAAATTATCAAATACGTAAGACAAGAAGCACCCGGTTTCGATTTCCTCAGATTTGCAATTCAATCGGAAAATTTAGAACATCCAATTAACATTAAATTTATTAAAATTGATCAGTTAACTGTTTCGCGAATATTTAACCATATAGCTCGCGTTGCTCAATCAAAAAAAGATTTCTTACTAGATGGAGAAATTAAATTTAGTATAATTCTTTTGAAATCCCCACAGAAAATGGGAAAAAAAAATTTATCTCTAAAAAATAGAGATATTATCGATCTTGATGCTTTTTTAAAAACTAAAACCAATTTTTACTATATCAATAATATCGATAATTTGTGCGTAGCAAGAGCTCTTGTGGTCGGAATAAAACTCTGTGAAATTGCCGAGTACAAAAAGAAAAGACTTTCGTTAACAACCGTTCTTAAAGAATATCGAACCTTAACATTCTTTCGTAGTAAATTACAAACTAAAGCCGCTAAGAAATTGCACGATGATGTAGGAATTGCTCGAGGCGCTGTAGAAATTGGCGATATAGCTAAATTTCAATCATATTTAGCCCCAAAGTATCAGATAATAATATTTAACGCCACGGAAAATTTTCAAATTTATTTCAAGGGTTTTCCCCCTGCCGAACACAAAATTCTACTTGTAAAAATTGGCACGCACGTTCATTTAGCTAAAAATCTTCATTCCATTTGGGGCGGTGTAGCTTCATGTTTAAATTGTGAAAAAAATTTTTATTCCACCACACATAGGAACAAACACCACTGTTTTTCTGCTTCAAATATAAAATGTAAAAGGTGTTTAGGTCGAGAATTTCACGAAATTTTAGAAATTCCTTTAATTCGATGTAAACTTTGTAATAGATATTTAAAACAAGGGGAATGTTATAGTTTTCACCTAAAAAATGAAACTTGCAAGCTTTTCCACAGATGCGAAAAATGCTGTGTTCAATTTGAAACTTCAAAAACTCACAAATGTGAAACAGCTTGCGAATCTTGTAAAATCGATTATCCTCCAAACCAACATTATGTTAAACAGTCGACATTTAAAAAGAATCCAAGATCCTATGTATATTTCGATATTGAAACCATAATTGAGAATAATGTGCATAAACCCATGCTCTTAGTGGCCCAAAGTGAAATTTTAAATCAGCCTGTGGAAACCACGGTTTTTGAAGGACAATATTGTGTAAATAACTTTCTCAATTTTTTGTTTCAACATGAAACTGTTTTACTTACTGATGGGAAACGAAAGCGAAAAACAATTAGGCCGAAATTTACCAACCTCATCGTAATGGCCCATAATCTAAGATCTTTCGACGGAATGTTTATTATTTCTAAATTAATTAATCATGTCATTCCCGAGGTTATTTACGATGGAGCCAAGATACTCACTATTTATATTAAAAGTGTAGACATTCGTTTTGTAGATTCTTTGAACTATGTTAGTGCTCCTTTAAGACATTTTCCTAAAATGTTTTCTTTGCCTCAATCTAAAGGATATTTTCCATATATTTTTTGGACGAAAGACACTTTGAACTATTCAGGTAAAATTCCGGACGAAAAATACTTTGAACCCCGTAAAATGAAAGAATTTGTATACCGAGAATTTAGAAAATGGTATTCACACAAACAGCTCGAACCGGTCTATTGTATTAAATCAGAATCCAGAGCGTATTGTCTTTTAGATTGTAATTTATTACGCTTAGCTATGCAGAAATTTCGCATCTTATATAAAGAACTAATTGAAATTGATATCAGTAATTATGGGGGTATTTCTCTTTCCGGGGCACTTAATAATGTATTTATTGACAAGTTTTTAGAACCATATACACTATGTACTATTCCTGCTATCGGTTTGGCAAGTAGACAGAATCAAAGCGAGATTGCATTAAAATATTTATCTTGGTACGAGAAGGAAAATAATTTAATTTTGCAAACGGTAAGATCCGCGGCTGGGGAACAGGCTGTAGGTCCGTATTTTGTAGATGGCTACTGTGAAAATCCACCCATAGTAATTGATGTAATGGGTGATTTCTGGCACGGTTGTCCAAAACATTTTTCTGGCTCGAGCTTTAATTCAATTATCGGAAAAACATTCAAAGAAATTAGAGAAAGGGAATTAGACCGAAAAGAATTTATTGAACAAAGTTTACCAAACCACACATATATTCAAATTTTTGAATGTGAGATATTAGAACTGTTGAGAAAAAATGTCGAGGCGAAAGCATTTTTTAATACAATTAAAATCATTCCTAAAATTAACCCTAGAGATTCGCTAGTAGGTGGCCGTGTAGAAACAATCAAGCTGTATCATGAAGTAGAGCCCTTACTTGGAGAACAAATCAGATATTTTGACTTTTGTAGCCTGTATGCCTATTGTTTACAAAAAATGGAATACGGTTGTAAAAATGTTAAAGTTATCACACACAATTTTGATTATGCCCCAGACGCGTATTTTGGAATAATTAGTTGTCGAATCCTCCCCCCCAGAGATCTCTACTTACCCGTTCTTCCATACCGATTTAATAAAAAACTTTATTATCCTTTATGCGGAAGTTGTGTAATAAAAAATGACAGCAAATGTACACATAGTATTGACGAACGAGCTATAACGGTAGTCTTACCCTCGGTGGAAATCTACTATTCAATAAAAGAATGTAACTACAAACTGTTAGAAATTTTCGAAGTATATCACTATAGTATTACAACAAATTTTTTCAAACCATATATAGACATTTTTTTTAGAGCAAAAGTTAAAAATTCAGGATTTCCACCCAATATTAAAACATATCAAGAGCAAAAAGAGTATTTAGACGCGATATACGAAGCTGATGGAGTAAGGTTAGAGCCTGAGGAAATTGTTGATAACCCATCCTTAAGAACTTCCGCGAAATTGGCGCAAAATTCGTTATATGGCAGAATGGCGTTAAGAATGGACAAATCATCAACTAAAATTATACATCGCTACTCCCAATTAACCGAGATTATAGCAGACACATCGAATAAATTAACAGACTTTCATTTAATCAACAACGATGTTGCCATGGTAAGCTATAAAAAAAAAAGTGAGCTTGCGCCAACTTTTAGCAAAGGTAATGTTATAGTGGCTTCCTTTGTCACCAGTTACGGTCGTATTCATCTGCATAAGCTAATTAATAGGCTGGGGAAGCGTGTAATTTATTATGACACGGACGGAATAAAATTTACACATAAACCACACGAGTGGCTACCCCCCCTTGGTGGTAATTTAGGTGAACTTACGTGCGAGACTCCGAATTCATATATCACAAAATTCGTATCAACTGGACCAAAAAGCTACAGCTATAAACTTGAAAATAATCAGACAATTATAAAACTTAAAGGAATAACGCTTACCAGGGAAAATTCAGAAATCATACATTTCGACGCCTTCAAACAAATGATTTTTGTGCCAAATACCGAGTTTAAGTTGAAAATTCCCTTTAACGTAATAAAAGATAAGTACAAAATGCTTTTACGTGTTGGCAACTTAAGTAAAACTTTCAAAAAGACTTTTTGTAAACGTGTGCTACAAGATAATATTTCCAGTGTCCCCTATGGATATTTAGAATGTGAAAATGGCGAATTGTAAAATAAAGTTGTCTTTTAATTATAAATCTAAAAAACATGTAACAAAAAAACTTGCAAAACAGGTGTCATTTAACCACATAGTTATAGTAAATGAAATCTCTTCCGAAAATCGAGTAAATACTTTATTTTTAAATAACCTAAGATTTAAACTTTTAACTTCCAAAATTGAATTTTTACTAAAAAACGGGAATTAATTATTTTTTGGTGAAAGAGCTATTATGATTTTATTTTTTATTCAAAATGTTATTTTTGTATGTTGTTTTGAAACTTTATATAGTTGGTGAAGGGATGGTTTTGATAAGAAACATTAAACTTTAATAAAATAATTTTTTAAATTTAAAAATGTGTTTATTTTTTCATATATTCTATAAAACACTCCATGTACTAACAAAATACGTAGTATGTTGTCTTTGTTTAAACAGTAATGTCTTATATAAAATTTCTTTCACCGTTTCGAATGATGGTTTCAGGCCCTACCATGTCGGGCAAGTCAGCATGGACGAACTCATTAATTAGATGGAGGAATGAATTAATTGATAAACCTCCTATTAAAATTATTTATTGTTATTCGGTTTGGCAATCAGGTTACCACGATTTATCTCAGTTTTTAACCGATATAGAGTTTATTCAAGGACTTCCGCCAATGGACAGCGAGTTCTGGGAATCAAATAGAAATTCTTTACTTATTATTGACGATTTAGCAGACGAACTTTACAAAAATGATCAAATTGCGAAATTAGTTACCGTAGACAGTCATCATTATGAAATTTCAGTTGTATTAATCTCACAAACCCTATTTCCTCGAGGCAAACAATCTCGTTTAATCTCTCTTAATATGTCATATCTAAATCTGTTTAAATCTCCTCGAGATCTAAGTCAAATCCAATATCTGGCCAATCAAATATCTCCAAATAACACAAAAATAATTAAAATAGCCTACGATATGGCTACTGGAGAACCTTACAATTCACTATTTATAGACACATCTGTAACCACTCCAGATAGCTTACGATTAAGATCGTACACATTTAATCAAAACGGACCACAAATGGTAGTTTTTTCCAATAATAAATAATTTACTATATTATTATCAAGTTCATTAAAGAAAATGACACCAAAAAAGACAGTACGTAAAAAAACTACTCCTATTGCAAATCCCTCTGACAGGTTTAAAACTCACTATCCATATTTAAATTTATTGTATAAATCTAAAGGAGGGGTACGTAAAAATTTATTAGCTAACAGTTCTCCAAAGCAATTAAAAGCCTTACAAAGCGTTTGCAAAAACTTGAAAGGGGGTGGAATTATATTATCTAAAGCCAAAAAAAACAACTTTCTAAATATAAAAAAACAATACGCTTCTTAGCCAGTCCGAAAATTTCGCAAAAAAAGAAGCGTGCTCTAATAATTCAGAAAGGTACGGGATTCTTCATACCGGCTTTATTAGGCTCTATTGTTCCTTTAATTGCCAATTTATTTAATAAAAGATAAAATGAAAAAAATGATTTTAGTTCCCGCCTCGAGTGTCGGACAAATATCTTAAGAAAATAAACAGCTTGTTTCTCCCCAGGAAACGTATTATAACTTATTAGATAATGAGTTGCAAAATATATTAACTTCTAATTTAAACAGCCGCTCTAAATTGCGAGAATTTCTAAAAATACTGAGCGAGGCCCGGGAAATGAGAAAAGCGATTCCGGTACCTAAAGTTGAAATTACAAACTTTCAAGCCCCCGGACCTGTTGCTCCATTAAATTCCCCGTTCACCTCGCAAATTTATTCACCTTTCAAAACGCCCGAGGGAGTTAACGCTGGCGACGCTGCGGAGGTACGTTTAAATACTATGACACGCAAAATGAAAGAATATCTCAGCGAGAGAGAAAACGAGCAGAGTAGAAAATTCCCGAGTCTCTTAAAAAATGTAGAATCTTGGAAGAGGAAAGCATCTACGCCGATTGTTAAGCAACAAAAGACAATTACCGATGATAGAATGCGTAAACGATTAAGTCGAGAAAATGAAATATTTGAAGAATACTTAGAAAATACCGATATTGGAAGTCAATTAAGTCAGGAAGATGATTGGGATCGAGAGCTGTCTTTGGAGGAGGAGGGTGCTGTCGGTGGCGTTCCAATATCGCCGCAAAAAAAATTAAAATTACCATCCCCCCCAAAAAAATCGCCGAGGCCTAAAAGACAGACCCGCCCTCCTTCTCGTTGGCAAGAATAATAAAAAATGTGTAAAAAATAATTATGTGTGAAATAAATAAACATTTTTTTATTTTAAACAAATCGATTTATTTCGTTTCCACTCTTTCATCAAATGAATACATATATTCAACAACGCTAAACTATCATTTCTTTTTAAATCGAAATTATACAATTCGTTAATTATTTTACTGTAAGAAATCCCCATACATCTCGAGGTTAGAAAATAAATCACATGTGGTCCGCAGTTTTGGCTTTTATTTGATTGAAATTTATGAGTATTGTGTCGAATACGATTGCTATATCGCTCTAGCAAAAATCCATAGTCACGATGTGATCTTCCTAGAGAACAAAAAAAGTCCAGAGTGTCGCCCGATTTGTAAACAGCCGTCCAATGAGACCCTGGAAGCGTATCAGGATCGGTGTTGATTACGAAACAATATGATTTTTTTTTAATTGGAACTTTTGGTAATCTATTAGCGGGAAACACTCCGATAAATTTATCTCTCGAACGGGGGTCACACTTAAGTATAGCTTGGATTTGATTAGTATTCATCTTTCACGTCACTGTCAAAATGCATAATTTCTCATATTGATCTTTTGTTAAGTTGATTCCTCTGATAGATGGTTTTAAACTACCGTCTTCTTTTTTAAAATGTCGCACGTCAAAAGTTTCGTTACATTTTACAAGGTACGTGTCTCTTCCTAAATTGAAGGCTTTGTCGCAAATTCCAATATCTAAGCTGTATTCTGGACTTCTTTTTTTAAATTTCATCGCGGAGGAAACTATTGTTGCGCTCACTCCAAATATTACAATCGCGAGACCCAGGAGAATGTGTACTTTACCCATGGATAACAAATTGTTGAATAAAGACTGTAGCGCTCTACACTTGAATTTTAACTATTTCTTGAGCGTAAAAAGCTCCTTTAATTATATTGCCGGTCAAATCTTTCACAATATACATACAGGGATCTCTCGTAATTACTCTATGAATTTCAAATATTTCGGCTGTAAACGTTCCCCTGTATGCTTTATCAAAAGTTGTTTTTGCAACGTCTAATCGAACTTTATCCCCAATTTTTAAACTTGCCTTTCCAATCATACTAAGATTGCCATAGTTTTTTTCCCGAATTGCCGATTCATTGTTTTTATTGACATCTTTAGGGGCGATTCCCGTTGTTGAATGTTTTCGAGCGTTATAAGCTTTTGCAATTAATGGTAGTTTATTAAGATAGTGTAAATCGCCGGTCTTGGTAATTATTTTAAAAATTTTAGATTTTACCGTGCGAACGAGTCTCTCGACCATAGAAGCTTTTTTCTCGGAGTACGTGAGGTAATGGTGGATGTTATAACGTTTTAAGAGAGCGCGAAATGGGGCTTTTCGAAATTCTGTCCCTGCGTCGGTACATAAATTAAGGGGTACTCGTTTTTTGAAAATCTCTCTAAAGGCCTTCACAATCTCGCTCGAGGTTTTATTTTTAATTGGCAGAATAAACGCGAATTTGCTTAGAATGTCCTGAACTAATAACGTATAGCGGTACTTTTTATTAAAAGTTTGTAAAATAGGGAGGTCTAATAAATCGGCCATAAATGTCTCATCAATCGTCGTTACATATAATTTGTTACGTTTAAAATTTAATCTCCTAGCTCTGTGTTGTGTGTAGGTTGGTTGTTTACTGAGAAAAATTTTAATTTCTTTTTCCGAAATTTTGGGAAATTTTTTTCTTAAAGTAACACTGTCAGAATAACTGTATGGGTTTTCAACATCGTAATAAACTTTACTTAATTGTTTGTCTGTTTTTGACAACACCATCTTTAAATGTTTGAATAGAAATAATAAAAACAGATTATAGTAAAAGTTTTTATTTTAATAAATTAAATCGCATTTTAAGTTTGAAACATTTTGTACAATATCAAAATATAATTGACTTTCTACTATTAAGGGATCAAGACCAAATTCCTTTTGGAATCTTACAACAATATGATCGTAGTTTAATTGGGGGATAGCTATTAATATCATATTTTCCACTCGGTCTTCAAAATTTGTGCTAAATCCTAGTTTACAAGAGACATCGTGAGCAATCGAAGATTTACAATGCGGATTCTCACAATTTTCGGTAATTTCAAACATTTTATCCGTAAGCTCATGTACAATTATGTCACGCATAATATTTTTTGCCGACAAAATTAAATTAATCTCCTGATCAATTGTATGTTTACAATGTTTTAATCTTTTCCACCCTGCTTGGTTGAGATTAAAACCATAATTTGTAGAATAGAAAAGATGATACAAATGGTTTTTTCCTCTGGCACAAGCACGCACATCCACGAGTTTTTCCTTTTGTCCCTTGAAACAGTCGATTTTTATCTTTGAACCTTCAAGAGGAAGCCAGGTGTGAAAACTAGCAACTTGGTCTTCAAAAAAATCAGTTATTTCCTTTTCGAATGTGAATAGAGATTGCCAGGCTTCCAAATTCAGTTCAAATTCGGCGCAAGTGTCTAGTCGGTAAATTTTGATGGATGGATTTACATAACCTAGCACCGTTACTTCTTGTTTAGGTGAGAGACTGTGAGTTCGAGACATCTTTACCACTACGATTTCGCGAAACAACTAATCAATCTTTGCCGTCGTTGATTGGTTTTATTCCGTAATATACGTAACTTGACGCTCTTGGTTAATGACAAATCGGTTTTCGTATTCTCCAATAATAATTATGTTTTGAATATTAGTTAAGGGGGAAGCAAACTTCATTACCATACGTAAACTACCATTTCGTTGAATTGAGAGGTTGTTAGAGTTTGCCGAGGAATCGTAAGTTAAATCAAACGCGAATAATGTATTACCGTTTTTATAATTTTCGTAATCAATACAATTACCAGAGTTATTTCCGATTAAATCCATTGCCGAGAATAGTGAATAATACGACCGAGTATAGAGGTTTTTATTAAAATCTGGAGTTAGAGCAGTTTCTGGTATATTCTGGTCGTCTAATGAAAGTTGTAAGAACGAGAGATTATTATGGTTAAATTGAAAGGGATTTTCTCGACTAGACCCGTTGTAAGCAGAATTGTTTACCATTCCGATTATTACCCGATTTGGAATTTTACCTAAAAAAATATTTGACTTCACGAAATCGCTCGCGCCTGCTGAAATTGTCAGAGTTTTAACAACAGTTTGTGTTAGATCGTACAAAGCCCTCTGTTTGTGCAATATAGCATTATGTGCCAGCTGTAGATCTGGATTTACGAGAATATGTTTAGCAGTAAGAACAGCTTCTTCGATAATTAATCTATATTTGATATTAACATCTTCTTGTGAAATAAGTATAAATTCATCGGAATTTTTCAAGAGTCGAATTCTTAAATTCACTTTGTTTAAAAGAAATTTGTCTATTTTACAAGAGTCTACATGAAGTCTTCCCATATATTCACAAAGTTTCGATCTCGCAATATCTTTACTTCTTTTTAAAATTCCATTATTTTTTTTATCTTTATGAACATCGTTAAACGCTAGCGTTGGGTCGCAAAACCCGTCTTCGTAATAGCCCTCGGCGGTTTTGTAAGATTGTTTGGCGCCTTTATCAAAATTTAAAACTGTTGCTAAATATGCTAAATATGGGTAGCAGTTGTTGCTAGATTGTACTAAAGTCTCATTCATAAACACGTCTATTTGGCTAAAAATAGAATGCAATGGAAGATTACATAATGATACTTTTTTTTCGGCTGCTGGTATATCTATTAAAACACCGTTTTGTTCTTTTTTAACCCGAATTCGAATTTTAAGCATCAAGTTTGACATGTCAATATAATAATCTCCCCCGGGGATAGAAAAATCAATCTGTGTAGCATTAGACAAGGGAGCTATAGGGAAATAGTCTACAAATTTATTCCCCTCAATATTACCATTAATCAGGGGTTCGTTAAAAAGCTCTAACTCCGAACACATAGATTCAAATTGAGGCATAATGCTTTAGTCAAGAAAATCGGTTTTTGTTCTCTTGCGTTTTCTTTGCTTATTGCGTAATTTTGATTTGCGCTTCTTTACTCTTCGAGCTCCAGAGCCTTTCTGTGTATTTAATATGGTATCACCGAGACTATTTAAAAGATTTGTTCCAGCAATTTTACTATTTTTTTTAACGACTCCTTAAAATTTTGACCAGCAACAACATCGTCCATTATCCTTTTCCCCATAACCAACCCTTGAATACCGAGTGATTTAGCTACGGGTCGAAAAAGAGGTGTTACGAATCTTGCTAAACTTTTAAAAATTGACCCAAATCCACGCCCAGTCTGATATTGACTTCCTCGAAAGATGTTATATCCGCGTCCTGTTTGAACATAATGATGATAATATCTTTCCATGATGAGCTTGTTTTAAGTGTACTTTAGACTAAGCATCCAGTCTTTTAAATATTAATTTAATAATAGTCTTGCCTGTTTTATATGGCAGGAGTTCACCGTAATCCGACCTTAAAGAAATTTCTATAGTCTGTATTTGATCGTAGAGAACTGGAAAATGGTCTAAAAAATGAAATCTTTCAACCTGTGCTCGATTTTTATTTTCGTTTAATTTGATAATTCTCAGCAGGGGGGTATTAGTGTGTCCTGTTATTATAGGTTGTATAATATTTGTATAGACATAAATTCCGGATATTCCGTGGTTGAGATCTGCGGGGTACATACCTATTTCGTTAAAAAGAGGCCTTTCAATTTGATTGTTTGAAAAACCTAAGATTCGCCCGAGTTTGGGGTTATCTATTGGAAAGGTTAAAAAACTGTTTCCACCCAAACCTTTAACTGAAACTGTCGAATCTGAATTAAAATTAAACTCGAATTTAGCCCAACTCTGATGTGGCAATGATTGTTTCATTGCTAATAAAATATCATCAATAGTGTGGTACACCCCAATTGGAATTCGACAATGGAATTTGTCTACAATATTTAGTTTATTATTTTTACCATGTTCGTAATTGTGGAAATCAATATCACGTTTTTGTCGTCGACTATTCTCAACTCTGTTTAAATCATTTCGAAAAATTATAAAATTAGCCGTATTATCTAATTCTAATCTAATTTGAAGAGGGTCTAATGCTTTGCTTTTATAAACTGAGGATATATAATCTACTTTGTACTCAATTTGTAAGAGGTCTGCTAGAGGACCGAATATTTTAATTTCCAACCCACTCATTAATTCAATTTGAAAATAATAATTTCCATTTTCTTTGAAAATAAAAAAACCCGCCTTAAGTGAGATATGAGAATCAAAATATTTTTGAAGTTCATTCAAAATTTTGAAATGAAGAGATAACGGTATAAAATTCCCGCCTAAATCTTTATCAGACTCGTAATAGTTTCGTTCAAACGTATAACTGTCATTTTCCCAGTTAGGGTGTTCGATTGGAATATTTTTATTGTACCTAAAATCTATAACCGATTCTTCATCTGACATAAATTTTTCCTCATACACTTTTAAAGGATTTTTACTGCTAATTACACCATTTTGAAATTCTGGCGCGTTTATATTAAAAATATTTGCTAATCTCCCAGTGAAGGCAATTTGTAGATCTCTAGGAAATGAAATTCTCAAGTAATGACCTCGATTTATTTCTTCTATTGCGTAACTAATTTCGTACCGATTTAAAGGGGGGAAGTTAGTCGCCTGTTGAATCTCGTTTTTTAATTGCCTATGCAAAGATAATGGGATAATATTTCCAAAATCATCTCTCTGACCTTCAAATAAAAAAGGTTGGATAATTGATACGGAATAGAAAGCCCAATCTTCCTGCTCAAATTGCGGTATTTTTGTAGTCTCAATACGTATGTCGATAAAATTAGTACGCGAATTAAAAGTAATATTATTTAAATTGTTTAGCGGGCCAAATTTTTGAATACCCGTAAAATAAGTGTCTGGTGGAATTTTAAAAAGATCTGCTAATGGATTTTGAAATTTAATTTCCATCCCTACCGGTATTTCTAAATTAAAATATAAATTATCTTCATCATCGGAAGATATCGCTGTTTTTAATCCGTCAAACTGTCTTGGTTTACATCGTTCTAATAAATCACGTATAATTAAGTGTAATGTGAACGGTTGAATTTCATTATTATATTGTCTTTCTCCCTCATATCTGCCCGCTTCAAAAACAATCGCGTAATTATTCCATTGTATTTGTTTAATAACAGGCTGAGATGGTGGCTTAATGGGTATTGGGAGAGAACTTGGTAGATTATTTTCTTCGGAAGGATTTAAAACTTCTGGTTGGTTGACGTCTCCGTTAATATTTGGAATTAAAGGTTCTGTTGGTAAAATGTTGTTTATATTTTCTTCTAGTTTAAAATTTGGCTTTTCTTCTAAATTTGTTTTTGGTTCAAGTTTTGGTTTTTCCTCTTGTTTCACTTCTGGTTTTAGTTTCGGTTTCTTGTTAATTTTCTGTTTTTTCCTCCTGGGTTGTGATTGTATTTCTTCCACGGGAATTTGTCGTGGTAAATATTTTTGTTGATATTTATTCACAACTAACGCTTTTTTAATTCGTACTTCGATAAAATTTGTTGCGTAAGTTAAAGAAATAGTTTTAGCGTGATTCGAGAGAGGATAATTAGAAAGATAATCACTGTCGACAAAATCATTTTCTCGAAATTCCAGAACAGATGCTAGGGGCGATGCTTGAGGTATTCTTACTTGCACATCTTTTTGTAACTGTATTTTTAATTTTGAACTGTCTTCGTTTTCGTCAACTTTTACCGTATTCATATGTATTTTTCCTTTAAGTGATTGATTGGCCTCAATAGTTTTAGCAAACTCGTTGAGTATATTATTTTGAAGAGATGTTGGAATATTATTCTTATTTCGATCTAGATCACCCTCGTAACGTTTTGGTGGAATTTCAATTTTAATATAATCCCATTGATTTTCTTCGGGTGAAATAACATCTGACACGTGCCCTACTTGGAAATGCGAATACTCATTTGTTATATTCGAATAAGTTTCAGGAAGAATTATTTCTGCTAATGCGCAAGACCATTTTTCATTATTAAAATTTAAAGGTTTTGCTAATTGAACTTTAAAGCTAGAAGGTGTATTTTCCGGGTAAATATCGGGTGATGCGTTCGAAGGTAGAAATACTACGAAACTTGACATCTTTATAATGACAGTTTCAGTTGGGCGACATCTCGTTTTATACTAATAAAAGATTTAGCGTGATAGATCGAAAGGATTGTGATTTGAACTTGAGACTGTTTGAATAACGTCCTGCAACGCTACCGATCTACCACGCTAAACCTTAACATGAAAGAGTTAAAATATCTATTTTTACGTAGGAAAAATAATCACAATATATTAGAAAATCAGCTTTATTTACATATTTTCAATCATTTGACAAGTTTGTTCAAGATTTTCCAAAACCTCAATGGGTGTTTCAACTTGATTAAGAGTTAAAATTTGATTATTTTTACAATATTCTTGAAAAAAAATAATTGCTTCCATCTGCTCATCAGATGGCATGACAAAGTCTGGTGGAAATACAACATTTGATTTTATTGTTGAATTTAAAGTTTCTTCGGACTTAATACCAGTTGTCTTTTTTTTACGTTGAATTTTCTTTGGAGTTCCAGTACCATTAACAAACTCGTTTAACCATTCTTGATGTTTTACGTTAAACTCGTTCAAATAATCAATAATTTGATCGTCTAATATTTCTTCTTTGGTTGTATATTCTGGTTTCTTTGAATGAAGACAATCGCAAACATCAATACGAATTTGATTTTTATAACTACTCGATAAGTGATCCATTAAGTGTTGTTTAAAATTGTCTTGTCAAGACATTGTTCTTGACAAATCCAGCATTTAACATTAAAGTTTAAATTATCAAAGAAATTAAAAGCGTGTTTGCGACATGGCTCATTATAATAACAAGGATTCTCGGTAGGCGATTTGCATTTAATTTCTGGTTTCCCCATAAATAACTTCATTTTTTTAACCTTTAAAGAGCTCGATTTTTGAGACGTCTTACGCTTACACATATCCTTTGACTTTTAAATGTAAAAACAATTATTATTTATAGAAATAGTTATTATTGCAAGTTTAGACACGTTTATTAGCTGTTTAAAGTATTTTGGGTGGGGCCAAAACCGCCAAGGGTATAAAGCGAAGGTCGCGAATTCGTTTCCCCATCTCGCAAATAACTAATTAGCATTTTAAACGGCGAAAAAACGAAAAAAACGAAAAAACGATATCAGAAGTAAATAAGTGGAAGTATTTGGTGGGATTACATATTACCGCCGATATCTCAGGTCGACCTTGTCCGATCGTGACCAAACTTGTTGATTTGATAGACCGAGGCTTAGTGGTTGTTGACAGTGTTCGAGCGTCGAGGTCAAAGATTATCTTCAAGGTGAAATTTGAAGTTAAAAATTAAAATATTTTTTTTCGATTTTTCCAAGGACAAAAATTTTTGTTTTTGAAAATATTTTTGGGGGGGTGGGGGGTTGTTTTGGTGGCCATCTTGGCGGCCATCTTGGATTTTACATGTTCATATTTAGTTTCCTACTACTATTTCTAGTCCTCCCAAGTAACATTTTACCGTTTTTGACAATGAAGTCAAGATGAGGTTTCCACGTTAGTTTGCTGTCTAGAACAACACCAAGGTGTTTCACCTCTGTGCTCTTAAGTAAGATACTCCCCAATAGGGAGGTATCATTAAAAAAATTCTGTATCCTTTTACGAGTAAAAGTAACCAGAACCGTTTTACTAAGATTGCCCGTAAGGTCAACCTCTCTTTACCAGCACTCCACCGAAGCAAGAGCACTCCTTACTATATCACTAAAAGTTTTAAAAAACTTACTAGTAACAATGATGGCGATATCGTTGGCATAGTAGAAACAGCGGAATCCTTCCCTGTTCCAGCCTCCTCAATACTTTAAAGACCACCAGACACCACAGCAGGGGTGAAAGAACACCGCCCTGTTGACAGCCCCGGCTGGTGGTGATCAAAAAGGATCGCCCAAGCAAGAAGGATAGCACTATACGATTCGTCAACATAGCTTTCATCCAGAGACACAGAGTGTCTTTATACCAAAGCGCTTAGCAGCCTTCAATATTTATGCACTAGGCAAAGGCTCCCTCAATATCAAGAAAATCGAAATAAGCTAATTCCTTAAAATTCCTTTAGCCATGGAGGGCAGTCTCAGTTGATTTGCCTTCTTGATAGGCATACTGAGCCGCGGAAAGGGCCAATAAAGTAATAATCACCCCCTTATATAACTTTCCACCAATTTCTCCAAAATCTTTAGAAAAGGGAAAGTTTGACTTGGCCTAAATACCTTTGCCTTGAGATAACTCGATTTCCCTGGTTTCAGATTAAAAATCACATTAGAAAGCTTCCAGGTGCTTGGTTTATACCTTAGGGAAATAAAAGTCCTGTAGATTCTACAAAGTATGGGGCAGAGAGTTTCAATTCCCTATTAGGAAAAATCTCATCCAGGCCTGAAAATTTATAGGGCTTGAAAGGTTTTATAGCCCAAATAAGCTTAGAGCGCGTGACAACTTTCTTTGCCACACTCCAATCTTCCCTTTTGGCCCTTGCAATACTTAAGGGAAGAGGATCAGAGTCAACAATTTGCCTGGCTCTGGAATTTGGGAAATGTACATCTAAAATCTGTTAGACTTTCTTTACCAGAGTTAGAATAGCTACCATTTCTCAACGTTATAGTTTCAAAATGCATGTTTGGTATTGTCATGGGCCATTATTTTCATTAATTTGACTGTATTGGGAATATCAGATATCTGTATTGATTTTAAAAATAGCAGTGTCCCTAGAGTGATAAATTAACAGTGGAAGGACATGAATGCCCTTGCATACCAATACACAAACTCTGGGTGAAGCAGGATAGACATAACCTGCCCTATTAAGACCGATGATTTTTCCATTGGCAATCCACGGTTCCTGAATCAGAGCAAAGCCACTTTGCTCCTTTGCAAGACTTTGACAGAGAAGAGCAGAGACTGCCTTACAGTGCTGTAGATTTATCTGTACCACCTTAATGCTCATATCGATGGGCCTAGTTTGGAGGTTGACTTTTGTTACCGTTATCTCTAGCGGTGAGTGTGGAAACAACCCCTCCCGCTGGTTTGATAAGTTTCACCATTTTACTCCACCATTGTTCTATCTGGTTGAGCAACCTTATTATGGACCTATTTGGGATCTGTAAGTTAAATACTTTTTGGTCCTCTGTCAGCGTATCCTATCCCGAGTCGTCGCTTAGCAGAGGCGATAAGGTGAGGTGGCGGAGCTGTTAGCAGCAAGAGGGGCCGGGTTCGATCCCAGCTTGTGGCACTCGGTGAAAACTCGGAACTACTCCTTCTGCGTTGAGTTTGAAAGTTCTCTCCCCACAGGTTTAAGGGGTTTTCTCAAGAGTTCTTCGGTTTCCCCTTCCATAAAAACTTGTCGAGGTTAACAGTAATAGTTAGTATAGGGAGGTGTTGGCTCGTGTGGCATGTAAAATATTAGGGAATGTTTCTGTTGTATCGTACCTATTGTCTTATTGTATATTTTGTAAATAATTTTGGTTTTTAAGTGTTATTTTATATTTCATTTCATTTCAATTTCCGTTTAATATTCGTAAATTTACGTAAAAGTTTAGTACATTTTTTTTGCTCTTTCCATTCCCATATTTGTAGTTGTTCGTTTAAGCGTTTCTTTGCCCTTTGTATTTTGAAACATTTTGCGTTAATCCCTTTTTGTGTGTCAAAGAAAGATTTTTCTCGCTCCTGGTTCTTGTGGCCCTCCATTCCCCTTTCTCCCCGCAAATTTCCGAGGTTTTTTTCCGAAACCCGTTCGTTGCAAAGAGAGGGCCCAATATTCGGACCCAGGCAGCGAAATTTCCATGACATAGAGGGGGTTTGGCCAATCTCGTCCTTTTGTGTTATGCGCGTCTTTTTTTCTCTTGAGATAGAGGATCGTTAGTTACTGTACAACGAGAATACCAAAAAAACAGTTTTTATTCCCGGACCTGATGGTCAAGCAACTGTTTGTGATCACGCGTAAACGCGAAAGAATATCTGAAAAACTACTGGCCTTATCGCGATTTTCTTGTAGTAGTATTTTAAGTCCGAAATAAAGTCCTTTGCTGTTATTGTTTTAAATCCGTGTTAATTTCAATCTAGTTTATTACAGTTCGGAATTAGTTAGTTGTACTTTTTAAATTTAGTAAGATTCCCTGAACCTACGATTATTCTTTTCAGTCGGTAGGCGGCAGGTTCTGTCTCCTTATTACCGCTCTCCCACATGGCAAGAATTGCTTGCGACCACCCTCCTACGCATTGTAACCCGGTCACCAGAATTAATGGCTTTAAAAATCGCTTGATGCCTTAGACCTTAGGTGGTGCCTTGGGTATTAGCCTAGCTGATTAAAAAAAAGATTATAAGTCCTCAAAACCTGAAACCTCCGAGTTGTTAAGTTCGGCTACAGTTACCACTGTGGGATTAACTTCACACTCTGCAGCACTTACAGCTTTAGCCTGGATTTTATCATAGAGTCACCTAAAGATACCCCTATCCAGACCTCTTCCGTCAAAAAATCCTGCTTCCTTGATGGCGTTGACCGACTCTCCATTCATTTGGAAAATCCAACGGATGGCAGTCGGTTCTTTCACCTTACTCAAATCTTTCCAATAGTTTGGGGTTGAGTGCCCTTTTGAAAGTTTGAAGATGCTTTAGAAGGATTTTAGGGTCCTTCATCCAGACGCCCTTTGTACGGAGAGTGACCCTTAAAGGTTTTGGAAGGTTACTACCTTTTTTATACCAAAGACTCCATCCCCGAGAACCTATTCGTTTAGGTCAAACTCCTTACTAAGACAATTACCTGTGAATTCGTCCTTACACAGGTAAGATAAGCTCCCCCCACTCAGCTGGAAGTTTCACAATCAAGAATAAGTGTCAACCAAGGGTATTCCATCTATCCACTCCAGAAATACCACGCTGGACGGCGCCCATCTCCTCCTCAGCTAGACAGTTCGATGGAAAGTCATATTTTATTATTTCCATCCTCATCGAAACGACGGCTTCACTGAAGGTCTGAGCTTTGGTCCTTTTCGAAGCCTGTTGGTGAGAGCTGGGAGCTGATCAAACTCCCGTGGTCTCTTACTAGAAGAGGAGTTACCCTTTTGCAGAATCTTCTGCCAACTTCTTAAGAATCTTAAGACGCTCGTTTTTCTGGTGATTGCGAGCCTTGGAAGCACTGATATTTCTAATATGAGTCTGAGTAATATCTCCTGTCGACCCTTGCTTCAAATGCTGGGCCCTGCTTAGGTAAACCCAAGCAAATCGGACTAGACCACAACCTGAGCTGTTGAAGGGCGGGCAGCGTCCGAAGATACACATTTATCCTGGCAGACAGACCCTTGCTCGATTATTGTTGCTAGTTTCTGTTATTTGAAGAATCCATGCAGATCCCACTGTAATAATAAATGGCACCTTTGTAATAATAGATGGCGCCTTTGTCAGTAAGACTTTTGACCTTTGTTGCCCGGGAGAAATGCTGTATATAAACCTCGCCACTAGACAGAGAGAGACAATAAAAATCTCTTTTAACTATGATTACGCTTCGTCTACTTTGAACTTGTAATATGGTGTCAAGAAGTTGGGATGATTTTAATATTCTAAGTTTTTATTAGTTTGAATTATCCATTATAAATTTATTTTAACGTATTTTAAGCCCCGTCACTAATTATCGCGTCAAGTTATCGCACACCGGACCATTTTAAACCAGGAAGTACAAATCCGGCAGCTTCATGGGAAAAATACAAAGCGACTTTCAAGATTTTTGCAACAGCTTCTAAACTAATTGATGAACCTCGAGTCACGCAAGTAGCCAGTTTCCTATATACCTAAGGCCCCGTAGGTCGTAATATCTATGATAACTTTGACATCCCATTGGAACTAAACCAAATGCATTTGAGTCTAGACCATATTTTTCAAGCCTTTGATGGTTATTATGCACCGTATAATAATGCTGACTCCCATAGATATGCTTTTTTTAACACAGTACAAAAATCTCAACGACCTTTTGAGGACTTTTTAAATGACCTACGATCTAAGGCCCGTAATTGTGAAATTGATGTTTAATCGGAATCTCTTATACGTTTTCAAATTCTGGCTGGGGTATTTAAAGCTGATTTACGCCGCCGACTCTTTTCTCAGCAGAATTTCACTCTTCAACAAGCTATTTCTATATGTCAGGCTGATGAAACATCGGTCAGTCAAGCCAGCCAAGTGACTCCAACCACAACTGCTGACGTAGACGCCATTTATCAGCACAACTTACAAACTGGTTCACATTCTCGGGCACCGATCCGTCCACAATTTTGGCAGCCGTTCCGTTCACCGTATCCATGGTATTTTCATCAACAACAAATGCACTTATCTTCAAGGTTACGAGCACCCAACATTCCCTATCATTATCCCGCTGTAAATCGCTTTCATGTACCACCACAACGTCAACGTCTCAACAGTTACTGACCTGCACGCCCAAGGTCGGTTTCAATCCCTTGCTCAAACTGTGGCTTACTTCATACTGATCCTAATCGATGTCCGGCTGCCAACTCTCGATGCTACAATTGCCAAAGACCAGGTCACTGAGCCTCTCATTGCCACTCACCTTCAGCAGTCTACACACATGAGCTCACTGATCTTCAACCGGATCTTCTTGGTGAAGACACCTTTACTGTTCCTTCACATGATTATGCCCATAAGTTTCAGTCATATGACGACATACCCTACATGTCTTTCCAACAATCTAAGGCTCCACACTATCAAGATGAGTTCTATTTGCAGCAGTTATATCCTGATATTGTTCCGGAAGAAGCTCCTCTAATGTTACACTCCATTACGATACTCAATACAACAACATGCGAGTTAAAGGCACAAGGGGTGGATACCTTGGATGCGTGGTATGAGCCAATATATGTTACTAACAATTAAATTGGATACTGGTTCCCAAGTAAACATTCTTCAACACTGTCTCTACAATCAACTTCCAATCAAGCCTTCACTCAGCATACCTGATCGCATAATTGCAGCCTACACTGGTCATCAGGTTGCGATCTCTGGTATGGTACGCCAGCCTTGTGCCTCATTTGCTAAAAAAACAACTCTCACTTTTTATATCACGCAACAACAAACCACACCGATTCTGGGAGCACAGGCGACGGTTATCCTCGGACTTATTACTCGTCATCGGCCCTCAACAGTTACTCCTTCTCATCTTCAAACTTTGACAACTTCCAGTACATCAACAATCATACTCAACAGGTTTTCAGATGTTTTCGATTGAGTTTTTAAATTGCCATTTAAATATAACATTCAGCTTCAACCTAACGCTATACCAACAGTGTCAGCTGCACATAAATTACCTCAAGCATTAGAGCAGCCAGTCTTTACTGAACTCCAACGAATGCTTAAAGAAGGCATTATAGTTCTAGTCGACGAACCTACGGATTGGGTCCATCCCATGGTCGGTCAACGGAAACCCGATGGTTCAGTTCGAATTTGCCTTGATCATAGAACCTTGAATCCGGCAATTGCAAAACAGCATGTCCATATGCCAACTCCACAAGAAATCTTTGCAAAACTCCATGGCCATACTGTGTTTACTGTCCTCGATGCCAAGAACGCCTTCTGGCAGGTAGAATTGACTGTACAAAGTTCGTATTTATGCACGTTTATTACGCCTTTTGGAACTTATCGTTATCTACGCATGTCTTATGGAATAAAACCAGCTTCAGAGGTTTTCCAACAGTTAATATACAAAATTTTTCCACCAGCACAATTCCCTAATACCAGTATTTCCACAGACGATTTCCTTCTCATGGCACGTGATACTGCGGATCATGATGCATTATTGACTCGAGTCTTGGTAAAGGCACGGGTGACCAATTTAACTTTTAGCAAGAAAAAATTACAACTGGCTGTAGACCACATCAAGTATCTTGGTCACATCATTAGTCCTGAAAAAATTCAAATAGACCCAGAAAGGATCAAGGCGATTACTGAGTTTCCTCAACCAACAGACAAAGAGGCATTACAACAATACTAATATAACGATTTTTGCCCTTATATTCAGAATTAGCAAGCCCATTACGTGCATCATGGAAAAAGGACGCTGTCTATGCATGGACCCCAACTATTCAACTTGTATATGACAAAATACAGAAATTAATTTCAACAGCTCCTATCTTAGCTGCTTTCGATCCTTCTAGGCCATGCCGTATTACTGTTGACTCCAGCTCTACTGGCATTGGTGCTGCTTTACTTCAGGAGGAGAAATCTGTTGAGTACCACATTGACTACTACTCAACAACAATATGTCCAGATTGAAAAGGAGTTGCTGGCAGTTCTATATGCTTGTGAAAAATTTAACTCTTATATTGTTGGTAGGAAAGCTCTAATTGAAACTGATCACAAACCTTTAGTAGCGATTGTCAAGAAACCAATGCATATGCTGTCCCCAGGTAACAACAAATGGCACTAAGGTTACTAAGATATGATTTCACAATAACATATGTTCCTGGCAAAATATTACATATTGCAGATACTCTTTCACGAGCTGCGCTTTCCCAAATGGACCTTGATACTTCTGAAATGGAAGGTCAGTATGCTGCCCTGTATTCATTAACTGCACTTTCAGAAGACTGATATATCAAGATGCAGCAAGCGTCCCATGATGATCCTGTATTACAAACAATACGAACTTACATACACCAGGGTTGGCCATCTACACAGAAGAAAATGTACCCAGTTACAATTTTGGACTGGCCCCATCAGGAAGAGTTCCATGAAGAAAACAAACTGATATGCCGTGGAAATCGTCTAGTTATTCCTGCTACTATGAGAGCGCAAGTAATGACTCAAATTCATTCAATACATCAAGGCGTAAACGCTTGTGTATCATATTTATTGGCCACGTATCACTACCGATGTCACCAATTTTGTCAAGAATTGTGCAGTATATCGTTTCCGAGACCGTAGAAATTCACCAATACCAATGAAACCACATGATGTACCAGAGCTTCCCTAGCAGACTGTTGGCTCCGATTTATTCCAGGTAGACAATACCAAAATGATTATACTGATTGATTATTTTTCTGAATTTATTGAGCTACAGGAGATGCGTACAGCTACAGCTGATGAAGTGATAAAATTTCTTAATCCACACTTTTCACGCTATGGAGCGCCTCAACGTCTAGTGTCAGACAATGGGCCCCCATTCAATGCTTATAAATTTAAGAGTTCTTGCAGCAATGGGGGACGCACCTCGTAACAAGTAGTCCGTACTATCCACAATCCAATGGGATGAGCGAAAGAGCGATACAAACTGTTAAAAACCTTCTTATTAAAGCCAAAAGTGACGGTCGTGATTTGCACTACGTGCTATTAGAATACCGTACTACTCCAATCAGTGGTCATCTCCCATCACCGGCACAGATGCTTATGGGTCGACAATTGCGAAGTCACAATACCACCACTAATCTTACTCTACAACCGGACTATCCTATCTGTCAAATTCGGCAAACTCTTCTTGATCGAAAAAATAAAATGGTAACAATGCAACATTCACGGATACTTCCTCAACCTTCTACTTTTCAGCCTGGTGCCCATGTCTATTACCAAGCTGGCCATCGCAATTGGGTGCTGGCAATAATCCATTCCCGTGCTAATGAGCCTGATTCGTATAATTTGCACACCTCGGAGGAAAATTCCTACGTCGTACCCGGATTCATCTTCGCCTATACATTGGACCCAATGTCAACCCTCAGAATATGCCTCAACCAGTGTCTCCACCGGATTCTATTCATGAAGATCTACGAGCTACAAATATCTCTGGTACAGTTACATCATATATTAACTCCAGATGGACCAAACCTATTCCTAGAGTCAATCATGCTATTCCTCGAACTCCTGCTACCGCTGTTGACTCAGGAAGTGTTCAACGAAGCTCATTCCTTAACTCCACCAGACAACCACCTTCTACTCAGCACTCTGCACCGTTACAGTAACCAATACAGTCTGAACTGAACTTAGTGTAAAATTGCCTTCCAAATCTGGCACCTACTCAAACTCCGGTACAAGCTCATACAATTCAACAACCACTCCCATCAAGAATGTCTCAAACTTCGAACCCAATATAACATCAAGAACCATTTCGAATGTTACAAATCCCATCTAAAGACTTAATGATACAGTATAAACCACAAACTAGTACTGGTGATCCTTCTATAGCTAAAAATCAAGAACAATATTTAATATCTTCCTCTCCTTTTACATCATCTCGTCCACCGTTTCCGGAACCACCGACACAGGAACCCAAGACTACTACAACTCGTTCTGACCGTGCAGTAAAGAAACCAATGATATTTGATATATAACACTAACAATTTTTTTAAAAAAAGGTTGTAATAATAGATGGCGCCTTTGTCAGTAAGACTTTTGACCTTTCTTGCCCGGGAGAAATGCTGTAAATAAACCTAGCCATCAGACTGAGAGATACAATAAAAAGCGCTTTTAACTATGATTACGCTTCGTCTACTTTGAACTTATAATACCCACGAGGAAAATAAAAAATCGCCGCCCCTTAATCCTCTGTCCGTCGGAAGGCTAAAATACAACGGATTGTCGCCTGGTACCCTGAGGGGATCGTCAGCGATTCCGTATTTTCGCTTTCCCGATACCACTTAGCCCTCAGCACGATGCCTCACACCTTGAATTAAGGAAGAACCAGAGCCTTGATTGGCCAGCATGGGGAGTTACCTCCTCATCTGGTACTCCCTTTCACCACGAAAAGGTTCTACGTTGCAATTTACGGAAGGGTGAAATCCACGTTACACGAAGTAAAACTATTTCACTTGCAAGGGTGGTCTAGCCTTCTAAAGTAGTAGCAATAAAGGTTTATTTCTAGATAAATTATTTATAAAGGTAATTGCGTGCCAAACTTTGTGATGTATGAGTTTTATCAATTAACTCAAGAGCTTGCTTTCAAGCGTACCTTTGTTATGTCTTATCGTTTATGAAAATCGATGAACGTGATCCCATTTAATAAAAAGCTTTCACGCGGGGAATGTGACATGGGGGAACTGAAATGTAGGATCATGGTCACTATTTTTATATCACGTTTTCCTCTTTATATCGTCAAATATCTGTAATGCTATAGGGTTTAAAGTTTCCACCAGCCCCGTAAAGAGGTGAAACATGCACAATAGTGTGGCAGACCAAACGATTTGATCTGTAAAGGACATTTATTCATAAATTCAAAACAGTTACCATTTGAGCCGACTTACGGCAATTAAGATTTTGACACATGCGACAGTTTAACACTTCATAGGATATAAATGAAAATAAAATTGATGATGTAAAAGTATATAATAAGCAGTGGCTTAGCTGAGATCTCTGGGCCCCAAATAAAATTCTTACGAAGGTTACAGCTAGGAATTTCGGGGACCTCTGGAGTTGGGACCCGTACAGCGGGGGCGCTATTTACGACATTGCAAATAATTATCGTAAGCTGGTGTGTTGGGGCTCAACTAAAACCCGATATTATTATGTTGTTATTGTACGTGTCTTTGCGCGCAGCAGAATATATTAATGAATGTATATTTCATTTCAGTTATAATTTTAAGTGCAATTTTTAGCAACCTGAGACAAATGACGTTATCGCAAATAATAATGTCGTTGATTCGGCTGATAGAATATCAGAATGGTAAGTAATTAATAATTATAAATTTCAATTAAGTCTGCTTTAGTTAAAATGTTATTTTCAACCCCGTAATATTCTAGTAAAATTACCTGAGATACCACTCTTTCTGGAATTATGCAGATAGCTGTCAGTTTGAAGAGAGACAGAAACAAGTCCAAGGACACCGTGATGATAAAAGGTAAATTTCTTCCAGTATCTTTAAAGAAAAACCATGTCCAGACCACAATAGTAACGTTGTACATAGTTTCAATCAAAAGAAGAATAGATATTGATGATTTGCATTGTTCGAAATAGTCCAGAATTTCCAGAAATCGCAATTTAATAGATCGAATCCCAGAGCGAATAGAGTCGGCATTAGAACTTCCCACTTTGGTCAAGTCGTCGTTCAGATTTTGCAGGTAAGCTTCGAAGCAGTAAGAATGATAAATAATGAACACCGGAACAAGTGTAGAAGTGGCGAACGAAGCAAAAACCACCAAATTTAAACCAAACAAAATGTTCAAATAAAAGTGAATTGAATCTAATGAATAATTTGAACAATTGACCGAGAATGTAACCCATGACGCCATTTTTAAGAGAAAAATAACGAAAATAGCAGAATCCGTCACGACAGCGACTTTTTTAATTTTCTTCTTAAAAGATATTTTGTTGTTCAGTAAATTTTGGAAACCGACGTTGCTTGTTATCACGTATCTTAAGGTCGATCTTTTCTCGTAAAACACGTACAGCACTAGCACCCGGAACAAAAACATTATGATTATCCACCTGGTTATGGACATGATTGTCATATAAGTATCTAGTTGGTTCGTAGCGTATTCAAAAAAAGAACGGCTCATGCCGCAAGATACATCATATCCCAGTGCAACCAACCAGAATACCAAAGAAATCCAAAAATGTATTTTCCGTTTCCCGGTGTGATAGTTGACGAAGTACAAGCCGGCGAATCGTTGCCATACAGTCAAATGTTCGAATAAGTACGGGACGTCATCGCCGTTAATTCGCGGTTCTAGCTGAGCTCCAGTTTTCGGTGACCAGGAGGAATGCTCCATGCTATTGAACTGGAAAGACTTTCCAAATCGAATATGGTACGAAAGATAATTCTGGATGAAAAACCAATAGAAGTAAATCAATTTCCCCTGTGTTTACATTTAATTCATTGTTGAGATATTTAAACAACCATAGCGTGTCAAACCCCGAACGATGTATGGTTTTGGGGCGTTTCATTTAGCTCGCCATTTTTAGTTGCGTGACTTTTCTATTTCTAAGATACCTTTCAACGTAGATATAATGTAAATGTTCTGTTAACGGCAGAAAAGCTATAATATCTCGATAAACGTCAATATTTACGGTCAGCTATTTCTCAAAATAAAATTGAGTAAAGCGATAAGCCATGTCTAACGGTAGCGGTGTAATACCCTTAAAACACTCAAGAAATAACTTGATTATATTGGCTTATATTTATAATATTACTAAAAAACCAGGCGCTAGATTTTAATAAACTTTTAAATGCAAACATCAGTTAATTAATATTGATCTAAAGTATACTAAACAAGCAGTTATAGAGCTGCAAATACCTTCCCTTGATGTCTTTGTGTCCCAAATTGGGCAACGACTGCCCCTCGTATCATTAGGGATAGGAAGGAAAATGCTATGTGAACTGATCCATCCCGATCTCTATGTCATATTCTGTCTCTTTTTCTCATTTAAAATTATTTAAAACTTTATTATGTTGATAAGAATATGATAATAGTAATACAATTGTACATAATAACGTGTTTAGAAGTTATAGTTTACAATTTTCTAGTAACATTGTTTTGGTTTCATATGCCTGATATTGATTTACAGATTTCAAAGAAGTTCTTTATGTATGGCTATCGATATATTAAACCTACTGATGCTACTGCTATTCAAATGAAACAGTGAAACCCTCGTCAGGAAGTCAAGTAAATCGATAACGCTAAGAACATCTTTAATGCTAAGAATGTTCTACAGATAACAGGACCTTGCTCAAAGTATTTTAAAATAAAAATCCCATCAAGATTTTATCAATTTTCAGCAAACATTTGAAAATTAAAAGGTCGTCGTAACGAACAGGGTCATTTGCTCGTGTCACTTTTTAATTAGATTTTTATTGGTACGGTTAACAATTTTTTTCTATTTTGTAATATTTTTAGGGTAAGTGTGTAGGTTTCAGACGTTTTTATTTTTAAATTAGCGTAGTGCCCTGGATTTTGGAAATGCAGCCTCCTTTTGGAGGCTAAGTGGCGCCTATTTCCAGTACTAGGTTTATTTCTCCTGTCGGAATCTATGGAACAGACCTGGGTTTAACGTTAGTTTATGTCGCTGTTATCTTACCCGTTTTGGGTGGGACTTTCTGCTAAGCTTTGTTGTGGGATTGCTCCCCGGTTCGAGCAGACTTTCAATTTGAGGTTTGCTGCCGTTTTTATTCTCAACCATGTACGATACTCTTTAATGCTGATTTTGCATTGTCACCGCTGATTGTTGTACAACCCTTCCTTGTTGCTGGGACGTTGAAACTAGTCAGGGACCAGCCTTAAATGTGAAAAGGCCGTGTGGACATTGTAATAAACCGGTTGCCAAGAACCGAATGGGACTGTTCTGCGTTGGAGCTCTATGCCCAAGGCGATTTCATGTCAAGTGCTTTAATATGGAGCGCCATGAATTTCAGCGTATACGTTCCACGAATGAAGAATTTGTCTGTCCAAAGTGTGCGATACCAGCGTTCAGTGGTTCGTTTTTCACTGTTACTGACTCTCCGCTTTCGACTTCGATGCGCGTGGATGATTCCCCTGTAAAATTTCTGCTATCCAACGTTAGGAGCCTACGCAAGGACTTAACAGTTCTTAACTCTGAATGAAACGTGGCTAGACTCATCTGTACTTGACTCTAAAATATTCCCTCAAGATTACGTTACCTTTCGTTATGACCATCCTACACTGTAAGAAATTACCGTAGATTTCATTGTCAAAATTGATCATTAAAAATCAAGACTATACTATAGTAAATAATACGGTAACAATGAGATTTATATTACTCTGTAAGGAGTGTGAAACTAACAGTCAGTGACGGCGATCCCGTGGGGGCTCTGGGGCTCGAGCCCCCACAGAAATAAAATTGAAGAAAAATAGCAATCAGGGGGAAATTTATTATCTCACTGCCTTTACTTCAGTCCGAATTCAGTCTTTTGACAGAAGTTATTTTGAGATTGCAGATGCGAGTAGCATTAAGGTGATATAACCGTAAAATCGATTTCGATAGATTCGTCCAAACAGAAAATGGACCCGTCGTGTACCCTATTTTTCTAAAGATATCTACTTCACTTTTATTTTCAATGTATTTATATTGACGAATGTGATAATAGAAAGAACACTTTTAAAACAATATATATAATAATAAAAATTTAGAGCTGTACATTTTCTTGCTTAAGTTTTAAGTATATGAATTTTTGGATGAAAAAATAATGGCCCGTGCCCCCACAGAAATATTTTCCGATCGCCGCCGCTGCTAACAGTAGTTTAAAAGTTTATTTAACGGTGACATGACAGTTCATTTAATATGGAATGTGAAGTAAAAATAACGGCTAAGACATGTTTAATATTTCATTTGTGGTATATCCAATTTTTCATTCACCGGTAAAATGTAATGTAGTCAAACCGTACATTTTACATTTCTGAAACCAACATTTTGCAATCAACCTGTTTAATGAAATGCATAGAAACATTTAATTTCTTATTTGTAAAGCACAACATTTCCAATCAAACCATAAATTACACATTTATAATGCATTCGATTTTCAATCAAACCGAAAATTTCACATTCATAATGCATTCAATTTAATAACAACCCGTAGATTTCACATTCATACTGCATTCAATTTCCAATCAAACCGTAGATTTAACATACATAATGTATTTAATTTCCAATCAAACCGTAAATTTCACATTCATAATGCATTCAATTTCCAATCAAACCGCTTAAATAAAAACTATGAATCCGTGCAGTTGCGGATTAGTTTCCACCTTGGCCCATAAGTTTGGGATAATTACCTTCCTTAACTTGATCAGTAAGCTCTGTACAAGATCTGGACCCCCTGCTAAGCCTCTTGGTAAATCCTTCCCTCATTGAACCCATTAATTAAGTATTTACGGTAAAGTTGATTTTAAACTCTCTTTTATAGAAAGTGGGATTTACTGTAGATTCAATTGCTTTACATGATTAAATCAACTGTGATAATTCTTCTCTGTTACATCTTTCAAATATTAAGCTTTTTCTCTAAATTGCTTAGTATCTAACAAATAAAACCAGCATTTCAACTATAAAATCGTTTAATTGATTAATATTAAATTAAAAAAAATCTACTTCTAACAATCTCCCTTTTAATCTCCAATCTTTCATTTAAAAGACTTACCTTGTCTTAAAAATTTTAGCTTAGTTCCTAGTACCTCAAAGAGAAAAAAAGTAAAAATTATCTATATTTAATCTGTGACGCCCGTTTGGAAAGATAACAGTTCTGTTTAACTCGCGTGTCCGGCTGCATCGTATAATTTTCGATTTGTGCTGCATCTGGATCAGAGTTGGTCGGTTACTTTAAGTTCGAAAATTTTAAAAATTTATAAATAAATATAACCTCGGGGGGGGGGGGGGGTGTTAGGTACTGGGACAACGGAAAATAAAGCAACTGCTTATGGTGTTTTTTTTTCACATTTGCGCAAAATATATGTAAAATAAAGTGTT
The DNA here is from genome assembly GCF_980474605.1 of Leiobunum rupestre. Lineage (NCBI taxonomy): Eukaryota > Metazoa > Arthropoda > Arachnida > Opiliones > Sclerosomatidae > Leiobunum > Leiobunum rupestre. Next base: position 6,383,247 of record NC_143390.1, read on the forward strand.
GAACGTGATGCAATTTTGTTCGACGGAAATGTATATTTCATTTATAAAAATTAAAAACTAATTAGAACCACTAATTAGCACCACAAAATGGTTACCCAAGCACTATTATTATACAACATCGTTGGGCCATCTAAAATCGTTCCTAGTGACATAGTAACTAGTTAAATAGTACCAGGAAACTATAGAGGTATACACTTGAAATTAGTGCTCGGAATTCGTGTAATTTTTATCCATTAGATAAGGTCTATTTTAATATTCATGTGTTTATCCATTTTGATGAAAATAGGCCTTCTTATTATCAACCAATTCAGATAAAAGGAAAACTATATCGAAACGTGTAATTTTATACGTTTCACGTCTGACCCCTTTTATCTACAAAACGTTTAAATAATAGTAATAAAGTGTCGAGTATGTCCACAATTCCATTATCCATGGATAGATCTAAATGAAAATCGACTAAGCTTATCCAATTAGGGGGTCTATCTTAAACAAAATATTGCTCGTTGGATAAATTATTAACCAATAAATAAAGTAGACATATCCTTTCAGTTAAAAACAAAAAACTTTATCTTATTTGTTTTCGTAATGTGTACTTTGTTTTTTCAAATGAATATTGAATTGGTTAATCTATTTGTTTTATCCGATTATTTGTTACGCGGGGGGTCACGTATTTTGGTAGAATTCACCCCTAAACAGGTCAATTTGCGACAACAAGAATAAGAATATCATACCCACTACATGTCAATGCGAAGAAATGCGACAGATATAATTTTGATTGCGAAAATATAGTTTATGAGAAAATTAATAGAGAAAGTGGGGGGGGGCTAACTTAACCGTAACCCCCCATATTAATTCATTATTTTAATTAACCCTAATATAAAGAGACGTCAATGCGAATTAATGCGACACTACTTTTAACGAATGCGATCAATTAGGTTATAAGATAATAGACAAACGAAAAAAGGGGGGCTAATTTAATGGCAGCCCCCGAATTATAAAAAATAATTAATGAAAAAAAATAAATTACGTCGTTAACGTGGACCAATGCGACAACCATTTTTCCAAATGCGACATCGATATAAATAGTTCTTCGTAACCAAATTGGAATGTGACCAGTAATAGATAAATTTAAATGGGGGCTAATTTAATGGCAGCACCCAAATTTAAAATATATAATTTGCAAAAAAAAACAAATATTACGTCGTTAACGCGGACCAATGCGACAATCATTTCTTCAAATTCGACATCAATAGAAATAGTTCTTCCTAACCAGATTGTTATGTGACCAATAATACATAAAAAGGGGGCTAGTTTAATGGCAACCCCCAAAATATAACAAAATAAGTTAAAAAAAATTACATTACGTCCTTAACGCCAACCAATGCGACAATCATTTTTTTCCAAATGCGATATCAATAGAAATAGTTCTTCCTAACCAGATTGTTATGTGACCAATAATACATAAAAAGGGGGCTAGTTTAATGGCAACCCCCAAAATATAACAAAATAAGTTAAAAAAATTACATTACGTCCTTAACGCCAACCAATGCGACAATCATTTTTTCCAAATGCGATATCAATAGAAATAGTTCTTCCTAACCAGATTGGAATATGACCAATAGCAGATAAAAAAGTGGGCTAGTTTAATGGCAGCCCCCAAAAAAATAATAAAGAAGTTTAAAAAATAATAATTTGAGTGTTTAACTCTGATTAACGCGACAACAATAGAAAGAGTATTTCTTAACCAGAATTTTTTTATCAGATTTATAAAAAAAAACAATCTAAGGAGACGTCAATCAAATTAAAGCAACACTATTTTTAACCAATGCAACAAATTAGGTAAAGTAAAAAGGGGGGCTAATTTATTGGAAGCCTCAGAATATTAAAAATTGAAAAAAAAATGTCTTTAACGCGGAACAATGCGACAACACCTTTATTAATTGCGACAACATTTAATACCTGCGAAACTGACTACTTAATGCACTCCATTTGTGATAGCACCGATTGCATATGATTACGAATTTTCTCGATTCGAAGGCGACAACAGGGTGACTGCCTGCGAAATCATTTTAATAAATGTGACCTTATTTTAAATGAATGCAACATCAATATAAACGAATGCGACATTAATATAAATGAATGCGACATTAATATAAATGAATGCGACATTAATATAAATGAATGCGACATTAATATAAATGAATGCGACATTAATATATATGAATGCGACATTAATATAAATGAATGTGACATTAATATAAATGAATGCGACCTTATTTTAAATAAATGCGAAACCATTAAATGAATGCGACCTTATTTTAAATAAATGCGAAACCATTAAATGAATGCCACATCAATATACACGAATGCGACCTTATTTTAAACGAATGCGACGTTACTTTTAATGAATGCGACCTTATTTAAATTAATACGAATTCATTAAATGAATGCGACATCAATATAAATTAATGCGATTTTATTTTAAATGAATGCGACCTTACTTTAAATGAATGCGACCTTACTTTAAATTAATGCGAAACCATTAAATGAATGTGACATCAATATAAATGAATGCGATTTTATTTTAAATTAATGCGACCATACTTTAAATGAATGCGACCTTACTTTAAATGAATGCGACCTTATTTTAAATTAATGCGAAACCATAAAATTAATGCGAAACCATAAAATTCGTGTATATTGATGTCGCATTCATTTATATTGATGTCGCATTCATTTAATGGTTTCGCATTTATTTAAAATAAGGTCGCATTAATTTATATTACTGTCGCATTCATTTATATTAATGTCGCATTCATTTATATTAATGTCGCATTCATTTATATTATTATTATTATTATTTATTATTTATTTTTATTGTGCTTAAGAGACCACTCTTCCGGGACACAGTTACAAAAAATAAAATTCATTTATATTAATGTTTCTTTAATTTATATTAATGTCGCATTCATTTATATTGATGTTGCATTCATTTAAAATAAGGTCACATTTATTAAAATGATATCGCAGGCAGTCACCCTGTTGTCGCTTTCGAATCGAGAAAATTCGTAATCATAAGCAATCGGTGCTATCACAAATGGAGTGCATTAAGTAGTCAGTTTCGCAGGTATTAAATGTTGTCGCAATTAATAAAGGTGTTGTCGCATTGGTCCACGTTAAAGACATATTTTTTTTTTCAATTTTTAATATTCTGAGGCTACCAATAAATTAGCCCCCCTTTTTACTTTACCTAATTTGTTGCATTGGTTAAAAATAGTGTTGCATTAATTTGATTGACGTCTCCTTAGATTTTTTTTTCTAAATCTGATAAAAAAATCTGGTTAAGAAATACTCTTTCTATTGTTGTCGCGTTAATCAGAGTTAAACACTCAAATTATTATTTTTTAAACTTCTTTATTATTTTTTGGGGGCTGCCATTAAACTAGCCCACTTTTTTATCCGCTATTGGTCATATTCCAATCTGGTTAGGAAGAACTATTTCTATTGATATCGCATTTGGAAAAAATGATTGTCGCATTGGTTGGCGTTAAGGACGTAATGTAATTTTTTTTAACTTATGTTGTTATATTTTGGGGGCTGCCATTAAACTAGCCCCCTTTTTATGTATTATTGGTCACATAACAATCTGGTTAGGAAGAACTATTTCTATTGATGTCACATTTGAAGAAATGATTGTCGCATTGGTCCGCGTTAACGACGTAATATCTGTTTTTTTTTTGCAAATTATATATTTGAAATTTGGGTGCTGCCATTAAATTAGCCCCCATTTAATTTTATCTATTACTGGTCACATTCCAATTTGGTTACGAAGAACTATTTATATCGATGTCGCATTTGGAAAAATGGTTGTCGCATTGGTCCACGTTAACGACGTAATTTATTTTTTTTTCATAAATTATTTTTTATAATTCGGGGGCTGCCATTAAATTAGCCCCCCTTTTTTCGTTTGTCTATTATCTTATAACCTAATTGGTCGCATTCGTTAAAAATCGTGTCGCATTAATTCGCAATGACGTCTCTTTATATTAGGGTTAATTAAAATAATGAATTAATATGGGGGGGGTTACTGTTAAGTTAGCCCCCCCACTTTCTCTATTAATTTTCTCATAAACTATATTTTCGCAATCAAAATTATATCTGTCGCATTTCTTAGCATTGACATGTAGTGGGTATGATATTGTATCCTGGTTGAATCACGAAATTATGGGGGCTGACGTTAATTTAGCCCCCCTTTTAATTTTAATTATATCTCGATGTTGGTTAAGTCGCATCTCTTATTCTTGTTGTCGCATTTTGTCGCATTGTGGGTGCATAAAATTGATGGAGAAATTTTCTGGGAAATCAAAAAAGGGGGGCCAACTTAATCAACCCCTCGTAAACTCAACTCCGAAACGGACGGTTTTCGGTTTGGTTTCTTTTCGCAAACGGATGCATGGTAGGCACTTCTAGACTGTGAAGTGACGTGTGGAATCATTATAAAGTGTCGCTTAAATCGTCCGAAGAAGGAAGTTCAAAATACGAAGTGGCTCAATGCCTCTACTGCGCGGAGTAAGTAAAAGCACAAGGACTATTATGTGTATTGTCTCAATAGGAAGGAAAAACCGTTGTACATTTAGAAATCACTTAATTTCGTTTTGCCCAAGCTATTGGTTTTTATTTCCCCGCGTGTTCTATGTTACTTCCAAATATGTGGAAATAATCCAAAATAGCTTCGCCGCCTGCCGATCTAATTTTACTTTTAGTTTTCGACATTCTGCTCGGCCAGGGTCCGAGAATGACGTCTGTTAATAATATTTAAGCATTAACTGAAATAAAATGCAGTAATTTACAGTATCTCCCCAGTTTCTGTTTCGGTTCGGTTCGGTTCCTACTATTTTTCGGTTCGGTTTCGGTTCCAATTTGTCTTGATCGGTTCGGTTCCGGTTCGGTTCCGTGGCAACCCTAGTAAGAAACGATCCCGAAAGTCAGCGGATTAAATATTTCCTATCTTTAAAGGGAATATAACCTCAAGTCTTTTTTAAGGTTTTTTATGTTTTTTATGTTAACAATTTAGGCGGGAAATCACTAACCAGTGCCAAAAATATCTGAAGCCATAGGAGGGAGCGGGAAATGGTCAAAGCGTTGGTGTTCCACACCATAAAACCTGAGGTTATATTCCCTTTAAGAAGTCATTTTAAAGACTCATTTCCCCTACGTCAAAACGTGTTCTGTTCCGTCCTCTACCATTAACCATAGAGGAGTGCCGGTGAGACGACGGGTTACGGACCAGACTACGTTTTTACGTAGGGGTAGTAAATCTTCGCTTCATATGAGTAATAAAACTAACTTATTGAAAAGGTTTAAGAACAATTAAATTTCAAAAGTTACAATTCCCCATACCCCAAAATTACGTCTCTTATCCAAGGACCTACAATGTATTTTTCACATCATACTTTTAAAAGTAGCCAAATCTGGCGGGAAAACTTTGAAACTGGCAACTTGAATCTAAAAAAGGAAGAATGAGAGACCTTTGTTCTTTATCCGTGGATAATCTTGCAATATCCAAAAATAACTATGAAGTAAACATTTTTTACTTAAAATAGGTACAAAACTGTATGTTCAATAGATATAAAATATGAATAAATAATAAAATAGACTTATCTGAAAGATAAGTTATTTTGCAGCTTGAAATTGTTTTGGATAAAATAATTTTTATACGCCACGTTCTCTATACGTAAATACATATCTGTGGATAACCCCCGTAGTCATTTTATCCATTATTAACATTTCATGAGCTCTCATCTAAACGCATAAATTGGATAATATTTGTTTCGACAATGGATAAAGCGTTTATCCGTTATTCATTTGTTTGATAATCCAAAGTTAAAGGTAGGTGCACTTTATTCATGGATGCTTATCCAATAAAAAAATTATCGAAATTTATACGGTTTATCTATATTCATCTTGTTCGTAATTCCGAGCACTACTTGGAATGTCTAAGGTTCCATTGGGACGGTGATACGAAAGCGCGTCGAGAAAAAGGCGGGGCTTAACAACGTCAAGTGTAAGACGTAACACGACATTTCTAATTCATTGGCTCGAGGCTTGACGCGAAAAGAATGCGTCGTCATGGTAACAAATTGGCGAACTTCCCGCGCAAAAAATGCTTATAAAACAATGGATTTAAAAACCTCAATTTGTTATCGTACTTAATATTTTGAAGTAATTATAATGTTCTTCGCGGAGGAATTAAGTGTAGTTATACCTAATTTCAGGTATTTGTATGGTTATAAAATAGATAATCAAGTAAGCTAATAATATAATAACCATAACTAGGCTTTATGACGAGTTGTCGTCGAATGAGGGTAGCGAGGCGCGAGAGTTTTTCTCGTGAGTTTTCCCGCTTTAAGACACGCCCATTTCTACGGGCTTCATCACGGCCGTAAAATCTTGCTTAGACATTCCAAGTGTATACCTATATAGTTTCCTGATAGCATTCAACGCTACCCGTTAACCTTACAAAACTAAAATTAATTTTTACCTCTCCGAGGGGACAAAGTCCCCTAGGAGGGGTTATACAATCACCGTGTCTGTCAGGCCTGCGAACGCGTTCGCATTTTCGGGGCAAAGGGTAATCACTGCGTACGCAGTTTCTCGAGACCTCTGCGTTCGCAGTTTCTCGAAGGGTTGGCAAAACCACCGTGTGACGGTGAGCGTTAACGGATTCATTTGCGATTTGGTTTGGATGGTGTTTTTTCGCTCACCGTCGTGACGGTTGGTGTGTTACGATTTTGTAATGTTTATGCGTAGGTTGTGAGTGTTGAGTTTGTGTTCTGATGGTTGTGCATGTTGAGTCTGTTGTTATTGTATGGGCGTTTTCTCTCCAACTTCTTCTTAATGACTTTGGGACGGACCGAGTGCTGAGTGTAATGCTACCTCTCAACGTCCAATGGCAGGGTTTCCACCAGTTGTACACGGTATTCGTCTTAGTATCAATTTCCGATCGCATCGGGCGGGATTTGAACCCGAGACCTCCTGCTTGACAGGCGGACGTTCTACCACAGAACCACCGACACTTGTTACGCTTTATTGAAAATTAGACCTTCAGCTTTATCGGAAGCTTATTTAATATTACTAAATTTTGGTTTAATTGAAATAGAATTGTAATTGAAATTTTTGCATCGAAGAAATTCTAATTTAGCGTTTCTCTTTTGATTAAAAACAAATGCGTGCAACGAAATTTTTTTAATTAAATAGAGTTATTGAAATAAGAGTCCTAATTTTATACGGGGAGGTAAAATAGTAGAATAACCCCTCCCTACGTTTGAGATAAAGTGGTGTGGGGCCCATTTCTTGGAACCCGCTCGGTCGGCGTAGATAAGAATCGCCTTTTTTGGTCGCCGTCCTAAGTGCTCCCCCTTCCCCCACGTAATTGCCGCCAGGGAGCCCCCAACCTTTCTTTTTAATCCTTTCTTCAAAAAAAAAAAATACCGTGCCGATGGTCAAATCGCCAAACGTCCGAGTTTCTCGGGAAAAATATTTCACCTTTCGTGTTGACGAATTTATGACTTTGTTTTGAAAGTGTACGCTTAGGTTTTTTGTGGGAATATTTTTACTTGTCAGGGGATTTTACTTTTTATATAATTTATTAGTGTATTTTGGTGGGTTAGTAATTGGGGTAATTGCCAAGCCAACTGCCAAGCCATGATGAATAAGCCATAAAGCCATAAAGCCATCTTCCGAATAACTTTTAAAATTTCTTAGTATCAGTTGTAAATCACAAATAATTGTAGAACTCTATTGTAACAACTCGTAATTTTTGGATTGGGTAGTATAAACTCCACCCATGGTCAGCGATTGGGTCACCCACACGTGACCCAAGATTCCCGGATGAACCTTGACATCAAAACCAGGGAACTCTGTGGAAAATTATTATTATTATCTTTACTTGTATCTCAATCCGGAATCTCAACTTAAAACTCAACTTACAGTGTTTCGTAAAATTAAAACCCTAGTATGGGGCTTGGACCTAAGGGTCAAATGTGCGTTTAAAAGAGTTCGTAGTTGAACCATATAAATATCAGTTTTTTCGCTCGTTAGTCGCGCTATGTGCGAACACCACCTGTCTCGTTGTCGGAGCCATCGTTCGTCGCTTCTATCTTCAATCGTCTAGTCTTCCTCTGTGGCCAACTGTACTCAACTCTTCAAATTCCGTTTCCGAAGGTGACGCATTGGCGGTCGGTACCGACAATTGTGATAAGTACAATTATAAATAATACACGGCTGGCTTGGCAAATAGTTTTTACAAGATTTTACTAGTATCGGTTTAATGATTTTGTATAGTAGTAGCGTCGGGGTTTATTTTAATGAGGGTTTGGAATGATGATGCATGTGGGTTGGGATTGTCGGGGATTTGCACGTTATTTGTCGATATTGATTGAAATTGTTTAGGTGCTTAATATTGTATTTGTTTAAGAGTTTAATTGGTATAATAAATGACCATTGGCATGGTAATTTCTCGTAGTCATTTACCTCTTAACATTAGATAATTCGTGATCGTCGATTAAATGACAGCGGTTAGCGTGGCGTACCAAGAGAGGTGAGTTTAAACCGTTGCATTTTTGGGGGCCCAGCCGGGATCGTCTCCCAATGTTAGAAACACTTTCACGGGGACGATTCATAAAGAGTCAGTGTGTAGAATGAGTCGAGATTAAAAAAATAGTCGAAAGTCGGTGTTACTTAGTCCCTGCATGGAACATAACTGCTTGCCCGCACTCGGTAAAGATTATAGTTGTAGAGACTGTTTGGTAGCCTACCAGAAACGAGCACGCGAAGATAGATATCGCGGCCGTTTGATAGTAGCTGGAAATATGGATACGGAACAGGTTCGCGTAACTGGGGGTGAGAATATTGTTGATATCACCAACGATGTATTAGTTTCTAGTTTGAATGGAAGCCAGCATAACGGGGTAGGTAGCAGTAGATTAGAGCCATCAGGCGGGAGTGACACTGGCTTAGCTAACGATTCAAGTAAATCCACACAGAATAGAGAACCAATGGAATACGTTCCATCGTCCATTTTGGTCGCTTTGCAAAAGCAAATTTCAAAATTGGAAGCGCAGGTAAAAACATTAGAATCCCAGAGTAACAATGTCGTTCCTAGTAATGGTGGCACGACTAGTACGATTATTACCCAGGTACAACCACAAATTAGTAGTCCGCAAAATGTAGTAACTAGTTTATCTTCGCAAATTTCAAACTGCACCCAAATTCCTTACTGTACTGCTAGTTCGCTAGTTAATACCCAGAATCAAATTATTCCGATTAGTGGAAACCAAACTCTTCCGATTAGTGGAAACCAAACTCTTCCGATTAGTGGAACCCAAACTCTTCCGATTAGTGGAAATCAATTTATTCCAAGTAGCGGAAATCAATTTATTCCGAATAGTGGAAATCAATTTATTCCGAATAGTGGAAATCAATTTTTTTCGAATAGCGGAGGTCAAAACATTACGAATAGTACTCCCCAGAATTTTACGAACAACCCCTTGTCGTCGGCAAGTAATTGTTATACTGGCGGGGCCGGAGGAAATCCTACCGTCTCGTCGCAGGGTTCAATCATGTCCACGGGGGGCCCCTTTGGGGTCGCGCATCACTCCACGCCAAGTTTTCAATTGCCCAAATCAACCTTACCCGTTTTCTCGGGGAAACATACCGATATCAGCGCGAAAGAGTTTTTAGCTAAAGCCCGGCAAATAAAAGAGTCAATGGGGGTGCCGGATGATATTTTTCTCCGGCGATGGATCCCGCCACTGTTGACGGGTCAGGCGTGCGATTGGTGGCTAAATTTGCCCGTAAAGCCCACTTCGTTTGACGGGTTTCAGGTTCTTTTAAAAGAAGAATTCGCGTACCAAATAAATGACGCGTATTTACACGAGCAGTTAATTAATCACCGTCAAAAATACAACGAGAGCGTCAGCGACTACGTAGACAGTATGCGTGGATTAATAAACCAATTAGACGTCCCAATGACTCCCCAGGCCCAGGTTCAGTGTGTTTTTAGAAATCTTCGCCAGGACTTTAAGGTGCAATTAGCGACACACGAATATCAGAACATTAGAGAACTTTTGAGACATACTTCGCGATTAGAATTAATTAAGGGACAAGGGAACGACCAGCGAGCTAATAATGGCCAGGCTAGACCGCCGACAGGGTTTGTGAGAAATAACACTGTTTCTGATCCCAGTAGTGGAATTGGGAACTTGGCTGATAGACAATGCTTCCACTGCGGAAAAAAGGGCCACCTGTCACCTTTTTGCCCAGATATAGTCTGTAATCAGTGCAATAAAAAAGGTCACTTGAAAAGGAATTGTCCGTATAAAAGTACTAATTCGGGAAACGGGGGAGTGGGAGGGAAAGCCGAAGGAAAACCCCTCCCGAAAAAGTAGAAACGACTTGTAGGCTTAAGTGCGATCCTTTCGACGACTCTTGCTTAACTATTAGTGATTTAAAAAATAAAAATAAGGGTATTATAGAACTTTCGATTGGTGGTATACCCACCACTGCTTTAATTGATTCAGGTAGTTCGGTAACTTTAATTAATAATGACTTAAACAACATTTTTAAACAGTTAAAATTAGAACCAAATAAACTTAATCTAAAACTACGCACAGTGAACGGTAAGAGTTGTTCAGCAAAGGAAAGTTATTTGCTGAATTTTCATTTGCAAGGAAAATATATTAATCACAAGGCGCTTGTTCTTAAGGATATATCGTATCCATGTATATTGGGGATGGACTTCTTAAATAAGTCAGGGATGATAGTTAATTGTAGTGAAATGTCATATAGTTTTAAAGACAATCCAGATACTTGTTTTTATTTTCGTGGGGTGGGTCACAACTTCGATTTAAATGAGTGTAACCTTTTTGAGGACGAAGACTTCGATGAGGAGGTGATTGACCAGGCAATATTAGACGCGCCCGTCAGTGAAGACGAACGCGTACGCCTGCGAGCCTTAGTTTGGAAGTTTAAGAGCGTTTTTTCCAAAACCCCAGGTCACACCACTTCGGTAGAGCACTATGTCGATACCGGAGACAGCCCCCCTATCGCGTGCCCCCCTATAGATATTCCCCATATAAAAAAGAAATTATAGACGAAATAGTGCAAGAAATGTTAAATTTAAATTTAATTGAGCCCTGCCATAGTCCTTGGAGTGCTCCTACTCTATTGGTCAAAAAGCCTGATGGGAAGCACCGTCTTTGCATCGATTATAGAAAGCTTAACAACGTAACACGCAAAGACGCGTATCCGCTCCCCAGAATGGAGGACATCCTCGAGTCGATTAGAGAACCCGACTTCATTACAGTTTTGGACATGCGCTCGGGATACTGGCAGGTACCATTACACAAGGGCTGCCGTGACACTTGCGCCTTTGTCACCAATAAGGGAATTTTTAGGCCTAATGTTCTGATGTTTGGCCTAACCGGAGCCCCTAGCACCTTCCAGCGAATGGTTAATGACCTCTTCGGTAGCTTAGCCAGAGAAGGTGTATTTGATTATTTCGATGATTTGTATATAGTGTCGGACACTTTTGAACAGCACTTAGATAGTTTAGAGAGAGTCCTAGAAATATTAAAAGGAGAGGGTCTCACCGTGAAATCATCGAAAACTCAGTTTTGCCGTAAGAGGGCTAGCATTCTGGGTCACGTCGTATCCAAGGAAGGGATAGAAGTAGATCCGTCAAAGGTAGAAGCGATTGCGTTGTATCCCGCGCCGCGTACGGTTAGGCAGCTGAGGCGATTTTTGGGAATGGCTGGATTCTATCGGCGCTTCATACCTAACTTCGCTAAGATAGCCGCCCCTCTGCATCATCTAACGCACGACAACGTAAGTTGGGATTGGGGGCCGGAGCAGGTAACCGCTTTTGAGATTCTTAAGGATTTGTTGTCCAACGCGCCCGTTATAGCGTCCCCCGACTTCGAAAAACCCTTTATTCTAGAGACCGACGCGTCGAATGTAGGGGTGGGGGCCGTTCTTCTTCAAAAGATAGATGGCGTTAAGAGAGTAGTGCAGTATGCAAGCCGAACTCTCAATCAAGCCGAGAGAAACTACTCCGTTACCGAGAGAGAGTGTCTGGCTATTGTGTGGGCAGTAGAGAAGTTCCGCGTGTATTTGGAGGGTAAGCCCTTTGAGGTCTACACTGACCATAAGTCGCTCGAGTGGCTAAAAAACGCGAAAGACCCCACAGGGAAATTTACGCGCTGGAGCACACGCCTACAACCATTTCAGTTTAAAATAGTATACATGCCCGGTAAGGACAATGTCATCGCCGACGCTTTATCACGTATCCCAGAAACTCACGAAGGGACCGATGAGAGGGTGCCAGTAGTAAACGGGACAGATGCGGTACAAAGAGCGCAAAATACCACATCACATTTAGAGGGAAAGACTGTAGATAAAATATTTGATGATGTTCGAGAGGTAAATTTAGTTGATACCGGTGACTTGATTGTGTTAGATCGAGAGTCGATTATAGAGGCTCAGAATAAAGACGCGAAAATTTGTCGATTAGTGACGTTCATTAAAAGCGGATCTTTTGGTAATAGTGACAAGATCGGTAAGTGGGTGAAAAACGTTGGACCCTCTTGCACCCTTATCGATGGTATGGTTTATCGAACCTTGATAGTAGACCGCGATAAGGAGGGTGGGGATGAAGTTTCCCGAATAGTTGTGCCCCGTAGTCTAGTAAGAGTTGTAGCGTCAGCGTATCACGATCTAAAAGCAGCCTGTCATCAGGGAATTAGTAAGACATTGGATAGAGCGAGAAAATACTATACGTGGAATGGAATGTCCCGAGACATTACCCGATACGTTAGGTCTTGTCGAATTTGTCAGGCAAACAAAAGTCCGCCCATTAAACAGGCGGGATTAATGAAATCCGCTGAACCTTCAGAGCCATGGGAAGTGATAGCGGTTGACCTAAAGGGGGAGTACCCCCAGGAGCAAAAAGGGCAGCCGATATATTCTGGTTGTTACGGATTACGCCACTAAATGGGTTGAGGCATTTCCGCTAAAAAAAGCCACAAGTAAAAATATTGCCAGTCGTCTGATTGACGATGTCTTTAGTCGTTTTGGAATCCCAAAGAAAATAGTTAGTGATAATGGAACCCAGTTTACGTCCAAATTAATGCAGGAAGTATGCAAATACTATGGGATCAAACAAAGATTCACTTCGTTCTATAGCCCCCAGGGTAACCCGGTAGAGAACATTAACCGAACATTAGGAACGGGATTAAGATGTTACGTTGAGAAGAGCCACCAGTATTGGGATGAGGGCCTTCAACAACTCGTGATGGCGTTGCGTACAGGGACAAATGATTCCAGGGGTTATTCGCCCGCCTATTTAAATTTTGGTCGCGAAATTCGTGAACCCGCTGTGATGAATGTGGACAACAATGTTAATGTCGAATTGTGTAAACAACTAACCCCAATAGCTAGAGCCACACTTATCCGAGCTGCTGTTAGCAAGGCCCGGGAACGGGTTAAGCAATCGCAAGAAAAAAATGCTAAATATTACAACATGAAAAAGCGTGATTTTGAGTTCAATGAAGGGGATATCGTCGCCAAAAAGACGCACCACCAGTCGTCTGCGGGGAAATATTTCTCTGCTAAGCTAGCCCCGCTTTGGGAGGGCCCGTTAAAAATTGCTGAAAAACTGTCCAAACACACGTATAGGTTGCGCACGGAAAAGGGGAAGGTATTAAAGGGAACTTTTAATTTGCGAGAGCTAAAGACCTACGTCGAACGCCCGCAAAGCGAAGCCGCAGAAAAGCCCGTCGAAATACCCAATAGAACCCCAACCACTTCGATTATTCGGCCTCCAGCCGATGATACCTTTCACATGGTTTTGAGACCTAGAAAATCTAACCCCGCCTAATTAATGCTTCGGAGGGAGTAAGAGAAAGTTTTCTCGTGCGAGTTTGTAGGGCTAGTGTTATGGTACCAACGTTACTTTACAGTGTCATTCTCGTCCGCCTCTCATCTGGGTTAGATAATACATTTTGTAAGTACCTGTACAAATACTTCCATGTTAATGTAAATAATAATTTCCTTTAAGTTTTTAAAGCACGCGTATTATAGGTGGGAGTTCCTCTTTTTTATGGGCCGTTCGGGGTCGATCGGCTCTTGGAGGGGAGGGAATGCAACGAAATTTTTTGAATTAAAGAGAGTTATTGAAATAAGAGTCCTAATTTTATACGGGGAGGTAAAATAGTAGAATAACCCCTCCCTACGTTTGAGGTAAAGTGGTGTGGGGCCCATTTCTTGGAACCCGCTCGGTCGGCGTAGATAAGAATCGCCTTTTTTGGTCGCCGTCCTAAGTGCTCCCCCTTCCCCCACGTAATTGCCGCCAGGGAGCCCCCAACCTTTCTTTTTAATCCTTTCTTCAAAAAAAAATACCGTGCCGATGGTCAAATCGCCAAACGTCCGAGTTTCTCGGGAAAAATATTTCACCTTTCGTGTTGACGAATTTATGACTTTGTTTTGAAAGTGTACGCTTAGGTTTTTGTGGGAATATTTTTACTTGTCAGGGGATTTTACTTTTTATATAATTTATTAGTGTATTTTGGTGGGTTAGTAATTGGGGTAATTGCCAAGCCAACTGCCAAGCCATGATGAATAAGCCATAAAGCCATAAAGCCATGTTCCGAATAACTTTTAAAATTTCTTAGTATCAGTTGTAAATCACAAATAATTGTAGAACTCTATTGTAACAACTCGTAATTTTTGGATTGGGTAGTATAAACCCCACCCATGGTCAGCGATTGGGTCACCCACACGTGACCCAAGATTCCCGGATGAACCTTGACATCAAAACCAGGGAACTCTGTGGAAAATTATTATTATTATCTTTACTTGTATCTCAATCCGGAATCTCAACTTAAAACTCAACTTACAGTGTTTCGTAAAATTAAAACCCTAGTATGGGGCTTGGACCTAAGGGTCAAATGTGCGTTTAAAAGAGTTCGTAGTTGAACCATATAAATATCAGTTTTTTCGCTCGTTAGTCGCGCTATGTGCGAACACCACCTGTCTCGTTGTCGGAGCCATCGTTCGTCGCTTCTATCTTCAATCGTCTAGTCTTCCTCTGTGGCCAACTGTACTCAACTCTTCAAATTCCGTTTCCGAAGGTGACGCATTGGCGGTCGGTACCGACAATTGTGATAAGTACAATTATAAATAATACACGGCTGGCTTGGCAAATAGTTTTTACAAGATTTTACTAGTATCGGTTTAATGATTTTGTATAGTAGTAGCGTCGGGGTTTATTTTAATGAGGGTTTGGAATGATGATGCATGTGGGTTGGGATTGTCGGGGATTTGCACGTTATTTGTCGATATTGATTGAAATTGTTTAGGTGCTTAATATTGTATTTGTTTAAGAGTTTAATTGGTATAATAAATGACCATTGGCATGGTAATTTCTCGTAGTCATTTACCTCTTAACATTAGATAATTCGTGATCGTCGATTAAATGACAGCGGTTAGCGTGGCGTACCAAGAGAGGTGAGCTTAAACCGTTGCATGCGCCACCCAGGTTTCGAACCCAGGCCATTCGGCTTGGCAGACGAGCGCTCTACCACAGAACCACCGATAGCTGCTTAGGTTCACTGAAATTAAGACACGCATCGTAAGCATAATAGGTAATAAAGTCTTTTTTTATTCATGAATTTATGAAGGCCTAATCTGGTTTTTTTACGAATGAAATTTTAAAGGTTAAATCTTGTTTTAGCGCAGTCAGCCGAGATAAGAGGGTTAAAGGGTAGACCCTGTGGGTGGTCCACTTTGTTACTTTTTGTTATTTATTTACGGGTATTCTTAACGACCTATATATAGTTGTGTTAATTCAAAGTTGATAATTTAACATTTATTGCTTTAAGAGCTGGCGGTTAGTCAAGTGGCTCTCTGTGCTTTGTTGATGGTAAGGTTTTTGCTTCTTGTAAATATTTGGTGTGGATATTTGGATATCTACGATTTCTAACGCAGTCAATGATTTCCTGGGTGTGCGAGTCATTATATGATATTGGAAATTGGACGGCATTGGTCTTTTTCATGCGGTATATTCTGAATAAATTGAACTCGATTGTTTCGACTCAATTATTTAAATTAAAATTAAAATTTTATACCGGGCAGGGTTTGAACCGAGAATACGTTTTTCGTAAATAACTCTGAATTGCGGAGATATCTTTGGGGGTCGTGTCGAGAAATTAATACCACTAGGGACCATTCTTCCGAGGAGAGGTATATTTTGGCTTGCCAACTTGTTTTTAATAATATTCCACCGTGTTATTCCACCACCTTTTTTTTATATTTCATAGTACAATATATAATATTGAACCAATTTATTATCGGAATATATTATTAAATTTGTCAAAATTAATATATATTCAGCCGTTACACTGTCTAGCAAATAAAACACATCAGCTCTACGTTACTTAATTTTCCGTTGTAGTGCGTGGCGTTATGTTTCTCGTGTGCACGTAAATGAAAGAGTGTGGTGGGTGGTTCCCAAATTTTATGAAAAAAGAGGAGAATCTGAATATCGATGGTACATTTTTAGGGGGCGCGTCTGGAGGGCAGTAGCCCACCCAATAGCTTTTTAGTTAATTAATTATTGAAATGCTTTAGAACTTACAAATATACACTAATTACCACCTTGGTTAAGCAAAACCTAATATATGTTAGGTATTTTAGATTGGGGGCGCTATATACTCCGCCCCTCCGCACATTTGAAGTTAACTCAGTTTTTGAATTACACCACGTGGTGTAGGGTATCAAATTAAAGCTTATAACCTCGAGACTAACACTATGTAAACTATAATACCCCTGAGTGTATTTATGCAAAGTATTAAAGATAGGGGGCGCGTCAAACCATAACCCCAGATACTTTGGAATATAACCCCGTTTGGAATATAACCGCACGGTGTAGGGTATCAAATGAAAGCTTATAATGTCAAAAATTATAATATATAGAGAGTAGGCTAAGAGCGCGTTAGTTAAGGCAATGTTTCAGGTTATAAAAGGGTTTTCTATTACAGAAAGATAAATATGTATTACGCTATTTTAATACAACAATAATGGTTAAATATATTTGATATCACATTTTTACAGAAATCCTGGAAGAGCCGACGACCTCAGTGGCCGTAGTGCATTGTAATAGTCAATTACAATTTTTTTACACCGGTTTGAACAAATGTGCTTTGAGGACAAAGTAAGGGGTAGCGAGGTATAGCCAAAATTAGAACATCGGTTTCCGGAGAGAATATGGACAATCTAGTATCACCTCTCCTCGAAGAATATATAGCGTGGAGTATTAATTTAGTGTCTGCCTCTTCGTGAGAGCTTTTTAAAAAGGAGACGTCAATGTTTTTAGATTTGGCTTCTTCTTTGTACGACACTATTACGTTTTTGTTTAGGATTTTACCTTCTTGTATTAAGGCATTTCCGATGAAAACTGTAAGTTCGTCTTTGGTTTTAACGTGAGACAAAAGTTTCTTTAAAGAAATATTTGGAATATGGGTGTTGTTTTCAATTTTATATTGCACAGGCGTTGTTCCTTTGTATCTCCTCAAACGTTAAGCGTTTTTTAACGAGTTCTCTAAGTATGTGTCGAATACTACTTGAATCTCTGAGAATGTTCCATATTTAGTAAAGATACGATGGCAGAACTCTTTGCCTAAGTGTTAAGATTTTTGGAAGTTAATGATTGAACTTCGGCCATTCCATCTACTATTGCTACCTCAAATACTTCCTTAATATTTGTAGAGATATTTAGCTCGACTTCAGGACAAGCACTCTGACTTTCCCTCGATTTGACTAATGATTGGAGGAGGTTAACTACTTTGGCTTTATCACCACTGTGGTTTAAAGAACCATCCGCTCCAAACAATGCCCGTGGGACAACAGTCAATTCAAAAGTACTGACTACCTCTTCTAGTTTTAGATCTTGTCGAGACCGATACAACAGAATCAGTCGCTGAAATAGACTTCGGTCTTCTTTAAGTACTACCTCTCCAGCTTTTGCTTTCAACTTTACGCTCTTGGCCGTTGTTTTTCAGAGTTTCAGGTTGATGTTACGTAACAGATCCCAAAGGTTTTTACTTCCATCTATAATGCGTTCCTTTACGAATTTATGATATTCTTTCGAACCAATATCTGACATATCGTACGACTTCGGGTGCAACAGATTTGGTGACAAGATTGATTAGATCACTACCTTCGTATCTAAAGGGGTTAGTGAATGTCTCAATGGTAGATATAAGCTTTGTCACGTTCTTCAGTTTCCGGGACGATACTGATTCTTTATTTTCGTGGTGCTTCGTTTCTTTTTGACAAGTTATCAAATTAGTTCCAACCATGCTTTAGCTTCTTCTGAGAGTCTCGAAAGGTGTGGAGCAACGAAGAAGAACTTCGTCAGAGTTTCGGTCGTAAGGTAATACCAACTAAACCACCAAGAACTTTCATCTTCCTATTCTCCCGTTCGAGAGCTTCATCGCCACCTAAATTGCAAAATGGAGCAACACTTTTGTTCGGGCTCCATTCACCTCTCTTAAGCTCGTTCCAAGTCTGACTGTCGTTATGTTTTAATTCGTTCATTTCTGCCAAATGCCACGCCGAAATCGCCGAATAGTTTCGCAGATCCATCGAGAAAAAATATTTCTTAAAATCGTCTAGCGTTGACAATCTAAGCTCCCAGTCAGCACTACGAACGGCTCGAATGAATGCGAGCAAGGAATGAACCATATTCATATACTGTTTCGAGAATTTGAATGTTGGATTTTTAAATGAAAACTTATCGCAAAACGATTCTATTTTTTCGGCCAAATTCATCCATTCTAACTTTTTACTGAACTTTTCGGCTCCGAAGGCGTTATTTTCCGGAATATTACTTTTCTAGGAGTCCGAGAGCTGTTTGCATAGTGTTCTACATTCTTCTTCCGCTGGGTGGTGTTCGAATAATACTTCGGTGAGTAATTTTGTTAGAGCTTGAAAAGTTGTTAAATGAGCGTCAATTGATCTCCTTAGAGGTTTTTCTCCAAGAATACGATTGACAGTGTGCGATCCATTCAGTCCTGATTCTACCCATAGCTCTGGAATACCAGAAAGTTCAAGGAATTTTTGAATAGCCCTTAATTCCGCCACTTCGATGTGAAGTTCACCGGGTAAAAATTCCCATCCTTTCGCGTTTATCGCCATTTCTAGTTGTTTGATTGGGCGGTAAAGCCCCATTTCTAAAGAAACGATACGCTTTGTTTCGGGGCCAAGTAGAAGGTTGCTTGTTTTTTCTAGAATGTCTAATACAGTAACTTGAACTGATTGTTTGGTAGGAGAGAATCCAAGTAGTGGTAGAACAGCGATGCGTGTAATTTCTTTGGTATTATACACAAGCGAATTGTGTGCTGACCAAGTGAGCCCATGGTCTAAACCATCTTATTTTCCACTACCTATTCTTGAAAGAATCCACATGAAATCGTAATTGAAAGCTTTTTCCATTTGACTAGAAACTCCAACATCTTGGGTATAAGTGGGAAATAGTGCGCTTTAAGGGCGTATTGACTTCGAAACTGAGTATGGAAGTAATTTGAAAAATGACGGTGGAATTTCTGTATTTTGTGCCTCTTCTTTAAAGAGAAATGGTTCATTTGCGTCAGATGACTTGACTTTTTGATAAATAACCATAACTGTTCCGTGCATAGTACGTTGACCATCAAGGGTCTCCTCTTGGAAGTCTAAGTTGTCAAAGGTGAACTGTATTGCTCTTCCAAATAGGAAATTCGGTGGAATATAGATACCGCCGTTTTCGTTCATTCTACAAAGCACATTTCAAGCTATTAAATTCTCAACGTCTTTTACTCTTGAATAGTTGACGCTCATTCCTATTTGACTTAGTAGTTCAACTAGTTTTGAGCGTCGTGACTCCTTGTGAATGGATAGTCCGACCCCAACTGCAAAGGCAATTCTCGGGTTCTTCTTATACTTTGCGATGTCGTGACAGATGCTTGACGAGGAGATAAACATTCGAAAATTAGCGTCTGAGCCAATCTTATTGATCGTTGGTCGATTTTTTCATTTGAACTAAGCGTAACTTTTCCGATCATACGCAATTTAAAACAAGTTGGCAAGCCAAAATATACCTCTCCTCGGAAGAATGGTCCCTAGTGGTATTAATTTCTCGACACGACCCCCAAAGATATCTCAGCAATTCAGAGTTATTTACGAAAAACGTATTATCGGTTCAAACCCTGCCCGGTATAAAATTTTAATTTTAATTTAAATAATTGAGACGAAACAATTGAGTTTAATTTATTCAGAATATTATAAATTAAGTAGTTACAACAGCGAGTTAGACTTACTAAAACAATGCACAATTGAATTTAACCCTTTTTACAGTACATGTTTATCAGTTGAATATAATACTAAGCAAATTTTAATGAAAGAAATATCTACAAATGATAATTGTATTTTTCTCGCTTACGAAATACTTGCCGCATCTTTAACGCTCATTTTATTTCAACACTCGTAGACTTCCAGTTGACGTTGTGACACATACCGCGTGAAAAAGACCAATGCCGTCCAATTTCCAATATCATATAATGACTCGAACACCCAGGAAATCATTGACTGCGTTAGAAATCGTAGATATCCAAATATCCACACCAAATATATGTACAAGAAGCAAAAACCTTACCCACAACAAAGCACAGAGGGCCACTTGACTAACCGCCAGCTCTTAAAGCAATAAACGTTAAATTATCGTCTTTGAATTAACACAACTATATATAGGTCGTTAAGAATACCCGTAAATAAATAACAAAAAACCCACAGGGTCTACCCTTTAACCCTCTTATCTCGGCTGACTGCGCTAAAACAAGATTTAACCATTAAAATTTCATTCGTAAAAAAACCAGATTAGGCCTTCATAAATTCATTAATAAAAAAAGACTTAATTACCTATTATGCTTACGATGCGTGTCTTAATTTCAGTGAACCTAAGCAGCTATCGGTGGTTCTGTGGTAGAGCGCTCGACTGCCAAGCCGAACGGTCTGGGTTCGAAACCTGGGTGGCGCATTTGTTTTTAATCAATAGAGAAACGCTAAATTAGAATTTCTTCGATGCAATAATTTCAATTTCAATTCTATTTCAATTAAACCAAAATGTCGTACTCTATTAAATACGCTTCCGATAAAGCTGAAGGTCTAATTTTCAATAAGGCGTAACAAGTGTCGGTGGTTCTGTGGTAGAACGTCCGCCTGTCAAGCAGGAGGTCTTGGGTTCAAATCCCGCCCGATGCGATCGGAAATTGATACTAAGACGAATACCGTGTACAACTGGTGGAAACCCTGCTATTGGACGTTGAGAGGTAGAATTACACTCAGCACTCGGTCCGTCCCAAAGTCATTAAGAAGAAGTTGGAGAGAAAACGCCCATATAACACAACAGACTCAACATGCACAACCATCAGAACACAAACAGAACAAATTCAACACTCACAACCTACGCATAAACATTACAAAAACGTAATACACCAAACCGTCACGACGGTGAGCGAAAAAACACCATCCAAACCAAACCGTAAATGAATCCGTTAACGCTCACCGTCACACGGTGGTTTTGCCAACCCTTCGAGAAACTGCGAACGCAGTGATTACACTTTGCACCGAAAATGCGAACGCGTTCGCAGGCCTGACAGACAGACCCACAGAATTAATACCTCGATCGACGCGTGCTCGTGATTAGGACGACTGACGTTTGGATAATCGGCCATAATTAAGCCTTTGCTATGCATTTTCTGTACGATTTCACAACTAGGTACGGAAATTACCGACGCGCATATTTCCGGAATATCGAAATCAATAATTGTAACTGACAGGTTAGGGTCGTGGATGTTGCGCAATACGACGCGTAATTTCTTTCTCTTGGAATAAACTGGGGTATCGCTACCGAAATAATTGATGTGAAGTGGTTCCTCGCCGATGATATCCAATTACAGGTGACGAGAATCTTCATCCTAAATGAACGAAAGATGGCTTCCGGTGTCTAGCAAACAGCGGAGTTGACTGGAATCTTGGCCATCGGGGCTTTTCACGGTGGCTAGGGCTGTCTGTAGGAGTACGACATCTGGCCCACTTAGGGCTCGGAATCGGATATCCATTATCTTTTGTTATACATATTTTAGTTGATAATTTGTTAACAAATGTTTGGTTTTAAAAAACCAATCCGCTATCTTTAACTTAGATTAAACGAATTTCGGATAAAGACTGAATAATGTTATATTTTAGGGTTCTTATTCGTAAATATTATCTTTCGAATAAACGCTAAGTCCTTTATATTATCTATAGATACGACGTTTTTACGTTTTATCAAGAGATACAATTTATAGATAAACAAATAAATCGTATAATTTATTCATTTATCCGAATTAACGCCCGTCAAAATAAAATTGTATCTAGAAGACAAGTCTATTTCCTTGTGTAGTAAAATTTTACACGTTTGAACATTGTACTTCAAAATAACGACGCAGCGATATCTATTTGAAAAGTTTTTACTTTTTAGGCGTGTTCGTGAATAGAATCCGAAGTTATATATATACAATCTCACTTGAAATACCGTTGGGAATATTGTAACCGTAAACACTTCACGAATTATAGGCCTGTAATGCTGCCTAGGGTATTAGCCTAGCTAATTTTATTATTATTATTATTATTATTATTATTATTATTATTATTATTATTATTATTATTATTATTATTATTATTATTATTATTATTATTACTATTATTATTTCTTAAGATTACCTGAGACCAGGTAAGCATTTATTTATTTCTTTTTTATTATTATTATTATTATTATTTATTATTATTATTATTATTTCAAATTGTTGTAAGAGCCGACCAAAACGGAGTTGACCTGTCAATGGCGTAGGCAAGAGGGTCTTGAAACTGATTTGCAGACAGCTTTGACCGTACTAAATTTTTGACACATTTCACTTCCTATCCCACAAATTTAACAAATAAAAACAGCTTTGGTTTAATTAAGTTCACTTGTTACGGGTTTTTGACCAACAAAGTAGCGTATTCGTGATTTATTTTCGAAGGAATTGTTCCACGAAATCGTTCTACGTTACTTTGCATTCATTTACGGACTTAAAAGCATTTAAATCGAAAGACTTATCAGTACCCTCACCCACAAAATTTAAAATCCGTCGTGGACCCGTCATTTAAAAAAAAAGCTACACCCAACTCGGAAAGATGCCAAGCTCACATGACGATTACCCAAGCAGGGCCGTAGCTAGACAGGGCCGTCGTCTCGACCGTCATTAGCGTGTTAGGGTCTAGGGACGCCAAAATTTATATAGGCGTCGCCAAATTTTGCCTCGCCCCGAGCACAATTTTTGCTAGTTGCGGCCTTATACTCAAACAAGTTTTAGAATATATAAAGGTCAGTAAATTTAAATACAGTACAGAAAATTAATTGACAATTAGCTCAGTGCAATGTAATGCGAATTTAAGCCGCATTCACACGAGCCCTCGGAAACGTCGCGAGCGGTCCGGGAACGTTTTGAACACGCCGTGTGAACAGTCACCGCTTTGCGCGCAAACGTTTCAGATCCCATCCGCTGAACCGCTTCGTCGAGCAGTTTGGCAACGTTTCGTGACGTCATCGTGCGGGCTTTCGCGTACCACGTGACCATCAAATCTCACTCAAAACAGAACTCGTAAACAACGCGTTTTTAAAACGGTTCAAATCGCTGTGAATTTGACACGATGCTAAACGTTTTTGAGGGTACGTATGAACGCGGCTTTAGTCACTGGGTAAATTAGTTTGAGGCATACTTCTTAGTTTGACAATTGTTCGCTTCTGGTAGTTTTTTTTGTAATTCAATTTACCCTTATCCCATGCTAGGGGCAAAACTAAGGTCAGCCATTTGAACCCAATTCGGTTGTGGTGACGTGCAACTTTGGTGATTGGATCCCAAATCGACCGGTTCGTAGGAACCTTGCCAGAAATATTAATTTTAAGTGAGATTCTAAGCTATTTTTGACCGTATATAATTATTTGGCTCCAAAATTATTAAAAAGTCAGACTCAAAATGTTTATATATTTAGATCAAGAAGAGGACTAGAATTTCCACAGCACCAAGATTTTTAAACTGCGCTCCCTAGCGGTGAAGTTAGCTTACCATAATTAGCACCGGACTTTATTTGGTACCGTTCAATAGCCTCTAAAGACGTCATTAAAAAGGGAAAAAAATACATGTATACATTCTTGGGTCTATAATTTCTTTTAGGGTCCACAAAGATAATATTTTAGAACGCAGTTTATTTCACAACAAGCGAGTGGGAAATCAATAGTTTTTCGAGCGTTTCTCAGATCATATTCCCTTTTCCCCAATGATGAGGAAACCCATGAATGTTGATTTTTTTCCATGTGTTAACGTTGCTATGGATTATTCTTGTATTTTATCCCATTCCGTGAAATTAATTTTTATTTAAAATTATATAAAGTATGTTTAAAAAGAACCTCGCATCGTAGCCAAGGATGTATCCAGGATTTTATTTCAGGGCAATTTTAGAGGGATATACGTGCTGACGGAGGTCTTACTTATTTTACTTAGACACGCCCTCCCCCGGCTATCAGAATTTTACAGTGGGTTTCAACCCACAAAGTCGCACCCCTCTTAAACCTGCGTTTGATCTTAGCTTTCAGATTTATTCTTGAAAGATTTTTTTACAATAGCTCGTCATTATTTTGCCTCCACCATGATTTTAAACATATACAAGCTGAAATCGTCTCAGGTTTCATTGAGGCTCGCTTGTTGGAAACTAAGTTTGCACCACCAGAAAATATTCTCTCTGAAGCAACAGATGACCCTTGAATACAAAGGTAATCCTTCGCCATTTGGCTGACAACCGGATAATGGGCTTGGTTGTCCTATAACGATGCTAAATGGTTTAAAGGGAGCACTCGCAAAAAAAAAACAATATTACCTTCCACCATTGAAGTTTATTTGTATCGGGGGGTAGTAAATCATCTTTTAAATATTTTATAATTTCCGCACCTTTTACTAATTTTCTGGATCTCTTAGGGTAAATGGTATGTAATTCGTCCGATTCATCGGGCTGCATTGTTATTGTTGCTTCGTCTCTATTGTCGTAATATTCATTGAATACGTTGAGCACCGTTTCTTTTATATTTTTCAATTCTGCTTTTTTACAGTGCTCTTTGAAATAATCCATCTTTAATGTGGGATCTAAAACTGTAAATACGCGTTAAGAAAATCTCATTACATTAATTGATTATTATTGAAATTGCAAATATATTTTTATATCCAAACATTTGGCTATGAATTATTCCAATTTCGAATCCAAAAACCAGGGAAAACCTTTCCTCGAATAAATTTTAAAAATTGACCAGATACGCACATATTTGCCTAGCTCTGAAAACACACTAAATAACTCTTACCTACAGCAATCCAGTTTGCTTCCGTATCGGACAACTCTTTATATTCTTGCAATTTCTGATGGGCTAGAACGCAAGCTTCTTTGATAGGCCCGTCGTTGCTATCAATTGCCAATTGAAGCTTTAGTAAAAGCCAATGATATATTGGCATTACTAATGAAATTGTTGGATACGATACGGAAGATATCTTCGTAGTGGCGAGATTGAAGTCCTTGAAAACCATTTCGTAACTTTTTAGTTTAGATTTACGAATAAAAAGGTGCGTAAAAATGCTCCGACTCGGCATTTATATCGAAAACTATTTTGGATAGTGCTTTGACATTTTCAAGGTATAATAATTTATTTGGAAACGTTTGAAATCCTAAAATTCAAAATTAAAATAACAATATTTCAGTTATAAAACTCGTCTTTTTAGTCAATACCGCATTTCTATGTTGGAGAGTTTAATAAGGAGACGGGTTGTTGAAATTGAAAAGTAACCGCTATTGCGTTATTCAATGTCATTTTTTAAGTACCGCCATATACGCTACAATATAAAAAAAGAGCTGATGCTACAACGCCGATATTACGGATTTGTTGATTCGTCGCTCGACAAAGAGACTAAAACCGCGTTCACACGTATACCTCGAAACCGCTTTGAATCACTTTAAAAAGGTTTCTGGAAAGTGTGAACGCGTGAAAATCCAGTAATAAAGCGCACCAAAGCGCTTTGAAGTGATTTCGAGGTGTATACGTGACCGAGACTTAATATTTATAAAGGGGCGTAAAATTCAAAGCGGCTCGAGGAGGGATGCGACCAACGAAAGCTACGCCACTGTTAAAAATATTTTTTGGATCGAACACACTATTTGTACGTCTTCAAGTATTCTCTACATTTTACCTATTGTCATTTTCGGTCCAATATATATCAGTAATAAATTAAATGTTTCTAAATCATGAAATATTTTCATTTTATATCTGAAATTTAGGAATTAAATATTTCCCAACTAAATATTTATAACCTGATAACTTTAAAAAGTTGCATCTAAATACCTTTTGGATAAAAACCTTTGGTCAGAGCAATTTTGGAAAACAACCCTACCTTTAACACAGCCACCAAACCCGTTACGCTTTCCCACTCACTCTCCGTCAAGTTGTAGTTTTGCAAATCATTTTCAGATTTCAATAGAGCTTGAAGTGGCTATAGTATAAAAAACAAATTCTATTTGTCAAGCCGTACAAGGAAACTGATTCCTTTAAGTGACTAAAACAATTACGGTTACTGCAAAGATAAAAACGTGTACAATAAATTTGTAATTGTGTTGAGGTTACAACGTTGCCTTTCCATGTACCATCAACAAGCCTACACATTTTTGTCTTATTTACTTTCACAAATTATCGTACAAAATCGGCGGAGCGTTAGTTTTTCAGTGCGTTCACCCATTATGACTACTATTGGACCACAGAGGCGGAAACGGGACGACAAATTGCTTATCCCTTTATTTGAGTAGAACGTAAGTTGTATAAATTCAATATACTCGCCTGTTTTAAACGAAGAGCTCTTTCGAGCATCATGTACGTCGACTTCCAACGGGTCTTTACATCTAAAATCAAGCTGACGTCTCCCAACCCAAATGAATCAACCAACCGCCTAAAAGCCTCTTCTTTTACATTTGAGAAGCGTACCTTTACAATCGCTGCCCTTATCTGTAAACATTAAGATTTTAGAACTTTCATAGTTCGAGACAACTACGCTACTTAAAACTTTAAATGATGGATAATATTGCCACCAAAGTTAATTACTACAAGAGATTGAGTACTAAATGTGTGCTTTAAACAAAAGACTTTTACGTCAGCCTAACTCAAAGTGTCCAACAGCTTATTGAAGTACTTTACCTTAGCTACCGTGTTACCCATGTCGGAGTCAGTTTTTTGCACTTCGAAATCGTCAGGTCCATATTCGTCATCGTTATTTGGCTTCGGTTTGGATTTAAGGTGCTCTAGTATTGCCGTTACAGAAAGATGAAGCACGTGTGCAAAGCAACGAATTCGATTTTGCGTTCGATATCGAAAACCTAGGTTTTCGCTTCTTTTGTTAAGCTCTTTCGAAAAAGTCTCATTATTAGAAGCGTTATCCATTGTGATTGCTAACACCTGCGAATGACCAAAGCAATCGTATGACCATAAGCGAAATAATATAATAAGTATTGCTTTAATGCTTATTTTCTAACCAAACGCCTTTGCGACACTGATACTCTCTTCAAGGTGCGACTTGAACTTTGATTATACCGTCCATAGTGAATGATTTTGTTAAGCACTTTAAGCCAAATATCGTAGAGCACGTCCTGGAGTCGCGACGGACTACGGCAGTGGGGCTTAGGAAGGCTGGAACCCCGGGGCGGAAATGTCTCGTAACACCCCCATCCCATATTAATTTAAATTTCCAATTTAATATTAAACTTTTTGCGTAAAGCTAATAGCACCCCCAGCTACCCTGGAATCTGGGACGGACCACCCTCTCGTCCCTCCTTACGTCGCCACTGGACTGTCTTTATTTTAGAGCACACGTGCCAAAAAAACATACATGTAAGTTCATGCCGCCGAGAAATACCCTGTTTTTTTAATATTTTTATCATTTCAGCCTAATATTCCCCGTGCTTATCAAAGAAGGAAATTAAGGGATGGAATGGATACTTTACCTTCCCCTGTACTAGCCATGATGTCACGGGGGGAATATGAAACGTGAAGAATGTTGTTTCAGTCGTACGCCTATTGTCAAATGGTACCATGGGCGTTTTAAATAATTTGCTCCAGCCTAGTTATCGGCGGCTTCAAAATTCTCAGTATCTACTCCTTCCCTTAATCTTCTTTGCTATTGTAAACATGATATTTTGGCTTAGGCGGAATGCTCGCATTTCTAGACACTAGGGGGATCTGTGCTGATAAACCATCTTGATTGCGAAATAACTATTAAAAATCATTTTCGTTGTTAATATTGTTAATTATAAAACTTAAGAGTCGCGATGTTACTTCTGGTAGTAGGCTTAACGCGGTAAATGTACAAAAGCACTAAATTGTTTAATAAAACCTAGGAATTGTCACAAAATAGATATTTTAAAAACTTCCAAACTAAATATAAAAATGCACTTGTAAGGAAATTTATATTCAGTAGAATTAAACCAACTAAAGTTTTGGACGCGCTATTTGTTATGCATAAATGCGACCGAAACCAGTCTGGTAATAATATTTTAATTTAAAGAACCCAGTTTGAAGACATTTTAAAAATCACGGTTATTTCTTTAAATAAGGAACTATTGTAGAACTTAATTAAAAACTTCTATTCAGAGTATAAATTGACTTAAAATAGCGTAACATACCTTGGTTATTTTTCTTTTGCTGACTAAATCTAAAAATTTGTCACAAATATTTACTCCCGTGTGCCTTGTTGGAAAATGTACAAAGCCAAGGAGAGTGCTTCGTAATTTCCATTCCTCACATATCCAATGAGCCGTTACGCCTATAAATGGAAAACGATTTGGCGATGTCCAGCCGTCCAACGTAAGTGATATTTGACTAGAAACGCTCTACACCAAGGTAATAAAGTAATTACCAAAAATTAAGTAGTACATTTAACTATCAACCTATATGTTTTTTTTTGGAATCCTTGAGAATCAAGAATGACGCGCTTATATACAGGGTCTTTTTTTTTGCTCGGAAAAGTGTTTTTTTTTCAAAAACTATTTATAATACCGATTTCAAATTTGGAAGGTCAATTCTCTATACCGGGGGACATCAGTTTGAGAAATTTGAGCGTTTTCGGTAATGTTTTTCACCAATTTTGAAAAATTATTTTTCGACCACTAGGTGCGAGATAAAAAATTTCTATTATAAAGTTGTAGGCCGTCATCGAAAACCCTTAAAAATTGTTCACTCGACGAAAAACAATTTATTTATCAGTGAAAATTCGAGCTTGAAAAATTTACAAGTTGGTGAAGCCAAATTACGATTGTTTGAAACGATAATTGAAACCGAATTACCTAATCCAGTTGAAACTTTGGTTAAAAAAACGACTGGATTTAAAAAACACGAGGCTATAGGTCAATCCTAAACATGCATTGGGTATTTAAAGGAAAACTTTGTGAGATTATTATCAGTGTTTGATAATATTTCGAACAATGCCTCGTTATTCAGTAGCTGAGCGTACCGAGATAGTTGCCATTTACTATGGAGAAGCAGCGCAAAACCTTAGAAGAGTGACTGAAATCTTCGCAGAAAGGCATCCAAATGGAGCACCATCTGTAAATACAGTAAGACGAGCAATTCACGATTTCAATCAATTTGGTAACTTGCAACCTAGGTTTCGCGGATTGGGTCAACCGGATTTAGACTTCGAGAACAATGTACTCGCGTACTTTGTGGCATATCCTCGTCACAGTTGCGCTAACGCCGCTGCTGATTTGGGTTGTTCTGCAAATCGTGTGTGGAAAATTCTTCGTAAGAATCGCTATCACCCATACAAAGCTACGCTCCACCAAGGACTAATTGACGGAGACCATCAAAGACGTTATGAATTTAGCAACTGGTTACTAAATGCTGTCCAAGAAGATAGACAATTTTTGCGCCATGTTTTGATCTCCGACGAAGCGTCATTTTCTAGAGATGGGCCCTTTAATCATCAAAACAGCCATCTTTGGTCTGACATCAACCCACATTGGGGTTTTGAATATCATCACCAGGTTCAATTTGAACGGGTCAATGTTTGGGTTGGACTTGTTGGAAACCGTTTGATTGGTCCCTTTTTCCTGCCGACGAACCTCAACGGCCAAAGGTATTTACATTTTCTACAGAACGAACTGAGTGACGCAATCGACGACCTTCCATGGGCTGAAAGACGTCAGTTGTGGTTTCAGCAAGATGGCGCCCCTCCGCATTTTTCCCGGCAAGTAACTGAGCACCTCAACAACGAGTTTCCTGAAAGGTGGATAGGGAGAAATGGTCCAGTGCATTGGCCAGCAAGGTCACTCTTCTAAGGTTTTGCGCTGCTTCTCCATAGTAAATGGCAACTATCTCGGTACGCTCAGCTACTGAATAACGAGGCATTGTTCGAAATATTATCAAACACTGATAATAATCTCCCAAAGTTTTCCTTTAAATACCCAATGCATGTTTAGGATTGACCTATAGCCTCGTGTTTTTTAAATCCGGTCGTTTTTTTAACCAAAGTTTCAACTGGATTAGGTAATTCGGTTTCAATTATCGTTTCAAACAATCGTAATTTGGCTTCACCAACTTGTAAATTTTTCAAGCTCGAATTTTCACTGATAAATAAATTGTTTTTCGTCGAGTGAACAATTTTTAAGGGTTTTCGATGACGGCCTACAACTTTATAATAGAAATTTTTTATCTCGCACCTAGTGGTCGAAAAATAATTTTTCAAAATTGGTGAAAAACATTACCGAAAACGCTCAAATTTCTCAAACTGATGTCCCCCGGTATAGAGAATTGACCTTCCAAATTTGAAATCGGTACTATAAATAGTTTTTGAAAAAAAAACACTTTTCCGAGCAAAAAAAAAGACCCTGTATATGATAGTATTATAGGTAACAAACATAAGTAAGTATTTATTCAATGCTAATTTTATAATGATAGTCACGTTGTCATTGGCAAAACAATCGTCCGTGAATTGCTCTAGTCTTTGTAATATGCCAGGTAACGAAACTACAGATAAAGCCCCTTGAAAATTAAATGATTTAAAAGTAAATAACACTTTGATAAATTTATATCCCGACTTAATTATTCATAGTAATGTTAACTATTATAAACATTCGCTTAATTTCAGAAGGTAGTTACTTTAGAATTTGAAAAAAAAAACTGGTTTTCGCCCGTATTGATTCAGAAACTGGAAGCTATTTTTCCCACGGATATAGTAAGAAAGGGCGTGTTTTCTTTTTCAAAACTTTCAATTACGCAATCACTTTACGACAGACTATCATAAGCCGAAATCATTTAGCGTCATACTTATAGTTATTAAGTTGCTTACGATAGTATGCGGATGTTAACTAACTGATTTCTGCTATTCGGGATACTTATCTGTACATCTACCCTTCCCATTTAAAAGTATACGGGCTTGATATGGTAAAATTTGGTTTTGTCACCCCAACAAATACGACACTTTTTGGTACATTATTTTTTTTTAAATAATGCTTTACCTACCTTGAAAATATCAGAAACTTTTTCTCTTTCCATGGCCTGTAATTTCAGAATTTCAGTCTTTACAGTTTTAGCACTAAGCTTTAAACTTGTGGCCACTCCGGTATTAATTGGATTGATTGAAAGAACAAGATTTTGGAACAAAGGGTCTTCGGCTACGTCGAACGGCTTATCTTTAAGGATAATCCACTTATATAAGTTAATTTTGGCATTATGCAGGGCAATGGGATCCGGCTAGAAAAGAATGGTACACCAGGATCAGTACCAAATTAGCACAGTGAAGTGCATTTCGAAATATGATGCCGAAATTTACAATTGAATAGTTCAAAGTTAAAGGGTAACGCAAGTTGGCGGGGGGAAACGTAGTTGAAGTCGTTTGTATTGTGAAAACGATGTACACACCGAAGGTAAGAAAAAAAGAAACAGCAACGTGCTTTTCAAGACATCCGCCCGCCAAGTTGCGTTACCCTTTAAAATAGGATTTTTGTCTAGTCCCTGAATTTTAGATTTTCATTATCACTTAAGTCAAAAGCGTGAACTAATTACTATTGACACTACGAAATCTCAACTTTTCAGTTAATTTTTCTTTGTGGTGCCTACCTAACCTATTTCTACACTTACTACGGTTAAGTGGCGTGGTCAGAAATTTGACAACCCGGAGGTCGAACTATGTGAAAGCTAAGTGGGTGAATATTTAGTACACTAAAAAGGTAAAACCAAGGAAATCCCACATATCTACGCCACTGGGCTTAGTCTACTTGGTCTGATGGTAAGTAAACTATTTAAGTAAATAAGCCATCTAATACATTAATAGTAAGCAAAAGGAAGGAAAGAGTGAAATCTACAAGCTAGTACTTGACGCTACTATAAGAAAATTAACAACAATTATCCCCTAACTGAATTTCAGAGTATCCCAGGTTTAGTTCGGCACAGAGACCCCGAGTTCCTAAAGCACGCTCAAGCTAAAACATACTACTACCAAAGACAATAAAACACTTTTAAGTTCGGTGGCACATCCAATTCTGTGTCAGTGTCGTAAAAAGGTTCCGTCGGAAAAATTGCATTAACATCTCAGAAAGTGTCACACTTACAATTGTAAGTTTTTATATTACTTACGGTGCTACTATACACTGCTTTACTCGTGAAATTTGCCGTATTCTTACAACGCATTCGCCGTTCTTATTATAATTTAAACTTTCCTCCCTTTTATGTGGTGCAAACGATCACTTCGTCATATCCTCTTATTTCCCCAAGCTTAAGGGTATAGCATTGGAATGACGCTCAACCCCAGATAAGGACCGTAGAAAAGTTTTAACCCACTCACTTTCGGAGTTGATTTTTTGTCCATTTGCGCCAGTGTTTTTGTTTTCGGAATACCATGATTCGAATATAAAGCTTACCCTTGATAACTCAGCAGCGCCGAGATACTGAGGATGTTTCTTTTCAATATGATATTTCATGTTTCCGGTACTGATAGCCGAGTTTGATCCTTGTGAATATGACGTGCTTGTTAAATAAATTCAGATTAAAATTATTTATCAAATTAAGTGCGAGGGTATACGATTTACTTACTTATCACAGTAACGACACTGGGCCACTTTAATATTGGAGCTACCATCATCGGAGTGTCTATACGAGACAGTGTAGTGTTTCCAAACATCACTTCGGGGAACAAAACGTTTCCCAGGTCGCGTACTGCTTTCACCGTCTGCCATGACTACTTAATTAAACTTTATTACCGGCTACCACGACTTATATATTGTCTCGGAAAAGCTACGTCAACCCACGTTAACCATTCGGATAACGAATAAAGATTAAATATGCAAACAAAACACCATATTTAACGGATTTAAAATTTATCTTTAAATAAAAAATACCATTTCGGAAACGAATAAGTTATACTATTAAGTTTTTTATCCAAAAAAATAGGTCTACTATATTTATCGGATAATTTATTTAATTAACAATTTATAGATAAACAAACTGGTTGATAACCACTCTTAATTAATGTTTTATCGATTTTTATCTATGAATAAATGGACTTTGTTTATTCGAAAATGTGTTAATCATTTGTTTGAAATATTTGTCAATAAAAGGGGTGGAAATGTAAACGTATAAAGTTATACGTTACGCTTCAGATTTCGAATATATTTATTTGCGAATAAAGAAGGTCTATTTTATCCGAATGGATATAATATTATACAAAGTGAATAGACTTTATCTAATCGACAAAAGTTACAGGAATTCCGAGCTCTAGGCCCACTCGAGATCGTTGAAAGGATGATTGCGGGAGGTTGGTTTCTCGGCAGCTCTTCGGGATTCTCCGGGGGTTTCGGATTCATCTGGCAATCCCTTTCTATTTCTCTTGAATCGCAAAGGGTGAAGTGATGCTTCCGCTTGCAATACTTGCACTGTTTTACTCTTGCTCGGCAATCTCCTACTCTATTACCTTCTCGCAGACAGTTATAACATCGGCGTTTATGATCGCGCGACTCTCTTCTGGGCTGTGTTTTACGCATTCCGTCATGAAGTGATCGGTCGCGTCGCAAAACACGCAAAACTTCGACTATGAAAGCGGTGAAACTGCCCTTCGGACGGTATTCGGGACGAGAGTGCTTACCTTTAACTTCGGAATGCTGTCTTTTGGAATCGTTGTCTGTCTTTCTGGGCCGGGTTAGCACAGCGGCTCTTTCACGACTGCACTCTTAAAAATATTGGGTTGTTTTGACCCAAATTGGGTTGTTTTTTACCCATTGTTAGGTCAGTATTTAACCAAATAAAATATTGGGTTGTTTTAGTTTTCACTCAAAACGGGTTAAATTTATAAGTTACCCAAAATATGGTTAATATATGACTCAATTTTGGGTTTTAAAATAACAATTAATTTGGTTTATAAATTTGATCACACTGGAAAGAATATGGTAGGGCCTTGGCAATTTGCAATAAATTTAAACAAGGGAGCTCATTATGTTCTTCCGCTGAAATATCAACACAACAAAAAAAAATTTAAATATTGGAAAAATTTAAATTATAAATAGTAAATTAAATTAAAAATATTCTATACCTTTAGAATCAAAAATTAAGAATCCTTTCATGGAATCGATGGAAGAATGGCGCAAAATTTTTAATTTCCAGTCTTCCAAAGACTACAAGTTCAATGGAGACATTTTCGATGCTCATATCGAATTTGGCGCGTGGGAACTTTAAATTTGATAGTATGACCCAATTTTGGGCTGCTATTATATTATCTTATTTTTGACTTAAAAAGTAGTTAAAAATGAAATAACCAAAATCATTTAACCAAACGTTTTTAAGAGTGTGGATACTTCCCGCAAAAGGAATTTGCATAGGTCGTCCACTTCCCACTTGGAATTCGCATAGGTCGTCCACTTCCCACTTGGAATTCGCGTTGAATTCACGGTTAAACGCGATAACGATATCTTCGGGAATCAACTCCATAAGAACAGGTGAAAGTAACGCGCTGTAGGCATTCGTGGTTACGCCTAAATATTCCAGGCTTTTTATGTGGATTTCGCTGTGATCGTAAAGGTTTGTTAGCGCGACGATATCACTTGAATCTTTAAATTTTGGCCTTTTTAGCAAGTTATGCGTGTGGGCTCCTATTATAGCGTTTTTACTGCCAAACTGAGCTTCTAGAATTTTCACTGCGATGACGTAGTTTAATCTGGTAGTTTTAACCAGCGATCGCTCTAGCTGCCTTGCCTTCGAGATATGAACGTAAATTTGTAAACTTAACTGACGGTTCCATATCGGTGCGATGGAGGGCTGTGTCGAACTGGCTCCAAAATTTCTGACATTGTGAAGAGTCGCCGGAAAACTTCTTTATTTCCAACACCGGCATTCGAACTGACGGCGCTTGGTAACGGCACGACGATCCGCACGATGAAACTTGGTCATCGTCGCCGTTGCTAGTGTGGGCGTCTCTGCTTGCTGGTTTCCCTCCAGCGTGCGTAAGGAGTTTGGTCACCTTGAACTTCTAGGATACGATTATATCGTGGACTTCCTCGGTCTTGGTGACTTCGGATTCGTCGTTCAATATGAGTAGTTTTCTCTCCTTTCCCTTCAGTTGCATTAACTTCTCTTCAACGATATCCAACTCGGGCGTTCTTTTCTTGATCTCCGTTTCGATCGTTTATATAACGTTCGTGGTACTAGTCCGTAACGCAGAGCGCGCTCTTGTTGCTTTATCAAGGTCTGACATGTTAAATAACAGTTCGTACAGTTTGAGGAAATTAGTCCGAAATTAAAACATCTAAGGCGGGTCCCGGGTTTCGGCACCAAAAATCTGGGAGTTTCGAGAAAAGAAAAAACTATACAATTTAAAACTGTTTACTTAATCACCAACTGGTTAATAATCACCACGGATTTTGTAAGAATAACAAGGGAATTTATTGTCGACTCTAAAACTACTACAAACATTTCGCAAAGGGCAGTAGCTTACAGAATTTCGTTTCGCGAATACGCGCGATCACAAACTTGACCATCAGGTCCGGGAATCAAAAAACAACTCTTTTTAAAAACGGGCCAGCTACCCAACTCGTTCGAATAATCCACGCGTCACAAGAAGGGACGAAATCGGCCAAACCCTATCCTACGTCATGCAAATTTCTACATGGGTCTGGATATTAACCTCCCTCTCTGCAATGGACGGGTTTCCGAAGAAAACCCAGGAATGGGCGGGCTGACGGGGATGGAGGAACGCCAGACCCAGAAACGGGAGAAAACCTTCTTCAACAAATAAAAGGATTATTGCAAAAATATTTCAAATAAAAAAACTGAAAAAGGAAAATTACCAACGAACAAACTACAAATATAGGAAAATAACGGAAATAACACTAAAATTTAACTCAAATTTACGAACATTAAATGAAATTGAACATTAAATGCAAAAAAATCACACTGACATTTACAAATATTTACAATACTATAGAAATATTCCCTGATATTTAACATGCCAATAAAGTTTTCAAACGCTTGAGCCCTTGATGTAGAGAAAAATATTTTATACTTTAATTTTTTTATGGTTTTATTTTATGGAAATACCTGTTGAACCATAAATTTTTATTAAAATAGATGTTACTATAAAATAAAATGAATAAAAATTAAACATATAATATGCAGTTCTTTTATTTCGTCACAAGACACAGCCTTATTAGAATGTTCTTCGCACAATCGCACCCGCGCTACAAAAACTTATATCCCTCGGGTCTGAAGCGCATTCTAAAACTTGACATGTAAAAGTTAAAGACTGTCACATAAGAGCCACATTTAAACAAGAAGGCCAGGATACTTTATAAAAAGAACTATTTAATGTTCTTTCAAAAAATAAGCTTATAGTTTCTTTTAAACCATTTTGCTCGAAATTTCAGTGTTTTATTCAATGGGGCGTTACCGTAGGAAAACATTTTCCCACCAGCTCTAGGGATAAAAACTTATTTCAACGGTCAACACTTTTATTTAATGTTGTGTTATTGTAAAGTTAAAAAAATATATTATCACTGTTTATTTCCATTTCACCGTAATTTTAAACATCAGATTACGAATAAGTAACATAACACTAATTTGACCGTTAACTTTACGGCAAAATTTTATACGTTCATATGACTGTAATATTAGGGTAAAATTACCGTTCGGTTACGGTAATTTCTTAGAGTGTAGGTGGGGTGGTGATGTTCCGTTTGCCATTCATGACTCTCTGCATCCTCTTCTGGTTGTAATTCCCAATGAAATTCATCGAATGATGATGGCGTTTCTTCAGAAGCGGTTTTCTCAACTTTTACGTCTGGTTCTTCGAACTGCTGTAGCCGGCCGCATATATTACCCACCTCGCTCTTCAGTCGCTTCCACGGTCGTATTGTGTGACCCTCTGGAATATCTGCACGAGACACTTCCTCCTCATAATGTGTTCTTTTTAATAGTACGGTTGGTAAGCTACCAAAAATTATGAAACACAGCACTTGATGATACAAAAACGAGACTTTGCACAAATGTTCTACAACTTATTTCGAGTTAATTTAGAAGTAGACCCCAATGAAATTTCCCTTAGGATTGAAAATGGCCGCCATTTCAAAATGGCGGCTTATGATAATTTTAATTGAATGCATCTCTGCCGCTAGATACGATACCGCGCCCTGTCATACCTCATATGAAAGGTCTTTGCACGCATTATAATTCATCATTATTACATTTGCCAAGAAATGGTACGGCTTTGCTTTTAAAGGCCAAAATGTGTTTTTCAACCATCTTATGATCCCACACTTGGTTACTCTAACGCAAAGCTAAAGTACTTTAATTTTTTTTTACTTACCGTTCCTAATTACATACCGTAATAGCTTTATTTTAAGGTGTTACTCATCAATATACCTTAATTACACAAGCAATTATGTTTAAACGCACATCCCCCCTCCCTTTCTATGAGTACGATTGATAGTGATCGATGACCGTCTTACACTCAAAACATATTTAAATTTTAAAATACTATTCCATTTTGCTATTAAGTCAAAACAATTCTTCTTTATTATTGTTTTATCACCAACTCTATTATATTTAGAATAATTTTAGACTGTGGCCCCAACCTAATTTCTTTTAATATTAAATACTTGCAAATAACTCGTACCAATAGGTCTTTGAGTATACTTAAAGACGCGAAAATCGGACCAAATAGATTGAGTAAAAAATTCTAAAAATAAATAAAAAAGACAGAAATTCCAACGATAGACCGGTGTTGTCCGAATTGGGACTCATCAGTACCATGCGGGAAATCTGGATTGCGTCTATTGGTGGATTTTAAAATTCATTTTGCACGTGAAAATACGCCACCATGTTAGGATGTGCTGTCTGTGCCAGAAATATGGTGGTCGATTGGAGTGTCCCGCACGTAATTTGAATGTTAGCACTCGAAATGCTGGGTACAAGACTCTGGCAACAAATCTATTGCAGTTTTTCCGAGCTTGGGGCTTTGCCACCGGATATTGATAATACTGGTCTTGAGGAAGGTAAAGGAGTTGAAGAAACAACGGTGCTTGTTGGCATAAATATTGTGCCCTGCGCTTTAACGGAAAAAATCTTCAACGAGCTCGTGATCGTCTTCAATCAGTTTCTGGAACGGCGTCATATGCGGATCAATCGACATTACAATATAGCTATCGACCAGGCTCATGAGCGGTGCAACGCATATATAAAAGGCAATGGAGGTTCTATTGGTTTGTTGCACGACCGTGAAGCTCTAAGGCGATGTTGTATTGCCAGACCAGAGATAATGAGGCTGCTACGGGGTGTGATAAGACTTCTTCGTTCACGCACATAGAAAAGAAACGAGCTTGGAAAGCCTGGATAAAATTTGACGATGTGACAGACGCTTTCGCGGCGCTGTCCAGGCCTCTGATGTACATTTCTGATTATATTATAAAGAAAATTGAGTTGTTTGTAGTCGTCATGTACGATGCCGAGTCTTAGTGAAACCACACTGTTAAAAAAAAGGGTTTATTTTAGACCTTTAAAGTGCTTAAAACTTTTTCCAATATTTAAGACCATTCAATGTTTTATCATAGAACATATTTAAACCTTCTGCTCCCCAATTTCAGTCCTTTTGTGGAGTGTTTAAATACTTATTTTACGTTCTTTTATCCATTTTACATCATAAACAGTAAGAAGTTAATCCTTTTTCACTTTATTTTCAGCCCTTTATAGGCCCTTATTTATTTAATTTTTGTGATAATTCAATACGACTCAATATATTAACCATTACCATGGCCAGATTAGGCTGGTTTTCGTTCGGGGGAAATAGACGAAGGAGCGTCCCTGAAGTCGTTGAACCAAGGAAGAATTACTTCTTCCATGGTTGAACGAAGGGAGTTGATAACGTAAAGTACCATTTAATACTTTCAGTTTTTGCTAAACACTTCGCAAGAATTGTTAGGTGCCGATATTTGGGTTATCATAGTTTGAAACCTTAATCAATATCCCCTAGATTTAAAATCTGCTATCAAATTTTAAAAGACTTAACCTTAGTTAAATAATCCTGGTGATTGGAATTTCTTCGCATTATGTTATTTTAAAGAAAATATTAAAAAACGAAATAACGTAGTATTCAAATACTAGTCTCGAAATTGGTCCATATCATTTTTTCTTCGTTTAAAAGAATTAAATTGGTATTCAAAAGGACTAAATGTTAGAACGTAACATTTTTATACCTTTACCACCAGGACTGGAAAAGGTTTATTCTTAGGTCTCGTTCCTTTTCAATACCCCAAAAGGTATTGTATTAAACATAAAAGAGTAAAATGGGTCTAAATAATTGATTAGACCGTTTTTAGTAACCAAATGGTTTGAAATAAATTAAAAGTCCAATTTTGGTCGTTTTATAAACCTTTATTTTTAACAGTGCAGAAAAGTACTATTTTCTTCTTCAAACAGACAAATAGATAACATTCCCCCCACACCTTCCTCCCTTTTGGAACATATAAAACGCTCTGCGTATCAAAGTGGTCAAATACGGGGCCATTCTCTGCAAGTTAAGCCAAACATAATATCACCTTCAGAATGGGGCTGGATTGTCGACCGAAATGGACAAAATTACCAAACAAATGTTGCCATTCGAGGGAAGAAGCGTTCGGCCTGGATTACGGGTGAGCTCGTTCATTACAGCCACATTAAGAACTCGCTGTTTATGAAAGCTAAGAAAACCCGGAAAGATTCTGATTGGAAACGATACAAAGACTTTAACAATGCCTTGCGAAGAAATCCTAGAGAGGCTTATGACCGCTTCGTGTCACTTTTATATGATAATATCGTTGCTTATCCGAAACGGTTTTGGAGTCTCGTTTGTTCGAAGTCCCAGCTTCCACCTCCGACGTCTTTTAAAGTCCAGGACAGACCACTATCATGTCCATTGGCCATAGCGACGGCTTTTGGTGATTACTTCCATAGCATTTTTTTTAATAATCAGCTAAGCTAAAACCCACGGCACTACCTTAGGCTTAAGTCATCAAGTGTCTTTTAAAGCCATTAATTCAGGTGGCCGGGTTACAATGCGTAGGAGGGTGGTGGCAAGCCATTCAGGTCAAATTGTTTAATTTGTCTCTCGCAACTTCGTCTCTTCCTTCGGCCTGAAAACTGGCTAACGTCGTTCCTGAGGTATAAAATTAAAGCCCTATATATCTGACCTCTGTTGTTGGTAAATTACTAGAGTCGATAATTTACCTCGAAGACAATTCAGTTATACCAGCCTCACAGTATGGTTTCCGACAGGGTCTGTCCTGTACGCATCAGCTTCTGCATTATTTTCACGAATGGTCGACATTACAAGATGAGCGTAATCCTCCCGACATTCACGGTGTTTCGTTTGACTGGTATAAAGCATTTAACTGTTTGCCACAAGCGACTCTTGTTTAAATTTGAAAGAGCTGGTATCAGTGGCGTGCTTTTGAATAGGGGAATTCAAGATTTTTTACACAACTGCTTCCAACGTGTTGTGTATCGTGGTGAAT
This sequence comes from Leiobunum rupestre, assembly GCF_980474605.1. Lineage (NCBI taxonomy): Eukaryota > Metazoa > Arthropoda > Arachnida > Opiliones > Sclerosomatidae > Leiobunum > Leiobunum rupestre. The sequence continues at coordinate 6,424,464 of NC_143390.1, forward strand.
TCAGTTTTTACCGACCGGTCCTTTCTGGTGTGCCTCAGGGAAAATACTTTTACCCTTACTTTTCAACGTTTTAGTCTCTGTTCTGGCTCACGATTGTTCTTTTTACCAATATGCTGATAATAGCTACATCTCTCTCGCGATTCGTTCTGTGGCTGACCGTTTGTCCCTGCAGGATATTGCCACTCGTTTCTTCTAATGGGGTGTTGCCAATAACATTTTCTTAAATATCATGATAACTACCAGAAGGAATTCTAACGTAGCTGTTTCCTACGAGGTAAATGGTGTGGCTCTTGCTCGCGTTTGTACTATGAAGACCCTCGGTGTTATCGTTTCGAGGGACCTTAAATGGGTGTCTCATGTCAACCACGCTTGTTATCGAGCCCGTCGTTTATGTGGACTTATTCGTCGTACTACTGGTTATACCCGCGCGTCCGTCACGCTCTTTCGTTCGATGTGTTTACCAGTCCTTGACTACGCCTCTCGGATTTGGAATCCATGTCTTATAAAGGAAATTGTTTCTATGGAACGTGTTCAGCTAACGTTCACTCGATTTAACCTGAAGTCTCCACGGGCTAAATTGCCTGGATATGTCTCGTACAGTCAAGTACTAGCTGATATTCATCTATTACCACTATCTATTTGTAGAGACGTTTGTGATATGATCACACTCTTGAAATTGACCAGGTCAGCGACATTCAATCTTAGCGATAACGTGATATTTAGTGCCCGACAGTCTTGCCCTACGTACTATGTAAAGTTTGCCCGATGCCTGCACTGCAAAAAAAGGTTCACTAGTAAATCACTAAAAGTGCGCAACAAAATTGGATCACTATACACCAAGAGATCACATTTGGAACATAGTACTTCGTGTGTGTAACTAGTGTACTATAGTGATCTTACAAGCGTTAATAATACGTTCTTTAAACAAATCAAAAGTGTGTACAGGTGTATCACTAAAAGATCACCAGCGCAACAAAATTGGTTAAAGCACACTTAGGAAACACATAATAAAACACTATTGTTTAAGTGTTCTTATGTGAGTTTTTAGTGTTCCTGAGTTATCATGTACATTGTAGTGCTTTTCTGGCATTCTGATAGTGTTTCAGAAAAAGTTCAAAATTGAGCACTAAAAGATCACCTGCGCAACAAAATTGGCTCACTTGTTCAATTAAAGAAAACACATGAAACACAGTAGAACACTTAAACAGCAGTGTTCCCTTATTTCTTTAAGTGAACAGGTGAGCCAATTTTGTTGCGCAGGTGAACTTTTAGTGCTCTAATATTGAACGGCACTTCTACAAATGGGCTGATGTATTGAATTATTTTGGTCAAGCACGAAAAGAGCTGTTATAGATTCTAATTCTCAGAGTTCAGTAAAATTTATCAACGTCCAGGTTCAGTTTCAGTTAAATGTAAAACTTTATTACATTTTGACACTTTTTTAAGAAAATTAGAAAAAATTCTACAGAATTGACGATTAGATTTTCACACTACCTCGTTGTTTTCAACGCCTGCAAAAGGGGCATAGCGAAAGCTCTCGGTAATAACTTCGTTGAAACTATTTTTGTTTGCAAATTATTAAAGTGGCTGATATTAGTATCTTTTTCTGCTACTACAGATATATTTAAAAAAAGAGTTTTACCGATATTGTCGCCTACTGACGGTGTTAGGAAATAAATATGTAAAAGCAATAGGCCCCTGGCGTAGATTAGATATCTCGCAGCATTAGAGCTATCCACAGTGAAGAAAAATACAATATGTGACTCTCATTTTCCTCTGCTTTATCAAGTTTACACTATGTCCTTGGATAAATTGAAAGTTAAGCAGATGATTTTGAATTTACTTGTATCTACTCTTTTCATGCACGGGGCCTATAGATTCCGTGCGTAGAAAACAGGAATAAGAGTCGTCGCCTACTGTCCGTGTTTGAAAATAAGTTTGTTAGCCATACTGACACGAATCTGGGTGGCGCCAGCGACGCAGAAGCTTCAGCTTAGCTTCTGCTAAGTGGGATCAGCGTGTATCAATCTTCTGCTAAGCCCCTGCTCTCGTAGCTAGGACTTCATTACGTATTTGTATCCTCTACTTGTTTTGGATGGCCGCTGAAAGGGGGCATACCGAAAGTTTTCATTAGCGAATAGTGATAAAACAAAAGTATGAAAATTCAATTCGCTACTGAAATGAGACTAGGTGGCGCAGCGACGCTCAAGCTTTAGCATCTGCTAAGAGGATATATATAAACTATTAGATGATACGCATAGTGTACCAATTTGCACTATAAATTTAAGGTGTTCGAAAAGAGATTACGTGGTGTAGCAAATTTTACAACGTGGTGTTCTCAAAGTGATAATTTATTGTACCAAACCATTGATACTAGTTTTCTAAATGTGTTATGCGTTCTTTAAGTGCACCCTGACCCCTTTAAAATCACTGATAGATGAAACGAGATCACTTATAAGCGATATTTTTAAAAGAGAGAACACTCAGAGATCGTAAAAGCACACACGGGAACACTTTGTAGAACATATTCAGATCACATGTATGTGCTGCCAATGTGAACAATAGTGATCTAAAGGTGAACGATTTATTTGCAGTGTGGCTTTGGAGAATTCATTTGTTATCCGAAGTGCTCGTACTTGTAACAAGTTGTTAGCTGACATCAGGGAGAACGCCACTCAGTTTTTGATTCCGCAAGTTCGTTCCTTGTTATCGGAATTCCTTTTTGACATTTGGCTTTCTCAAATTTTTATCTCTTTTATGTCTAATTTAATTATTTTTGATTTTGATTATATTTAAAAAAATTTGTTGCGCTTTCAAATCTTTTATAGCCGCGTTCACACTAGACATTTTGGAACCGTTTTAAAACGGTTTCGAAAGTACAAATTGTAAAATTTTGGCGTCGAATGTATTTATCATATGGCTGTTAATACAGTTGACACTGAAAATGTTCAATTTTAGCTTTCGAAACCGTTTAAAAACGGTTCCAAAGTGTCTAGTGTGAACACGGCTAATTTAATTTATTTGTTTGTACTATCCTGGTAACCACCACGTAAAGACTTTGCCTCTGTGGTTGCCTGCAAAATTTGTCTTTTTCCGAAATAAATATTATTATTATTATTAAAAAAATGGGCTCAATTCAACATCCTTAAAGAAACCACGCAAAAACCAGTTCGCGTAGTTTCTACGGTTTACGTATTTCCAGAATTCTTGATTGGCTTTCTAGATTAGACTTTTAATTTTCAGCGTTTGCTCCTCAGTTCATTTCTCTGTGGCTGTAGAGGAGATAAATTAAATGTTGTCTGCAGGAACAAGCAGGCTTTTTCTTAATTCCATTCTGTAACGAATATTAACACAACCCTGATGCATAAAACACGTAGGGTTCTCTGGCTGCCATAATGATGAAGACCTTTGGTGATAAGGATCTAATTCCAATTCGTCCATGATCACTCGGTTCGAATACAATCCATCCGTGAACTGTTTATTTCGGATACGTTCCGTATACGTTGCATCCGTAAGCAATTTAATCCGAACTGTCTGATCCAACAAACAAAATAATCCAATCCGTGAAAAATCCAATCCGTAGAATAACTGTAATGTTTCGGTGTTGTATCTTTAAATGTTTTAAATTGGGCACGCGATTTTAAAAATAGTGCGCGAAGAGCAGGCATAAGCACGGGAACTTTTAAAAGAGTTTTGGGGCTTTTTAAAAATAAATATTCGAACTTAACGGCTGTGTGTATTTTATATCTAAAACTAGTTAAGCCTGATATCAAGAAACATTACAATTACGGATGAATGTATCCGAATAATTGGACGGAGTGGTCGATAACGGATTTTCTTATCTTCAAAAAGTACCCATTGGATTTGGATGGGATGAATCCGATACTGGACGGATTCGGGTTCTCCAATTACGATCCGTCCGTGGTCCGTTCACTTCGGATTCAATCCGTTCGTGGTTCGGTCTCTTCGGATCCAATCCGAACCATCCAATCCATAATTTAAACCAATCCAATCTGTGAAAAAATATAATCCGTAGGATTACGGGTGAATATATCCGAATAATTCGACGGATTGGTCAGTTAAGGATTAAAATTTTACGGTTTGGATTTGGTTGAATGAAACCGAGACTGTCACGTACTGAACGGATTAAAAAATGTAATCCATCCGTGAACATGGGCTAGGAATTGGAGAGTGTCGCTTTTTGCTTATCCTTCCACATATTGAATTTTCTTAAACGGATTGAAGTGTCAACAAATTAAGCGGCTACGGATTCGAGGTGTTCAGAGTAAGGCTTATCTGTGAATACGTTGACAATGGGATAAACGTTTAAATCTAATGTATTACATTAAATACAACTTATTATTGTACGATTTACATTTTTTAGTTTAACATACATTACGCACCACCAATACCCCCCCTTATGCACCCATGGGGTTCGGAAGGAATTAACAACTTTAAAGGGGGTAACTTTACCCTAGCCACCCTACAATGTACTTTTCACATTAACATGTTAACCAATCAAACGCACAAATTACGCACAATTATGCACAACAGTCTTAATATTACGTATCACAATAGTTATTGGTAACATTTAATTGTAAAAAATTTGCTTTTCCTTTTGCATTCATAGATGGTCAGGATTACCTCAGTTTTATGCTAGCTAATTGAAATACTTTTGTTTTGTTTTTCCCACTTTGGGGCTGTTCACAAATTACGTAACACAAAAAATACACTTTTTGAACTTCCCCTTCCCCTCGTAACTAAGAGTAATTGTTTTTAAATACAATAGCTATAAGTTTAAAAAAAATCATAATAATTGAAGTTAATATTCCATCTGTAACGATAAAGCGGCTAAATACGAATTAAGCTTTAAAATAGCGTTATTCAAAATTGAACGTCAAATTCCCGGAAGTTGCTTTAGATTATTAGTTCAAGGTGCCGCTATTTTGGAATTTTTTTGGCATCACTGTAAGAAAGGATGTACTTAAATATTTTCCCAAAGTGGTATTATGTTACTCATGTTATTACTTATCGCAATGACCATCACAAATTTAGCAAATAGTCAAAAAACAATAACAACAATCGAAAATTCGATCTTAAAAAAGGCTCTACTTCCGAACAGTAAAATTAAGCCTTTGTGAATAATAATTTACAGTTTACTTACTTTTACAATTAACGACAAACGGTAATCAACTAAATAATTAATGACTTTTAACAAAACTGTTCTATTCGAGGCATGATGGTTCACTTAACTGCCACGTCGTTTACTGCGAATGTTGCCGCGGGTGGCAGACAATTGTCTGATGACCTCATTGCGACACTATAACCCGAAAAAAGACACAAATGGCGACGATGCGACTTGATAAAAGTAACAACATTTTTCGCTCCCCTCTCAGCCTCTCAACTTAGGCCTAAGTCATCAAGAGACTTTTAAAGCTTTGAATTCAGGTGGCCGGGTTAAAATGCGTTGGAGGGTGGTGGCAAGCCCTTCATACCACCTGAGCCAACAGCTCCCTACACTCACTATTGCCGTTAACCTCAACAGGTTTTTATATAAGGGGAAACAGAAGAGCTTGGGGGGAAACCCCTTTAACCAGCGGAGAGAGAACGTACAAACTTAACGCCGAAGGAGTTGTTCCGAGTTTTCACTCAGTGCCACAAGTTAGGATCGAGCCCGGTTCCTCTTGCTGCGAGGCGAAAGTGCTAACCACTCCGCCAGCCCACAAGTATCTCGCGTTTTTTAATACCTCGCTTTATAACCTCGTAATTTAAAAGAGGTTACAATACCTTTATTTTCAATTTCGGAATTTTATTGTAAATTAAAAGTATCCTCCCTCCCGTTTTAGTTTTATGGCGCTTGGCGACAATTACCCCTTTTGACCCCCTTTATTCGAACCTGACAAGGAGTGTGCAAATTCACATTTTAGGATCATTCCATACGATTTCGACCAATCATGTCACCATGGGTCAATCGATTTTTTTTAAATTTTAAACACAGACAGATCTGTCTAAAAAACGGTGATATCCAAGGTGTTTTAGCTGAAAATATTAAGAAGTTTTAGAATAAACACAGTTTAACCGAAACCCCACATTTTTTGGTATAACGTACCTTGATTTCAGTACCCCTTCGCTTTAAGTTTAATCATAGACAATAAACATGCCGCGATTTTGCCGGGGGGGGGGAAACTTCTGCAGCCGACTTCCGCTTGTACACTTGCGATGATTGGCTTAAAAATTGTAAGCCAAACGGTCTGCTCTTTGAGATTCTTGCCGAGGCCATATGATTTAGCAATTTTCGCACGACCAATGCACGTCGGTTAGCAAAAATGGCCCTAACAGAGTTAACAAACTCTCTAAACACCAATAAAATGGTTCCTCAAATTTTCCATATCGAATTAGTTCGTAAAAACAACGAAAATGGTGTCTTTCGAAGAGATATAAATTAAAGGTAAATATAAGTGAATTTTTACTAAGCGTTTGTGAGACTTTTGTATTTACCTTGATATGAAGTGTGTTCATTTATCCAAGAAATTTTTAAGTATGAATTACATTTTTCCTAGAAATCGTTGAAGAAGCATTTGCCGCAATATTATCCAAAATGAAGGATGGAACTAATGATTTTACTATTCAACGAGCTACAGTCACGAACAACACTAATAACTTAGTTTTTTGGAGGGCGATCCAGATGCTGATATATTTTTGCAATATCTTTAATACTAACGTGATATTTTCTTATGTGAAATTTATTAGTTACATATATGAACCAAATATTTTCTGTGATATTTTTTAGTTACGTACCTGAAATGATTTACATATCTGAACCAAAAGTTCCGAATTGACTAACAAGTATACTTAATATGAAATGTTCCTAATTGACATTTAAATGCATTTTTATTTTAATTACAAATGGTTTTTATGATTCAAAGTTTGACAATTCTTTATCGAAATTTAACAGATCTTGTTCTTAAACTACAGCGGTACTTACGAGTTAGTGCAGTGGTGACATCTTTTTTGAGAAATTTTTATAAAGCCTTCACAGTTGGTGCTTAATATACCATTCAATTTATTGCAATAGTAATTAAGTTTCTTTCTTCTTTGACTACTTTCTGGTTGGTACTTGTACATATTTACGAGCTCCTTGTCTTGATTTCCTGGGCAACAGGTGTATTCATTTGCTCTTTTCAACAGTTCATATATATCATTATTTTTCTTCAATGTACAGATTCTCCTAATTTCACTCACTTTTCCATAATATTGAGGGTTGCAATTATTTCTTTGTTTTCGTTTTCTTCAAAGATGCATTCCATGAATTTTAATCAATTTTTAAATTTAGAAAACACTGCTTTGGTTTCCGTTATTTCCATAGGCCAGCCTGATGGTGGGCTGCGAGTTTTTAAATCTATAGGTTCTGTGACTTTAGTTGCCTGTTCAGTCCTTGTTGTTGGGCTTTCAACTGATATAATTTCAGAAGTAGTCCGGCAACAATCACTAAATGATAATTCTTTATGTGGAATAACCTTCTTCGGACTTAATCCTGGTGTTTTTATCTAAATGAGTAATAATAACAAAATTATCAATCTAATTGTCACTATAGAATAGTACTAAATTATTATACTAACATATTCATCATCAGGTTTCAGAGGTGATGTATTAAGAATGGCCGGTAGGCCATTCTTATTTAAGGGGTCAGCGCGATTTCTTATGGCTAAAATTAATACAGCCAAGCGCAGGAGAATCAATAGTCGGGTCGCTAAAAATTTTAAGACTTTATTTTAAGCGATTTTCATGCCCAAGATTCAGTATTGTGGATGCCTAGCGGCATTATTCTTACTACAATTACTATTAATGTATCAGCGTCGGTGTACAGTACAGAGATAGCCATACGGATTTGTTGCTACTGTCAACTTCAGCGAGAAACGTATTGGAATCCCGTCATTTAACGAAAGTTAGTCGACTGTAGATAAGAAGCTTCGTACTGTAATAAGTTAGTGTACCATTTTTGACATGGAACTGATCAGCTCGTAGCCAGTTTCCCGGAAAAATGCAAAAATAAAATTTTGTCCGTCTTCGAGTTAACGTTGTTTTTAGCACTTTACTCAAGAAATAATAAACCATTTCTTATGGGAACTTAATTTAAATCTCATTATTTATACGTAATTAAGTATTTTTTAAGTAAAAATTATCATTATCGTAATTAATTTACTTGCAGTTGAATAGTAATTAACATTTAACCGTTAAGCCTTTGCTTCGTAGGGAAAATTAGCCCGTAGAACCCGATAATATATTCTAGGTTAAAAATAACGTATTTAGTAGTATCAAAAAGAATTTTGTGGAAACTGAAATTTAGTTTAAACTTTAAAGTTAATTTTGTTTTATCTCTTCCATAAGTTTTTTTTTACCCAGCAGATTTTTTACAGAGTTTAAAAAAAATAATAATTTAATTTTCATTTAGGTGTATCCATCTAGCATTGTGTTAATAATTTTGGGAATTTTAATTACAGTAATGAAGTATGGTAAATATTTGAATAATTTTTCATAACAATAAAAGTTTTGGGCTTGCAAACTTAATCCTCTATGTAAAGGCGTCTTAATTATTCAAATGCTAAAAGAGTGAGTAGACTGAAATTATTGTTATTTGAGGATCAGTAGTGTACGAGCCATACCGTTGTAAGGTAGTACAGCCGGAACAGGACTGGAGACCCACCATTCAAGTACTGTTGATAAATGTGCTTACTTACACTACGCGGGTAGAATTTGTTTTTAGTTTTTTAATATAAATTACACATGGTTGGTTTTTTATTTGAAAGCTCGGCAGAGTTGGAAAACTCTTGATACATCATTGAGATAAAAGTAAACGATTAAAAGCTCTTCACAAATCATGCTATGCTACCCATAATCACTATCTTATCAAAGGTCTGTTTTTGATTGAAAGTTTTACCAAAATTAGTATATTTCACTTGCTTACTAGAACCAGGTATACACCTATTATCTTGTTATCTAAGTCTTAATGGGAAATTAAAACTCAATTTGACATAACCAATTATCATCATTATTTCAAAATGTTAAGTAAAATATTTAAAATAATATTCAAAATTTTAAATTACATTCAATGATATTAAAATGTCTGTTCAAAATATATTTTAAAATAAAACCTATTTATTTTCTAACTTATGGCTTTTATTTTCAATTATAAATTTTAGGCACAATATGCCCTGTGGGCTGTGAGGAAGAGCAAAGGGACAGCTATTAAATAAAAAAATGCTTTTATCAAAGCAGTTGGAAGGTTGATTTAAGGGGTAGTTCGGATCAATGAAGGCACAGATATTGGAAATGTTTTAGAATTAAAGAGTTATTTTTTGGAATTATTTTAAAAAGCAAAATATATTTCTAAAATAATTTCCATCAATTTTTTTTCACCTTTTATATATTTTAAAACCCTTTCCTTAAATTTGATCCTTGAAACTGTAACAGTAAACTGAGAAAATATTCAATTGTAAAGGATTACGTGTAAAATTACAGCATTTAAATTACTGAAACTCATTATATAAACTAAACTAATAAAAAAGTCATCAAAAGAGATTTGCAATCAATTTAATCAAGAAAGTTATTAAAGTTAACATGCCGTACATTGTGAACCCAAAGTTACGACTGAATGACTTATTTCAATTCGACTAGGTCTTTCTTGAAAGTCTTTAACAATTCAAACAGGTTACTGCAGTGTAACTGCACACATTTCATCAGGCCTTTCTATAAAGAAATGTGGTAATTTTAATGTAACTCTAAGATTACTCTTTTTTACTACCAGTGGGTACTTTACTTGTGAGGATCTTCAGTTTTTCATGATGCATGCAAAATTTAAATACTGATGTATAATTGTACTTTAAACCAGAAGTTTAAAATAATAAGTGCAGACTTGAATAGATAGAATTTAGTACATGTCTCTTTTATAAATTCATTAAGAGAATTAGCTTACATAGAAAGTTGCAAACTCCTTTGACCGTTTAATTTCATATGTATTTATTCAAAATTTCAATTTAACATATAAAACAGTATATTTATTAAGGTTATAATATTTTGCGAGTAGTAGTTTGAAACACAAAACTGCAGATGTTTCAAACTACAGAATCCAGTTACGACAGCACAGCAGACGTCTATACAGGGCTTCCACATTTGATAAATAAAATTTTCCTCTTGCTATAATTTAATTAAATGAAAAATCCCGTTTTTCGCGTTTTTGACCTAGAAATTTCCATTTTGTATCCCCTCACTTTTAATACTAATTCATATAGATATTCAGATTAATTCTGAAAATGAATCCAAATTTAAGGTTTTATTTATTACAAAATTACTTACATTTGAATAATTTTCCATAAACATATCCTCAAAAGTTGCTTTAGATACTTAGATCGTGACTTTCATTACTTTTATATGGACCCTTTATTAAATTTCCATCGTTTTTCCCGTTTTCCCTCTTAAATTGCATTATTCCCTTTTAGCGTTTTTAAAGGTTGAAAAATTCCGGAAAAAGGAAAAATTCAATGCATATGGAAGCACTGCGTCTATAGCATTGAAAATCAATGCCAGAAATAAGCGTTTCAAAAATATGGTGCCTTATCAAGCAACATAACTCAACTCGTAGTATCAAGCTTTCTTAAGAAACCTTGGTAATGTGTCTCTTTCTTTCGAATTTTTTATCCCACAGCCCTATTTTATATCCATGGCGGCCGATTTTAAAATTCATTTTAAATATTTCCATTAGAATATGCATATAACTTGATACTCCAAACTAGTGTATATGATATTAATAAAAATCACTCAAAAACAACGTTTTTTCGTACACTATAAAACTCTTTAATTTGCCTTAAAAGAGGCGCGTGACATGTTTCGGCATTGGCGAATTACGCCGCCGTTTTCAAACGCGTACAAAATCGAATGACATCGAGCACCCGCTCACCGTTCGTCATAGAGCCATAAAAAACACATTTTATTTTTTGTTATATTAATGCTTTATACATAGACTATTTATTACCTTCTCTGGTTGAGGACAAATTTCCAGAAAGTTACCAACTCGGGGCTCGGGCCTAAGTCACGGTTTAACACCTTGTCTTTAAATTTCAGGATATCAAACGATTCTATAAAATTGAGTTCTGTTTGAAATTTAGATTTGTGTATTAGTTCTGTTTCGTCCCAATTGATTAGGTGGGATGGGTTGGAAAAAGAAGAAATCCCCCCCTCTATGGGAAGGGTCTTTGGGACCGAGATTAAAAAACCTTGACAACCCCAAAATAGTCAACCTATCTAAAGTTGTCCTATCGGAAGATGAGATGAACGTCTTAGAATTAGGCCTTAATTATTCACTGCATACTAAGAAGTTTGAAACTTTAGACATCATTACACCAATATAGGTAGTACTAAAAAATTCAAAATTAGGATCTGACCAAGAAAGGAAAATAAAAAATGCGATCTCCGTTGCTTTGACCAACTGAATAGAACTAACCCTAAGCATCAAAAGTACGGGAAAATTATTAATAATTTAAAAAAGAATGATAAAATTATTATATGCAGAGCAGACAAGGGCAATGTAATTGTAGTTCTAGATACTGAAGTATATAAAGAAGGAGTAAGGAAATTATTAGAAACAGAAACTTATATGGAGGTCAAACGGAACCCCTTGGAAAAAATGCACAGATACCTAAAAACTAAGATAAAGGAGTGCCTAACTATCTCACCACAAAGTCAAAGATCTTTAGTTCCAACGTATTACGTCATCCACAGATTTTACGCGCTACCAAAAGTCCATAAAGAGGACTTTAGGGAAAATTTAAAATTTCGACCCATTACCTCTTGCATTGATTCCTCTACGCATCCTACGTCCAAGTATCTAGCTAACCAATTTAAACCACTGAAGAAAAAACATCCATATAGTGTAAAAAACTCGATTGAATTTGCCAATAAAATTAAGGTTTTCCCGTTCAAACCGGAAGACCAGCTCATATCCTTGGATGTGGTCTCTTCGTTCACAAGCATACCTGTTAAACAAGCACTGGAAGCCTTAGAACGAACACTAATTAGAAACAGTGTACCAGCCATCATAGGACAAGACTTCCTGAAACTGACAGAACTGTGCGTGAGTTATGCATTTTTTACGTTTGGAAATAAGTTCTAGAAACAAGTACAAGGCTTAGCCATGGGATCTCCTCTTTCACCAATTTCGTGTGAAATTTTCATGATGGACATGGAGAATCAACTTTTCAATACACTATACATAGACTTACGTCTATGGATAAGGTATGTAGATGACACTTTTGTCGTCTGGGGTGGAAGCGAAGAAAGTTTTTTAGTTTTTTAGAAAACCCTTTTCAGTGTGTACACCACCCCATGTAACTTCGGCACACCCACTAAGTCAAAAAATGTCGGCTTTCTACACGTTTGTATTTAGGGCCCTTAATATATGTAGCATTTAAACCGTTGAATAAAATTGGCAGTTCCTTCCTAAATTTAAAAGACAAACGTAATAAATTAGATCACTGTGGAGTATATAAGATCAACTGTAATTGTGATATGCTATACATTGGACAAACACAAAGAAGACTATTGACTCGCCTGAACGAACATAAAAAATGCACTGCCAATGAGCAATCAGAAAAATCAGCTCTAGCTCTACACATTAAAGAAAACCCATCCCACCTAATCAATTGGGACGAAACAGAACTAATACACAAATCTAAATTTCAAACAGAACTCAATTTTATAGAATCGTTTAATATCCTGAAATTTAAAGACAAGGTGTTCAACCGTGACTTAGGCCCGAGCCCCGAGTTGGTAACTTTCTGGAAATTTGTCCTCAACCAGAGAAGGTAATAAATAGTCTATGTATAAAGCATTAATATAACAAAAAATAAAATGTGTTTTTTATGGCTCTATGACGAACGGTGAGCGGGTGCTCGATGTCATTCGATTTTGTACGCGTTTGAAAACGGCGGCGTAATTCGCCAATGCCGAAACATGTCACACGCCTCTTTTAAGGCAAATTAAAGAGTTTTATAGTGTACGAAAAAACGTTGTTTTTGAGTGATTTTTATTAATGGAATATGCATAATTCTGAACTAAACACGCGTACTCCTTTACAATTGAAAATTTTCTCAGTTTACGGTTACAGTTTCAAGGCTCAAATTTAAGGAAAGTGTTTTAAAATATATAAAAGGTGAGAAAAAATTGATGGAAATTATTTTAGAAATATATTTTGCTTTTTAAAATAATTCCAAAAAATAACTCTTTAATTCTAAAACATTTCCAATATCTGTGCCTTCATTGATCCGAACTACCCCTTAAATCAACCTTCCAACTGCTTTGATAAAAGCATTTTTATTTAATTTGTAATTGGATCAGGATTCAGTAAAGCTGGCCCAGCGAAGTCTACAAAATGTCTCGAACAAATGTACGTAGATCGTTTTACATCACTTTTGATGAAATCCATACGACCGCCAGCATTCACCCAGCGTGAGCACTTCTCAGTTTCAGTTGTTGGTGACGGAAATTTAATGAAAAATATTCCTGGGGCCCCTGGTAGTTTTAGTTCCAGCATTTTGTCTTGATGTGCACAATCCTTAACAGCAGAACTAACGGCGGGTTTACCAAACTATCAATTGGTAGCTGAAGATATAAAACATGCATTTATTCGTACGTATCATTTAAAGAATTATTAATATTCACAAATATTTGTTATTCTTACTTATAAAACAGTTAAATTCGTATTTTCTTCGACTTCATTTCATCAAAATCATCATAACTTTTTAAGCCTCGGAGAGACCATGGCGCGATAAACGAGCAGACGACGAGCTTCAGAGACCGTTCTCGGCGAAAACGGAAGTGAGCTGCAGAAGTTTGGAGTGCGCCCCCCCCCCCCACAAAAGCGCGGCGTAGAGAAATGCACTACCAAAGCTACGCCTTCTGGTCCTGGTATAATAACTTTTTATAAATATATTTTATTTTATCAAAATAACACAATCTTACACATTTCGGCAAGGCCAATTCAAAGGTGGAGTTTATATAGTCCTAACTGGAATTGATACCAGGTTACTGGATTTCAAAATGTACATTTTTGTTTTTGGGGTGTCATTCGAGGGGTTAAAGGGTCACGTGGGCGATTGAAAACACGAAATATAAATACACTAAGTAACACTATTAGATAGCTCTAGAAAAGAGCTTTTAAATAAGCTCTTAAAAAAGGGGTATTTTCCTTGTTTTTATTTGATAAATTAATAACTATTTTCTTGAAATTCAACACTTTTGAAATTTTACTATTACTATGTATTTAACAATGTGTGATAAATAATGCTCGAAGGCGTTGATATTTGTCGCAAAATCAAGTTAAGAGGTACATGGCATTTGTCGTCCCGTTTAGGCCATGACAGACTGTTAACTTATGTATATATTTTTCAACCCTTAATTTTGAGTAGTAAATTGATAAAATATTAAATTGAAAATAATAGCGTGTTAAATAGAGGCATTGAACTTTTTAGTGTCGCCTGTAATGTTTGTTGTAACTGAAAACTAAACCTAATCTAAAACTACCTAGAAAAAACCTTATACCCTTCAGTTTTGATGTTTTGTAATTCATCATTTTGGTTAGCTTGGAAAATACATTAAGAAACACATGGTACAATAAATGCTTCCGAATTTTATTTTTACCTTTTGTAATACCAAGCTCCCAAAAGTATCAACACTTGCAAAAGATTCATTTTATATCATCTATAATGTGTGGTAGGTTCAATTTAACCTTCTTAGGGGCAGCCTCGGCTGTGACCAGTTCATTTTTCACTGAATCTTAGGCGGAATTCACAATTTAAAGAAAAAATTATAATGGTGGTTCTTTGAAATATTTTCAATTACTAACCCTAAAACAATATTACTTTTAACTACGTATACAATCACACAACTAAATATGTGTTAAAATAATACTCAACGGCTCATGTTTCTCACTTCGTAAAACTCACCTTTTTATATCTGCTTATGGAAAGATGATTTTATATAATGATTTTTGAGGCCCCAATTTAAAATTATTAATAATAAGGTCAACGTTAAAATAATTAGTAATAGACGAAATTTAATAAAACCTAAGACCATTTACACCTGGACTGCAATGAAGGTAGGCGTTGTTTTTAGGCTAGTGTCGCCGCTACCCCAACGCCACCATCGTTATTTAGAGGCAACTCTCGTCCACAAGGGAATTCGGCCTAAAAAAACGCGTTCACTTCGCGCTCCTCTCCCGTCATTTTACTCGGTCGCCCCGCGAGTCGTGACCTATTTAAAAAATTTTGACCGCTATTTACAGCGTCAAGAGAAAAACAGCGAAAGACAGCGCGAACCATTCGCCTCCTAAAGAAGGGGGATAAAAAAGGGGGGGATTGCTGCATGTTTGTGGATTACTATCGCGGATTTTCTCCACTTGGTGGTGTTTTGTAGCGGACACACTGAAATCGGAGTTATAACGTTGGCATTGTAGTCCAGGTGTAAATGGTGTTAGATAAAACTAACATTACGTAATTTCTGAAGTACTAGCAATTTTTCAAACTAAGTATGTTTTTAAACGATTGTGTACCTTCCTATGGTAATCATTTATAAGAGAAATAACAACCTGAACAACCAACCTTTGTTAATTTATGCAATAAATACCAATTCCTCTTATAAATGTTTATTTTCTGAGAGTGGCACATGCGCAGTTTACATACCAAAATGCAAATTCATAATGAATAATTTTTGAAAAAATTGTAATAATTTTAATTAATTTAATTGTAATATACTTTTTTATGTAAGCCTCACTGCTTACCCCTAGGAGGGGTATTACAATCACCATGTCTGTCGGTGTGTCTGTCTGTGCGGGCTGCGAACGCGTTCGCATTTTCGGAGCAAAGTATAATCGCTCCGTACGCAGTTTCTTGTAATCACTGCGTTCGCAGTTTCTTGAAATTAGGGAAAAGGTTTTTCCAAAAGTGCCCTCTTTTGTCATTGGGTGTATTATATTTTTCTGTAGCGAATTGGGAGTGTACGTGAATAATCTTCGACGTTTGGGACGGACCGAGTGCTGAGGGATACGGGAAACGTCTCAACGTCCAAATGGTAGGGTTTCCACCAAATGTTCACGGTATACGTCTTTTTATCAATTTGCGATAGTATCGGCCGGGAATTAAACCCGAGCCCTCCTGCATGACAGGCGAGTGCACTACCACAGAATCACCGATACATGTTACGCTTCATTGAAAATTATAAACTCAGCTTAGCGGAAGAGTACATTAATAGTTTTTAAAGTCTAAATTTTTAACGTATGAAATTTTAAAGGTCAAATCTTGTTTTAGCGCAGTCAGCAGAGATAAGATTGTTAAAGGGTAGAACCCGTGGGTGGTCCACTTAGTAAGTTTTTTGTAATTTATTTACGGGTTTTCTTATCGACTTAGATATATTTGTATTAACGTGGAGGCGTTGGTTTAACGTTTATTGATATACGAGCTGTCGTTTATTCAAGTGGCGCTCTGTGCTTTGTTTATTGGTTAGGTTTTTGCTTATTTTTAATACATTTGTTGTGGATATTTGGATATCTACGATTGCGAATGCAGTCATTGATTTCCTGGGTGTGCGAGTCATTATATGATATTGTAAATTGGACGGCATTGGTCTTTTTTACGTGGTTTGTGTCACAATGTCAGGAAGTCTACGAGTCGTCCACTACCAGAGGTCAAATATAGCTATTCTACGGTATCTTCATCAAGGGCGAGTGTTGAAATAACATGAGCGTTAAAGATGCGGCAAGTATTTCGCAAGCGATAAAAATACAAATACCCTCTGTAGATATTTATTTCATTAAAATTTGCTTCGTATTATATTTAACTGATAAACTGTAAATAGGGGTAAATTCAATTGCGCATTGTTTTAGTACTTCTAAACCACTGTTGTAATAACTTAATTTATAATATTCTGAATAAATTAAACTCGGTTGATTCGTCTTAATTATTTTAATTATAATTAAAATTTTATACTGGGCGGGATTGAACCGGGATTACATTTTTAGTAAATAACTTTGAATTGCGGAGATATCTTTAAGGATCATCTCGAGAAATTATTACCACTAGGGAAGATTCTTCCAAGGAGAGGTATATTTTGGCTTGCCAACTTGTTTCCTTTTACTATTCGTATCATATAGTGTCCAATGTGGAGTGCCTCAGGGCTCTTCGTAGGTCCACTTCTATTTCATTTATATTTTCGACGTATCTCCTCTAATAAAGCAATCTAAGGTCTTTCAATTAGCTGACGACCATTAACTGGCGAATATTATAAAACAGGCTTCTGATTGCATTGCTTAAAAAATTATCTTATGAACATAAATAAATGGTGTACCGAAAAAACATCCCGACAAACGAAAACAATATCTTAGTGGTCTCGTATACCTTCAAAACAAACCTAACTTTTATCTTTATAGTTTAAATGACATCATGTTAATAAGATAACTAAATGTTTACTGTCCAAAAGTACACCTAGATATTAAACTGCTGTTAACAAACCATATTAAACAATCAGAATTAAATCAATTAGGCTGAGCGTCCTATCGAATTTCAAAACAATTAAATTTATCGCAAAGTTTTCTCACACTGTACAAAAGTTTCGTAGTGGTATGGTTCTTTAATTTGTCAAAGTAGTTGTCAGTCTGTTTTGTCAATTTTAGAATATGTGAAAAATAAATTAATTTATTTTTATAAGATTTTAAGCATAAATGAGGAAGTCCTTAGAATTTTAAAACTTATTACAATTTTTTTTCAAGTAAAAACAGATAGTTTCTTAATCGTATACTTACCAAAAAACTGTTCGGCATAATTGGCACTTCTATTGAAAATAAAAACATTTTGACGAGACTAATAGCGTAGTCAAAATAAAATAAATTTCCAGTGAACCCGGAAAAAAATGGGTACAGGCAACTCTAAATGGTCTCCTTAACATGTAAAAAAATTATACAACTTTATGCAAAGGGGAAAATGTTTTTTTACGTTCTTGCGTGAACGATACTACATAGGCCTATAGTTCATTTGGCAAAGTTGTTCAGACCATAA
The DNA here is from genome assembly GCF_980474605.1 of Leiobunum rupestre. Classification (NCBI taxonomy): domain Eukaryota; kingdom Metazoa; phylum Arthropoda; class Arachnida; order Opiliones; family Sclerosomatidae; genus Leiobunum; species Leiobunum rupestre. The sequence continues at coordinate 6,442,562 of NC_143390.1, forward strand.
TTGTCTATCGTGTCATATCTCATTTGTTAACATAGCATGAGCGCCACCTGGTGGGCATAGACTGAACATGTGTAACAACCACATTCTACCCTTTTTTTAGTTTTTTTTTGACATTCTTGCGTGAACGATACTATATTGGCCAATACCCCGTATAGCAAAATTGTTCAGAAACACATTTGCTATCGTTTGATATATCATTGGTTAAAATAGCGTAAGCGCCTCCTGGTGGGAAAAGATGGAGGCAAGGTCCATTTTCTTTTTAATAATAATAGCGCTTTAGGAACAGCTTTTTACGGCTATGGTGAATAAATAAACTATTGCACTTTTTTCGAAACAGCTGATGACATAGGCTATTTTTTAGTTCGCGTTTGGGGTCAAATTTCAAAAAATGAACTTTGGTTTCTTAAAAAAATTCCCCGGACAACAAGAACCAGTATCGAGTCAGTGACCCAGCTCTTTTTATTAAAAAGCCAATTTAAAAGCGATTATTTATTTTCCAACCCCATAATTCGGGTTCCAAACTTTCCCCTAGCAATTCTTGGGTTTGGTAGTATACCCTTTCGATATGATTTTTTGCAGCTTGCAACGTGGGAGGAAGCGAGGCTAAGAACTTTTCAAAAGTTGCTTCAAAGCGAAGTTGTTTTACATAAGAAATCTATGTTCGTGAAAAGTTTTGGTTTTAGCATTTGCACCGTAAAGTTTTAAAATAATTTCCTCTCCAGTTTTCATAAGCTCTTGACGATCTGAGTTTCTTATGTTGAAGAATTTGGCATTTTGAATTAAACTCGGAATATCCACGAAAAGTTTATGGAGTTTATTCTTTCCTTTCTTATAAAAAGAAGACGTAGTATCGCAACCCGAAAAGGCATTGATAAAAGGCAAAATTTCAGCTCTGTCTTTTAGTTTCTCCTTCAAACAGTGGATAGCTGTAATTTTGTCAGGTTTGGAATTTTTTCCAGGTCTTATCATAAAAAAATCCTTTTTTTACAATGATATATTAGCAAAAACATTATATCAGTGTCGGCAGCAACAATAAATACGTGGTTATTTCTTCGTTTCAGTCCCAACGAAGTTGTTACTACTACAGTATCTGCGTTAGAGGGAGCGTGAGTGACATTGATTTTAGCCTTTACCAATTCTGTAGTGAGTTCTTTTACTAGTGCCTTTTTGTTGTTCAAGTTTGAGAGAAAATCACTTTGAGGTACTGAGCAAAACAATACTGGTTTAAAAACTATATCTGGAATATTTTTTACTCTCTTTAGGTGTTCTTCCGACTTGGTTTTTCTGTGTTCTAAATCATAGCCGTCAAATACTACGGTAATATTCGAATTATTATTATTATTATTATTATTTTAAGTATTGAATGTACTGTTCTACAATATTTGAGTAAGTTGAAGGTCGGTGTCAAACAACTTTGTATAGTAAATGCCCACCATCAATCACAAAGATGTTATTAACATTCTGTATGACCGAATTAGTACGAGTTTCAAGTTTATCTAGTTCCTTCAAAAGATTAGACTTGGTGGTTTTTCTCAAGTACCCATCAACAAAAATTGAGGGAGGGAATGAAGCCAGTTCGTATTTGAAACATTCCTTTTAATCTTTTGTTGTTGTGTTAGTACAATAAATACGACTGAAAAGCTGTGAAGGGTTGATAGGGATAATGTCGTCTTTGATCTTGATAGTCTTCTTATTCGTGAGTGCCAAAGTCTTCACTTGATCGTTGCGTTTTAATTTGAGCGTTCCGTATGTCAATTGTTCAAGTTCAATATTGTCTAAACAAAGCTTTGCCTACTTCTTTAGCATTTTCACAGTGATGTTATCACCGGCAATAAAACCGTTTGAAAGAGAAACTAGATTAGATCCAAGGTCGGGAGAATTAGGTGATTGATCTTCGAACCAGACCAAACATTTCTCAAAATCTTGTTGGTCACTTTTCCTCCTCGATTCTCGGAGTTCGATGTGTTGCTCACTGGTGGTTGAACTAACTCCCGCAAAGTCTTCAACAGCATTACTTATTTCCGTACAAAAAGGCAGAGCCGAAATCAATCTCTCCAACGAACTATCTCCGAAACCCCTGCCCTGAGTTAAACCCCCTTGGATTTTCATAGGACGCATTAAGTCTTGTTCGATAACCATGTCAGTCCATGTTCCACAAAAAAAACGTACGCTACGACGTATAGTAAACATTCCGTTTTCACGTTTTAGTTAAGTTTTCGTTATCGTAAAGTTGATTTAGCGTAATTCAAGTGTTCCGTGGCTAAAAAGAATGGAATCATTTCTTTTTTAGCATAAACATGTAGGTCCCAGTTGCCACTTCTTTCGGCAAAAATAAACATCTTCACTATGTTTATCAAATCCCAATACAACATCCAAAGTTTACCGGTTTGTCCTTAATTTTTCATATGCATGTTTTTTAACCTGTCGCTTTCTAAGACTTCCATTTAGGGATTTTCGTAGGTCTCTGTCTAATCCTCAAACTCTTTTAATTCTAGGTTTCATCCCTTTAAAATATAATAGGACAAAGCTTTTTGAGTTAAAAAATGACCCCTTAAAGCTCGTTAATACGCGTGCCCATTAATCATGTGCACTATTGTGTTTTTGGCATAAATGAATTCCCATAAATCTTCGATACCACTACAGCCCATAATGTTTGCAATAGATCCTAGAAACGACAATAATTGGTGGAATCCTCCTAGACGAACTATTACGTCCCCAATTTAATTTTTGGAATCCCCAGTCTCAACCATCGTTACGGCTTTAAGGAAAAGGGGTTGATCAAAAGTGACTAAGCAGGGAGCTTGATTTTGTACGTTGCACTTATTTTTGCAAATAAAAGAGCTCAAATTGCTTGGGTTTAAATTAATAAAGGGTAACGGGACAACTCTGTATTTGAAATATTCTCGTAGTAAAGTGGCTCTAGAAATGTATCCATTCCATGACACGTTAGACACTATGTTTGAAAAGCTACCACATATCCAAAGTATATTTAACCGATTAAATCGATCGAAATTAGCCGAATCTTTAATAACGTTAGGGCCCGATTCCATTCGAATTTTTGAGACATCGTTTGATGAAGGCGTCCATTACGAAGATACTTTATTTTCCCCGTAATTTTCAATGTCATTCGATTTAACAGGAACCATTGGTCTTGGAATATTTGAGCAAATTATAGCTTTACACGCTGGCGTCACGCAACAGACTCCTCCCGTCGAATGAAACGTGTTGTGCCCATCTAGAGTTCTGGTGTTGAAATCCGCATTGTCGAAAACAAATTGACAAAATGCTCCTTCTTCAAATTCAAGGTTAGAGTTTAAAACAGCGGTGGATTCAAAATTTAGAGCTTCGTTATACGAAGAACTAAAACCTAACTTATAAAGAATGTTAATGAGATCTTTAGATCCATATTTTCTACGCAAGTGTACCGCGAGTCCATTCAAAAGTGGAGATATGTAGGATCTCGGTCGCACGAGAGACATTATTACATTAGCTAGAGCCAAAGTTTTTACACTTGGCTCTTGGTCTTCTTTCTCATTTAATAAAACCTTTAGAAAATCGATGAGCGTTTCGGGAAAATCTACTATTCCACCCTTTAGTACATCGTTAGAAGATGGATATCTGTCGTATTGGCATGCTTTTAATCTAATATCTTCAACTATTACCTTCGCTGCCGTTTTCACAATTCATTTTCTTTCATCGTTTTTGGTTTATGGCCTTTCTTTATACCATTCGTTTGTTATAATTTTATCAACCGTTCCTTTGAAGCAAACAACATTTCTTTGTCCGGGAAGACTTGTAATAACAATACTTTCTCCAAAATACTCTTGAAGTTTGTTCTTAAAAGTTTTTCTCCCCAGGCATCCTTTTCTTCGCCTAAGTATTGAATTGGGTATGCAGTTCGGCTATTGAAAACTGCCACCGATCTGGGCAGTTAATCATAAAGGCCAAAATTTTTTGTAAGGTATTTTCTAGATAATCATTCCTAGGCCTACCCTTATTTTTCGTGGTTACTGGTTTATTGAAGTCACGGTGGCATGCCACGTGATACCTGGCCTCAGCGGCTATTATAGATGGTGAAAAGAACACACCCTTGTAAAAACATCTTTGGCCCAATGCTCATCGCGGGTTTGGCATATTCTTTCTATACTTGATTTTATTTCTACCGTTTCTACTCTGCGATAAAGCATTTTTTTTGGTCTTTTACATCATATTTTTTCGCGCAAAACAGACAGTCTATTTTAAATTCAAAAGCGCCGGTTGAAAGCCTTGTCGATACGCCCGCACTCTCTTCGTGAACCGAATCCTTCGCTTTAAGAAAACTAGCTCTATACTTTTTGTTGGTATACTTTGCTCAGCAGTCTCTATGTACATCCAAGTTATTGAAATCACTTATTTTTTTCCATTTTGAACCACCACGAACTTTACTAGCTTATATAATTCCTTTAATACCCGTTTTCTTTATTGTAGAAGAAGATTTAAAATTTAAAGGTTCGTCGCAAATTAGCCACTCCATCGCTTTTAAATTGGCTTTTTAATAAAAAGAGCTGGGTCACTGACTCGATACTTGTTGTCCGAAGAATTTTTTTTAAGAAACCAAAGTTCATTTTTTGAAATTTGACCCCAAACGCGAACTAAAAAATAGCCTATGTCATCAGCTGTTTCGAAAATAGTGCAATAGTTTATTTATTCACCATGGCCGTAAAAAGCTGTTCCTAAAGCGCTATTATTATTAAAAAGAAAATGGACCTTGCCTCCATCTTTTCCCACCAGGAGGCGCTTACGCTATTTTAACAATACAACTTGACTGTGACATAAACAGAATAGTAAGATTCTAAATTGAATAATGAAAAACTATAATGACTTCAGTGTAAATGTTCGCTTGTTTTCTCAAAACAAGTTAAGTAATAAGCAAATAGTTTTGTCTCAACCTAACTAATTCAATTTTGAAGTTCTTCGTCTGTATTTGTCTGAAATATTATCTATATTAATAAGTAAATTTAATCTTTTTTTAGTTCATTTTGTCTTTAGTAGTTGTAAATATTACCAGGATTTAATTTGATTTTATTTTTAACGTAAAATTGTTTTTCGTTTCTTTCATGTGTTCATAATTTCGGAGTAATTAAGTAATTAACAATTTCAACACTGACGATAAATTACACGAAAGTGATGTTACTGTAAATTTTTATATGTTTGAAACTCGTTGGTGCTATTGTACTGTTTAGGTGAACAATAAACCAAATTCTATTGAATAAAAAATGATTCAATATGGGTATGATTAGCTTTAATATTAGTATAATAGGATTTGATATGGACCTTGCCTCCATCTTTCCCCACCAGGAGGCGCTTACGCTATTTTAACAAATGATATATCAAACGATAGCAAATGTGTTTCTGAACAATTTTGCTATAGGGGGTATTGGCCAATATAGTATCGTTCACACAAGAATGTCAAAAAAAACTAAAAAAAGGGTAGAATTCGGTTGTTACACATGTTCAGTCTATGCCCACCAGGTGGCGCTCATGCTATGTTAACAAATGAGATATGACACGATAGACAATTATGGTCTGAACAACTTTGCCAAAGGAACTATAGGCCTATGTCGCATCGTTCACGCAAGTACGTCAAAAAAATAAAAATAGACAAAATTGCGGCCATTTTTAGACATTTTCCCCTTTGCATAAAGTTGTATAATTTTTTTACATGTTAAGGAGACCATTTAGAACCCAAAACCGTTGAGAGTGGCTTGTACCCATTTTTTCCGGGTTCCAATACAACTTGACTGTGACATAAACAGAATAGTAAGATTTTAAATTGAATAATGAATAACTATAATGACTTCAGTGTAAATGTTCGCTTGTTTTCTCAAAACAAGTTAAGTAATAAGCAAATAGTTTTGTCTCAACCTAACTAATTCAATTTTGAAGTTCTTCGTCTGTATTTGTCTGAAATATTATCTATATTAATAAGTAAATTTAATCTATTTTTTAGTTCATTTTGTCTTTAGTAGTTGTAAATATTACCAGGATGTAATTTGATTTTATTTTTAACGTAAAATTGTTTTTCGTTTCTTTCATGTGTTCATAATTTCGGAGTAATTAAGTAATTAACAATTTCAACACTGACGATAAATTACACGAAAGTGATGTTACTGTAAATTTTTATATGTTTGAAACTCGTTGGTGCTATTGTACTGTTTAGGTGAACAATAAACCAAATTCTATTGAATAAAAAATGATTCAATATGGGTATAATTAGCTTTAATATTAGTATAATATGATTTGATATGAAATAGTACTCCATACATAAAAAGCACCAATTTTTATCGTCTTGAACTTCATTGTCTACGTTTACATTCAGATACGAACTGGTGATGTTTTATTGGGTTTGGGTCCACTTCCGCAGTTTCCATTTGCGCACTTCCCACTTCCGTAGTTTTCGTTTGCGCACGTTCCCAATTGCGCGTTTCCCATTTGCGGAATTGCTATTTGCGCAGCTCCCCATTTGTGCAGTTTGTCATTTGCGCAATTTACCATTTGCGCGCTTTTTCCCGATTGCGCAGTTTCCCGTTTGCGCGATTTTCCTGTTGCGCAGATTTGTTATTTGAACGGTTTTCCCATTTGCGGGGATTTTTATGACTTAAATATTCACTATTAATCCTTTTTCTTAGAAAAAGGGTTATTTCTGGCAGGTAACTTTTAACATTACCTTGTTTACCATCCAGCTGCGCTGCTAGTGTTTGTTTAATGTCCGGTTAAAATAGCATTCGTTGAATTAGTCTCATGGGAAAATATATATAGTCCAACAGCGACTCGAAGCTTCTCGGCCTTTAGGCTAAGATCATAGTGTAGTAATTGTTTACTGACAGTTCCAGCTTTAAGGACGATTTTAATGCCAATTGTAGGCGGCACAATAAAAAAGATACAATAAAAAATGATAAAAAATAAAAACGATGTTTAAAATCTAAAATAAACAGGAATTAAAAAATGTTTCAATTTCAGATAAAAATGCTGCTAATACCTTAGCACCACTTTTAAAATGGCTTCTGTCGTAGGACAATATACGTCCTCTGTAGTAGAACACCTATATGAAAACCGTGCCTATACGCCTGCGGCGCGCCCGCCTCACCTAACCGTTGCGCGCTAGCCTTGATATAACTACCTCTATATAAAAACTATTTCGTTGAAATGGCCTCCAATATAGGACATTTGTTAGTGTTTTTGTATACCCCTGCATCGTATACTAGTACATAACAGGGGTTAATGACGTTAAGATAAAAGGAGGTGACGTAAGGTAAAAGAAGGTAGAGTAAGATTAGCGAAACCACAGACAAAGGAAAGTACCGAAGGGCAAAACCAGCGTGGAAAGAGGACCCCGACAAGTCCGACTCCGGTAAGAGACACAAGAGGCGAAGCACAGGCCGGAAGCCACCCACGACCACCGGGTAATTTTAATGTAAGGAGAAACATATAACAAAGCAAAATCCGCGTACATGTGATAAAGATATATATATATATATTTTTTTTTGAGTCCGAGTCCTGGATCAATAAAACGCACTTGGAGTAAATCATGGTAGGTAGTTTTTTTTTTTTTTTTTATAGGACAGTAAGCATCCTGTATTTCGTAGGAATGGCCTCTGTCATAGCACAGTTACGTCCTATGTGAGAGGCCAAGATATTTCGTTAGAATGGCCTCTGTCGTAGAACACATCCTATGTGAAAACGGTGCCTACGCGCCTGCGGCGCGCCCGGCTAACCTAACCGTTAAAAAATATATTTTCTGACCCCTAGGAAACATGCAGTGCAATTAAAAAGATGCATTTTTGGTGGAAGGCACTAAATTTTAGTAGCAGCCAATATACTGTCCTCAGTGTTAAAGATACTACATTTTATTTTAGCCTAAAAGCTGATAAGCTACGATTCGCTTGTCGACCGAAGATTTATTCCCAACAAAATAATTCAACAACCGATATGTCAACTTCAAACAACTTTAAATTATTGGTATGGACAGCGCGACCGGTAATTAAAAATACACCAGCAGCACAGTTGGATGGTAAACAAGGTTACGTTAAAAATAAACAACCTGAAAAAATCTTATTTCAAGGAAAATTGCTTAATATAGAATATTCAGGTCGTGAGAAGCCGCGGAATAGAAAAACCTGCGCAAATGGAAAACAGCCCCATTGGGAAACCGCGCAAATGGAAAATCTGCGCAAGTGGAAAACCACGCAAATGACAAACCTGCGCAAATGATAAACCGCGCAAATGGAAAACTGCGGAAATGGGATACTGCGCAAATGAAAACTTCGCAAACGTAAAACCGCGAAATTGCATTTGCGGAAATGGGAACTGCGCTAATGGGAACTGCGCAATTGGCCCATTACCGTTTTATTGAGGTGGGCATAGGTAACTCGCCGGCCCCACTTTTGGCCAACTCGACGGGGTTGGCGACTTTTCAGACTTTGAAAATAAAGGGGGGTGCTGGAGAAATTTGCACCTACCCCCATACATTCGCCCCTTAGACAAAGTAAGTGCAATATGTCTATAAGAAACAGGTGTCGAAGACATAATTAATAGGTAGTTTAAGTTTTCATGTAGTGTTCGTTTCCGACGCACTTTCCTAATATGGGTGAACACTTTCATCAAATCATTATTCAAATTAAAATATTGTTTATTACATTGTTACTTTTGAACAACTTTTAACATAGTTACAGGGATTGATATCATGTTTGTTTTTGTCATGTTAAATTATAACTTATGATTCTTGCAATTTCTTTAATTAATGTAAGTATGTTTTTACATAATTTACAAAAAAAATTAAAACTGTAAATATGATAAAATGTTTGAGAAATTGTTTAAACTATATTGCTATATTCTTCATATATTCCAAGTGGTTATTTAACTAATTCCTTCGCATGATCAAGGTGCACTTTGAAGTTTCTGTTACTTTCATGTCGTCTTTTCCGTTCATGTCGTCACCATGGTGGCCCAATTCTTCAAGAATATCGACCTTCATTTGGTTCAAGATATTTCTGGCTTTTTCCTCCCCCTCCTCTTCCTTGAGGAATCTGTACATCGGATTTGACATCATATAGCCAATAACGGTATCCAAAGTGACCTCTCTCTCAAAAAGGATGTCGTCGAAGCGAACGACCTCTTTCAGAGGATTGAAATCAAAATTGTACAATGAACCACGCTCACGTTCATCCGAAACTTTTCTACTGGGAAAAAAGTATTTCCAGAATTCTTTGTCCGATCTCTCGATTATGCTCTTAATTCTCTCAGTTTGTTCCTCAATCTCCGCCTTGAGACGGCTGTCACCTCACAAATCACTAGCAAAAAACGATCCTGCGATGGAAATAATAACGTGACTAATATACATCTGTATTGTCATATATTGGATTGCTCAAAGAGAGGGCAATACAGTTGTATATATGTTTTTTTATATCGGGAGATTTCGAGTATATCCAAAATTTCTACATTGTATTGATGAACCGGGAAATCGGTCTGGTGTTGGAATCTCTGGCTGAAATTTCACTTTGGGATAAAATTGACCTTAATGGGCGTCTAAACGCCATTGTTACCATGGCAACGAAAATTGGCCACACTAGTGACCTAACATACACTTCCAGGCTTTGAGAAATCCCTGGCCACAAAGCCTTTAGTGGTTAATCTATATAGCATCGAACAATTACATACTATCAATTGCTATCTAAAGCGTCCAATTGCTTCTCACAAAAAAGGAGATTAGTCCATAATTAAAAGGGATAGTTTAGCTAAAGCCTAAACAAATTTGAAGAAATTAAAAAACCTTCTAATAACTCGTACTAATAGGTCTTCGAGCAAACAAAAAACGCGTATCTCGGATCAAATCGATCTTAGAGTAATAAACTACATAAAAACTAAATAAAATAGCCAGAAATTCCACCGGTAGACTGGTTTCGTTCTATTTGGAACTCATCGGTACCTAGCGGGAAATCTGGCTGGCGACTGTTATATCGAAAAGAGAAACTAAGCCTAAACATTAAAAATTTCACAACGCGTTGCATAGCAACGGAAAGCCGAAAAGGAGATAGTGTGGTTCAGAATAGTATATACGATAAGTTAAGTAAGAAGAAACCACCTATGGACTGTGCGAAGGATGATAAAATACGCGAAAAAGTAGAATAGTCCATAATAAAAAGGGATAATATATCTATTTGATCCGAGATTCGCGTCTTTTTGTTTGCTCGAAAACCTATTGGTACGAGTTTTTAGTAAGTTTTTTAATTTCTTCAAATTTGTTTAGGCTTTAGCTATATTATCCCTCTTAATTATGGACTTATCTACTTTTTCGCGTATTTTATCATCCTTCGCAGAGTCCATTGGTGGTTTCTTCTAACTTAACTTAATGTTTTTCACGCCCGATTCGCTCCCTCGGACACAAAAGAAAGCAATTATATAAAATAAATCACAAAACATTTTAAGGCACACTAAGAATGGTCTCCGATGATGGCGCCCTCCAATAGGAAATTGTTTGTCTTAGTTAACCCCCTTCTTAATAAATTGCCTAGCGACCTTAACTAAGTTCTTTAAATATATTAAAACCACTATGAAAAGAGCCAATGAAATTTGACCTACCTTTAATATATGGTCGACGTAGAAAATATATCGCCAAGACTCCATTTTCTTGAAGCATCGTTTTCGCCGCTTCGATAAACTTCTCTTTGTCGAACCAATGGAAGCAAGTGCTGGCGGTGACCAACTGGAGAGAATTTTCTTTAAACGGCAGAGATTCGGCAGCTGCTAATTTGTATCGGACATTGTCCGGCGTGTCAGCTTGTCTCCTGGCTTCGAAGAGTTGAGTTTCGCTGATGTCCGTCCCGGTGACCTTATTGAAATGCGGCGCCAGGATCCTGGTGCTCTGTCAAGTCCCGCATCCGACGTCCAAGATCATTTGAGGCGCCGAAAAACGGTATTTGGCGTAACATTCGGATTGTTTGACATTCTTGTAGAGGTCGGCTTTATTTCGGTTGGGATCCATTCGTAGCTGAATAACGATTGCAACGATATACTCTCAAGCAATATGAGAGAGACGTGTTTCTTGTAGAATTCACAGTTTTTCATGACATTGATATCAAGGCTACATGTAGTATTGCCGTAACGTTTTCATGCATGTGTTTCGGTTGGAACACATACTTTTTCCGTTTTTCTGGTTTTGTTATCAAGGACGATTAAGTACGCACATTTACATTTTATCATGTAAATTTTTCATCTATGGTATTGTACAAACACGTTATAATAGTATAAACCTTATAATCTTCGTGTATCCTGGTTTATTTCGCGATTACCAAGGGACGGCTAAACGAATCTATGAATTACATTTTAAAATTTGCTACGTTTGTTAGTTAGTGAGCGTTACTTACATTTAATTGAGAATGAAGCAGAAATGTCCCCCTCGCTGTCGATTCAAGTATCTACACTCTTTTTTTTTCTCAAAGTTATCGCGGGATATTCAAATTTTCAAATTTCAAATTACAAATATTGAATTAATTAATTTTATTTTATTTTAAGGAATTTTATGAAATGGATTTGTTTCAGGTAAATAACCCTAAGAGTTGAATTGCAACGTAGAAATGAGTGGAGATCCAAGAAATATTGCAACATTTCCTAAATTAACATCTCGGTTTACTGCATGTGCCATGTCATTTTCAAGTAGTACTCACAATTCCCAAAGAAATAACCGCCAATAGAGCCAATGATCCAGTTCTCAATATTGCAGACTTACCTTGAAACTGAGAGATGACTCCATATCCACCACTGGAACACGCCTGGCATTCCAAATCCCACTTACTTTTTATTGAAAAAATTCAATAATAATAATATACTAATTTTATAATAGAATGCAATACAAACATGATAGTATTTTAATAAAGGGTAATTCCTTAAACAGACATCATTAAATAATATTTTACCCCCTCTCTGGGATTCCCACCATATTCATTTCTAATTTTTCGTCATTTTATTTTAGTAAGAAGCCCTCGCCTAAAGGCATAGACTTTCTTTTATAATTTTTTGTAGAAACATACCATTTTCGTCTAGAAAATCACACTCTGTATTTTATATCTAAACAATTTGAGATTAAGACCCCGAACGAAAAGAAACAGTAAAAGTGAACTACAAATTCCCAAAAAAAAGTAACTTAATAAACCTCGAATTAAATAAATGAAAATCCAATATTACATGTTAATATTTTTGTTCTATTATGTTTTTGTAAATTGATTTGGTATGTTATACCTAAGGGTGTGCGAGTCCTGTTTTTTGAAATTCGAGTCGAGTCTCGAGTCTTAGAAACTTGGGCTCGCGAGTCCTCGAGTCCAAATATTAAGGACTTGATCGAGTCCTCGAGTCCTAAAGAATTAGGTTTAAAGCTTTCGAGTCCAATACGAGTCCGGAAGGTTTTTAACGAGTCCAATTCGAGTCCTAATTTTTTTCGAGTTCAATTCGAGTCCTAAGTTATCGTGGCCAATTCGTCTGAAATTTATTTGCCGCTGTTTAAATAATCTTGCCCAATAATAATGGAGTCGCCGAGTAATAATGGACTCGCCGAGTAATATTAGACTCGCCGGGTAATTTTCAAATTATCTATTTACTCGAGTCCGCTTCGAGTAATTATGTACCCTTTTCGTGGGAATCGGGTACCCGTGCGAGTAATAAAATTACGTATTCCGAGTCCGAGTCCGAAGGAGGAACGTTGGATTTTTTAAATAAATAAATTGTGAATTTTAAAACCGTTTTAAGTCTCTTTTCATTTAGTTTTTCACAATGTGCTTCTCTACACTTCTAGATTTCTTAAACAAATTTGACCCTTTTTTAGAGGAGAATCTCAAACTCTCTCGAAATGATGGACAGGGAAACCCCTTGTATTAATCGGAAAACATTTCTGTGAAATGTTTGGAATAATGGAATTACATTTATTGTGTTATTTTGGAAGAAATATCAGACTTAAAATATTATTTAATAAGTGTGCATTCCACAGCAGATATCTCGCACATTGATCAACTGGCATTTACTGTTTGTTACATTGAATAACGCAAGTCTATTCAGCGTTTCATCAAGTTAATTCCTGTTTTCATACAAAGCAGATTATTTACCAGATTATTGTAGATTACCTAAAAGAGAAAAATTGCAATATTATACAGCCGTGATCAGTCGTAAGAAAATGCCTCTAATATGTGTATACATTTTACTGTCCTTTAGATTGAAAACACTGATAAAGGTACAGACTTTAAATATTACGCGTAATCTCATAAGTACCGTCAAAGGTACAGGCTTGTACACCGATAACGCGGAGTGACTAGCCCCTCGTGTAAAATATCCTTATATTCGATATTTATAATACTAACTTTGACGCTCAATTAATGTTTTGAACTAAATTCATAATATTTTTCAAAAATGAACACTCAATTTTGAAGGAAAGAATAATGCTTTAAAGCTGTCAACACAAACATCTATAGATTTAAAGGAACTGGCAAAGCGTGATACGTGGGGGGGGGGGTGGAAGGACGTTAATTCCTGGAACTTGAGAACTATTTTTCATCGTGATGCGGCTGTTTTCCGGTACGCGTGGTTTAACTCGCGTTGCACCGCGTGTCGCAATCACTTCGAGCTTAGTTACAAATGGTTTTCGGTTGTAATATTTTTGGTTAGTGAAATTGTATTAGATATTAGTAATGTGCGATTGTAAAGGGAATTGCCTTTCGGGTAGGGCTCGGAATCGGATATCCATTATCTTTTGTTATACATATTTTAGTTGTTAAATTTGTTAACAAATGTTTGGTTTTAAAAAACCAATCCGCTATCTTTAACTTAGATTAAACGAATTTCGGATAAAGACTGAATAATGTTATATTTTAGGGTTCTTATTCGTAAATATTATCTTTCGAATAAACGCTAAGTCCTTTATATTATCTATAGATACGACGTTTTTACGTTTTATCAAGAGATACAATTTATAGATAAACAAATAAATCGTATAATTTATTCATTTATCCGAATTAACGCCCGTCAAAATAAAATTGTATCTAGAAGACAAGTCTATTTCCTTGTGTAGTAAAATTTTACACGTTTGAACATTGTACTTCAAAATAACGACGCAGCGATATCTATTTGAAAAGTTTTTACTTTTTAGGCGTGTTCGTGAATAGAATCCGAAGTTATATATATACAATCTCACTTGAAATACCGTTGGGAATATTGTAACCGTAAACACTTCACGAATTATAGGCCTGTAATGCTGCCTAGGGTATTAGCCTAGCTAATTTTATTATTATTATTATTATTATTATTATTATTATTATTATTATTATTATTATTATTACTATTATTATTTCTTAAGATTACCTGAGACCAGGTAAGCATTTATTTATTTCTTTTTTATTATTATTATTATTATTATTTATTATTATTATTATTATTTCAAATTGTTGTAAGAGCCGACCAAAACGGAGTTGACCTGTCAATGGCGTAGGCAAGAGGGTCTTGAAACTGATTTGCAGACAGCTTTGACCGTACTAAATTTTTGACACATTTCACTTCCTATCCCACAAATTTAACAAATAAAAACAGCTTTGGTTTAATTAAGTTCACTTGTTACGGGTTTTTGACCAACAAAGTAGCGTATTCGTGATTTATTTTCGAAGGAATTGTTCCACGAAATCGTTCTACGTTACTTTGCATTCATTTACGGACTTAAAAGCATTTAAATCGAAAGACTTATCAGTACCCTCACCCACAAAATTTAAAATCCGTCGTGGACCCGTCATTTAAAAAAAAAGCTACACCCAACTCGGAAAGATGCCAAGCTCACATGACGATTACCCAAGCAGGGCCGTAGCTAGACAGGGCCGTCGTCTCGACCGTCATTAGCGTGTTAGGGTCTAGGGACGCCAAAATTTATATAGGCGTCGCCAAATTTTGCCTCGCCCCGAGCACAATTTTTGCTAGTTGCGGCCTTATACTCAAACAAGTTTTAGAATATATAAAGGTCAGTAAATTTAAATACAGTACAGAAAATTAATTGACAATTAGCTCAGTGCAATGTAATGCGAATTTAAGCCGCATTCACACGAGCCCTCGGAAACGTCGCGAGCGGTCCGGGAACGTTTTGAACACGCCGTGTGAACAGTCACCGCTTTGCGCGCAAACGTTTCAGATCCCATCCGCTGAACCGCTTCGTCGAGCAGTTTGGCAACGTTTCGTGACGTCATCGTGCGGGCTTTCGCGTACCACGTGACCATCAAATCCCACTCAAAACAGAACTCGTAAACAACGCGTTTTTAAAACGGTTCAAATCGCTGTGAATTTGACACGATGCTAAACGTTTTTGAGGGTACGTATGAACGCGGCTTTAGTCACTGGGTAAATTAGTTTGAGGCATACTTCTTAGTTTGACAATTGTTCGCTTCTGGTAGTTTTTTTTGTAATTCAATTTACCCTTATCCCATGCTAGGGGCAAAACTAAGGTCAGCCATTTGAACCCAATTCGGTTGTGGTGACGTGCAACTTTGGTGATTGGATCCCAAATCGACCGGTTCGTAGGAACCTTGCCAGAAATATTAATTTTAAGTGAGATTCTAAGCTATTTTTGACCGTATATAATTATTTGGCTCCAAAATTATTAAAAAGTCAGACTCAAAATGTTTATATATTTAGATCAAGAAGAGGACTAGAATTTCCACAGCACCAAGATTTTTAAACTGCGCTCCCTAGCGGTGAAGTTAGCTTACCATAATTAGCACCGGACTTTATTTGGTACCGTTCAATAGCCTCTAAAGACGTCATTAAAAAGGGAAAAAAATACATGTATACATTCTTGGGTCTATAATTTCTTTTAGGGTCCACAAAGATAATATTTTAGAACGCAGTTTATTTCACAACAAGCGAGTGGGAAATCAATAGTTTTTCGAGCGTTTCTCAGATCATATTCCCTTTTCCCCAATGATGAGGAAACCCATGAATGTTGATTTTTTTCCATGTGTTAACGTTGCTATGGATTATTCTTGTATTTTATCCCATTCCGTGAAATTAATTTTTATTTAAAATTATATAAAGTATGTTTAAAAAGAACCTCGCATCGTAGCCAAGGATGTATCCAGGATTTTATTTCAGGGCAATTTTAGAGGGATATACGTGCTGACGGAGGTCTTACTTATTTTACTTAGACACGCCCTCCCCCGGCTATCAGAATTTTACAGTGGGTTTCAACCCACAAAGTCGCACCCCTCTTAAACCTGCGTTTGATCTTAGCTTTCAGATTTATTCTTGAAAGATTTTTTTACAATAGCTCGTCATTATTTTGCCTCCACCATGATTTTAAACATATACAAGCTGAAATCGTCTCAGGTTTCATTGAGGCTCGCTTGTTGGAAACTAAGTTTGCACCACCAGAAAATATTCTCTCTGAAGCAACAGATGACCCTTGAATACAAAGGTAATCCTTCGCCATTTGGCTGACAACCGGATAATGGGCTTGGTTGTCCTATAACGATGCTAAATGGTTTAAAGGGAGCACTCGCAAAAAAAAAACAATATTACCTTCCACCATTGAAGTTTATTTGTATCGGGGGGTAGTAAATCATCTTTTAAATATTTTATAATTTCCGCACCTTTTACTAATTTTCTGGATCTCTTAGGGTAAATGGTATGTAATTCGTCCGATTCATCGGGCTGCATTGTTATTGTTGCTTCGTCTCTATTGTCGTAATATTCATTGAATACGTTGAGCACCGTTTCTTTTATATTTTTCAATTCTGCTTTTTTACAGTGCTCTTTGAAATAATCCATCTTTAATGTGGGATCTAAAACTGTAAATACGCGTTAAGAAAATCTCATTACATTAATTGATTATTATTGAAATTGCAAATATATTTTTATATCCAAACATTTGGCTATGAATTATTCCAATTTCGAATCCAAAAACCAGGGAAAACCTTTCCTCGAATAAATTTTAAAAATTGAGCAGATACGCACATATTTGCCTAGCTCTGAAAACACACTAAATAACTCTTACCTACAGCAATCCAGTTTGCTTCCGTATCGGACAACTCTTTATATTCTTGCAATTTCTGATGGGCTAGAACGCAAGCTTCTTTGATAGGCCCGTCGTTGCTATCAATTGCCAATTGAAGCTTTAGTAAAAGCCAATGATATATTGGCATTACTAATGAAATTGTTGGATACGATACGGAAGATATCTTCGTAGTGGCGAGATTGAAGTCCTTGAAAACCATTTCGTAACTTTTTAGTTTAGATTTACGAATAAAAAGGTGCGTAAAAATGCTCCGACTCGGCATTTATATCGAAAACTATTTTGGATAGTGCTTTGACATTTTCAAGGTATAATAATTTATTTGGAAACGTTTGAAATCCTAAAATTCAAAATTAAAATAACAATATTTCAGTTATAAAACTCGTCTTTTTAGTCAATACCGCATTTCTATGTTGGAGAGTTTAATAAGGAGACGGGTTGTTGAAATTGAAAAGTAACCGCTATTGCGTTATTCAATGTCATTTTTTAAGTACCGCCATATACGCTACAATATAAAAAAAGAGCTGATGCTACAACGCCGATATTACGGATTTGTTGATTCGTCGCTCGACAAAGAGACTAAAACCGCGTTCACACGTATACCTCGAAACCGCTTTGAATCACTTTAAAAAGGTTTCTGGAAAGTGTGAACGCGTGAAAATCCAGTAATAAAGCGCACCAAAGCGCTTTGAAGTGATTTCGAGGTGTATACGTGACCGAGACTTAATATTTATAAAGGGGCGTAAAATTCAAAGCGGCTCGAGGAGGGATGCGACCAACGAAAGCTACGCCACTGTTAAAAATATTTTTTGGATCGAACACACTATTTGTACGTCTTCAAGTATTCTCTACATTTTACCTATTGTCATTTTCGGTCCAATATATATCAGTAATAAATTAAATGTTTCTAAATCATGAAATATTTTCATTTTATATCTGAAATTTAGGAATTAAATATTTCCCAACTAAATATTTATAACCTGATAACTTTAAAAAGTTGCATCTAAATACCTTTTGGATAAAAACCTTTGGTCAGAGCAATTTTGGAAAACAACCCTACCTTTAACACAGCCACCAAACCCGTTACGCTTTCCCACTCACTCTCCGTCAAGTTGTAGTTTTGCAAATCATTTTCAGATTTCAATAGAGCTTGAAGTGGCTATAGTATAAAAAACAAATTCTATTTGTCAAGCCGTACAAGGAAACTGATTCCTTTAAGTGACTAAAACAATTACGGTTACTGCAAAGATAAAAACGTGTACAATAAATTTGTAATTGTGTTGAGGTTACAACGTTGCCTTTCCATGTACCATCAACAAGCCTACACATTTTTGTCTTATTTACTTTCACAAATTATCGTACAAAATCGGCGGAGCGTTAGTTTTTCAGTGCGTTCACCCATTATGACTACTATTGGACCACAGAGGCGGAAACGGGACGACAAATTGCTTATCCCTTTATTTGAGTAGAACGTAAGTTGTATAAATTCAATATACTCGCCTGTTTTAAACGAAGAGCTCTTTCGAGCATCATGTACGTCGACTTCCAACGGGTCTTTACATCTAAAATCAAGCTGACGTCTCCCAACCCAAATGAATCAACCAACCGCCTAAAAGCCTCTTCTTTTACATTTGAGAAGCGTACCTTTACAATCGCTGCCCTTATCTGTAAACATTAAGATTTTAGAACTTTCATAGTTCGAGACAACTACGCTACTTAAAACTTTAAATGATGGATAATATTGCCACCAAAGTTAATTACTACAAGAGATTGAGTACTAAATGTGTGCTTTAAACAAAAGACTTTTACGTCAGCCTAACTCAAAGTGTCCAACAGCTTATTGAAGTACTTTACCTTAGCTACCGTGTTACCCATGTCGGAGTCAGTTTTTTGCACTTCGAAATCGTCAGGTCCATATTCGTCATCGTTATTTGGCTTCGGTTTGGATTTAAGGTGCTCTAGTATTGCCGTTACAGAAAGATGAAGCACGTGTGCAAAGCAACGAATTCGATTTTGCGTTCGATATCGAAAACCTAGGTTTTCGCTTCTTTTGTTAAGCTCTTTCGAAAAAGTCTCATTATTAGAAGCGTTATCCATTGTGATTGCTAACACCTGCGAATGACCAAAGCAATCGTATGACCATAAGCGAAATAATATAATAAGTATTGCTTTAATGCTTATTTTCTAACCAAACGCCTTTGCGACACTGATACTCTCTTCAAGGTGCGACTTGAACTTTGATTATACCGTCCATAGTGAATGATTTTGTTAAGCACTTTAAGCCAAATATCGTAGAGCACGTCCTGGAGTCGCGACGGACTACGGCAGTGGGGCTTAGGAAGGCTGGAACCCCGGGGCGGAAATGTCTCGTAACACCCCCATCCCATATTAATTTAAATTTCCAATTTAATATTAAACTTTTTGCGTAAAGCTAATAGCACCCCCAGCTACCCTGGAATCTGGGACGGACCACCCTCTCGTCCCTCCTTACGTCGCCACTGGACTGTCTTTATTTTAGAGCACACGTGCCAAAAAAACATACATGTAAGTTCATGCCGCCGAGAAATACCCTGTTTTTTTAATATTTTTATCATTTCAGCCTAATATTCCCCGTGCTTATCAAAGAAGGAAATTAAGGGATGGAATGGATACTTTACCTTCCCCTGTACTAGCCATGATGTCACGGGGGGAATATGAAACGTGAAGAATGTTGTTTCAGTCGTACGCCTATTGTCAAATGGTACCATGGGCGTTTTAAATAATTTGCTCCAGCCTAGTTATCGGCGGCTTCAAAATTCTCAGTATCTACTCCTTCCCTTAATCTTCTTTGCTATTGTAAACATGATATTTTGGCTTAGGCGGAATGCTCGCATTTCTAGACACTAGGGGGATCTGTGCTGATAAACCATCTTGATTGCGAAATAACTATTAAAAATCATTTTCGTTGTTAATATTGTTAATTATAAAACTTAAGAGTCGCGATGTTACTTCTGGTAGTAGGCTTAACGCGGTAAATGTACAAAAGCACTAAATTGTTTAATAAAACCTAGGAATTGTCACAAAATAGATATTTTAAAAACTTCCAAACTAAATATAAAAATGCACTTGTAAGGAAATTTATATTCAGTAGAATTAAACCAACTAAAGTTTTGGACGCGCTATTTGTTATGCATAAATGCGACCGAAACCAGTCTGGTAATAATATTTTAATTTAAAGAACCCAGTTTGAAGACATTTTAAAAATCACGGTTATTTCTTTAAATAAGGAACTATTGTAGAACTTAATTAAAAACTTCTATTCAGAGTATAAATTGACTTAAAATAGCGTAACATACCTTGGTTATTTTTCTTTCGCTGACTAAATCTAAAAATTTGTCACAAATATTTACTCCCGTGTGCCTTGTTGGAAAATGTACAAAGCCAAGGAGAGTGCTTCGTAATTTCCATTCCTCACATATCCAATGAGCCGTTACGCCTATAAATGGAAAACGATTTGGCGATGTCCAGCCGTCCAACGTAAGTGATATTTGACTAGAAACGCTCTACACCAAGGAAATAAAGTAATTACCAAAAATTAAGTAGTACATTTAACTATCAACCTATATGTTTTTTTTGGAATCCTTGAGAATCAAGAATGACGCGCTTATATATATGATAGTATTATAGGTAACAAACATAAGTAAGTATTTATTCAATGCTAATTTTATAATGATAGTCACGTTGTCATTG
This sequence comes from Leiobunum rupestre, assembly GCF_980474605.1. NCBI lineage: Eukaryota > Metazoa > Arthropoda > Arachnida > Opiliones > Sclerosomatidae > Leiobunum > Leiobunum rupestre. The sequence goes on from NC_143390.1 coordinate 6,463,356, forward strand.
GCAAAACAATCGTCCGTGAATTGCTCTAGTCTTTGTAATATGCCAGGTAACGAAACTACAGATAAAGCCCCTTGAAAATTAAATGATTTAAAAGTAAATAACACTTTGATAAATTTATATCCCGACTTAATTATTCATAGTAATGTTAACTATTATAAACATTCGCTTAATTTCAGAAGGTAGTTACTTTAGAATTTGAAAAAAAAAACTGGTTTTCGCCCGTATTGATTCAGAAACTGGAAGCTATTTTTCCCACGGATATAGTAAGAAAGGGCGTGTTTTCTTTTTCAAAACTTTCAATTACGCAATCACTTTACGACAGACTATCATAAGCCGAAATCATTTAGCGTCATACTTATAGTTATTAAGTTGCTTACGATAGTATGCGGATGTTAACTAACTGATTTCTGCTATTCGGGATACTTATCTGTACATCTACCCTTCCCATTTAAAAGTATACGGGCTTGATATGGTAAAATTTGGTTTTGTCACCCCAACAAATACGACACTTTTTGGTACATTATTTTTTTTTAAATAATGCTTTACCTACCTTGAAAATATCAGAAACTTTTTCTCTTTCCATGGCGTGTAATTTCAGAATTTCAGTCTTTACAGTTTTAGCACTAAGCTTTAAACTTGTGGCCACTCCGGTATTAATTGGATTGATTGAAAGAACAAGATTTTGGAACAAAGGGTCTTCGGCTACGTCGAACGGCTTATCTTTAAGGATAATCCACTTATATAAGTTAATTTTGGCATTATGCAGGGCAATGGGATCCGGCTAGAAAAGAATGGTACACCAGGATCAGTACCAAATTAGCACAGTGAAGTGCATTTCGAAATATGATGCCGAAATTTACAATTGAATAGTTCAAAGTTGAAGGGTAACGCAAGTTGGCGGGGGGAAACGTAGTTGAAGTCGTTTGTATTGTGAAAACGATGTACACACCGAAGGTAAGAAAAAAAGAAACAGCAACGTGCTTTTCAAGACATCCGCCCGCCAAGTTGCGTTACCCTTTAAAATAGGATTTTTGTCTAGTCCCTGAATTTTAGATTTTCATTATCACTTAAGTCAAAAGCGTGAACTAATTACTATTGACACTACGAAATCTCAACTTTTCAGTTAATTTTTCTTTGTGGTGCCTACCTAACCTATTTCTACACTTACTACGGTTAAGTGGCGTGGTCAGAAATTTGACAACCCGGAGGTCGAACTATGTGAAAGCTAAGTGGGTGAATATTTAGTACACTAAAAAGGTAAAACCAAGGAAATCCCACATATCTACGCCACTGGGCTTAGTCTACTTGGTCTGATGGTAAGTAAACTATTTAAGTAAATAAGCCATCTAATACATTAATAGTAAGCAAAAGGAAGGAAAGAGTGAAATCTACAAGCTAGTACTTGACGCTACTATAAGAAAATTAACAACAATTATCCCCTAACTGAATTTCAGAGTATCCCAGGTTTAGTTCGGCACAGAGACCCCGAGTTCCTAAAGCACGCTCAAGCTAAAACATACTACTACCAAAGACAATAAAACACTTTTAAGTTCGGTGGCACATCCAATTCTGTGTCAGTGTCGTAAAAAGGTTCCGTCGGAAAAATTGCATTAACATCTCAGAAAGTGTCACACTTACAATTGTAAGTTTTTATATTACTTACGGTGCTACTATACACTGCTTTACTCGTGAAATTTGCCGTATTCTTACAACGCATTCGCCGTTCTTATTATAATATAAACTTTCCTCCCTTTTATGTGGTGCAAACGATCACTTCGTCATATCCTCTTATTTCCCCAAGCTTAAGGGTATAGCATTGGAATGACGCTCAACCCCAGATAAGGACCGTAGAAAAGTTTTAACCCACTCACTTTCGGAGTTGATTTTTTGTCCATTTGCGCCAGTGTTTTTGTTTTCGGAATACCATGATTCGAATATAAAGCTTACCCTTGATAACTCAGCAGCGCCGAGATACTGAGGATGTTTCTTTTCAATATGATATTTCATGTTTCCGGTACTGATAGCCGAGTTTGATCCTTGTGAATATGACGTGCTTGTTAAATAAATTCAGATTAAAATTATTTATCAAATTAAGTGCGAGGGTATACGATTTACTTACTTATCACAGTAACGACACTGGGCCACTTTAATATTGGAGCTACCATCATCGGAGTGTCTATACGAGACAGTGTAGTGTTTCCAAACATCACTTCGGGGAACAAACCGTTTCCCAGGTCGCGTACTGCTTTCACCGTCTGCCATGACTACTTAATTAAACTTTATTACCGGCTACCACGACTTATATATTGTCTCGGAAAAGCTACGTCAACCCACGTTAACCATTCGGATAACGAATAAAGATTAAATATGCAAACAAAACACCATATTTAACGGATTTAAAATTTATCTTTAAATAAAAAATACCATTTCGGAAACGAATAAGTTATACTATTAAGTTTTTTATCCAAAAAAATAGGTCTACTATATTTATCGGATAATTTATTTAATTAACAATTTATAGATAAACAAACTGGTTGATAACCACTCTTAATTAATGTTTTATCGATTTTTATCTATGAATAAATGGACTTTGTTTATTCGAAAATGTGTTAATCATTTGTTTGAAATATTTGTCAATAAAAGGGGTGGAAATGTAAACGTATAAAGTTATACGTTACGCTTCAGATTTCGAATATATTTATTTGCGAATAAAGAAGGTCTATTTTATCCGAATGGATATAATATTATACAAAGTGAATAGACTTTATCTAATCGACAAAAGTTACAGGAATTCCGAGCTCTACGTCTAACGTTGCATTGATTACTTCTTCAACTTTCATAATTAAACTCAGATATCAGTGAACTATAGAAATGTTTAAGAAAATTACACATTAAATAATAATAATAACATTTATACTTGGTTTAAAAAAATTAATTTAAAATTATATTTAGCGCGATCATATTGAAAGTTTATTTTTACTTTCTGAATAAAACGATTTTATTTGAATTTAACAAGTATTACAGTGATTAAGTTTTATCCTTAAAATGTGTGCACCAGTAATTTTTAAATTATATTTTATATATTTAACAAATATTTCGTGCAATTAATATACTTTTTATACATCATTCACTATTTTCGGCAATAATTTTACCCTGAAAATATGAAAATACAATTTTGAGTGTTGACACATCTTTAAAAAGGTAGTATCGGAATTTTTTTTAAGTAAACTACAGCACCGTTTACGAAATTTTAATTCTATTGTGCTAAAGTGTTATGTTTATGGCAATTTCAAATAAAATACTTTACCTATCATATGAATACACTTTTGTGTTGTTTAAGGTAAATAAAAAACCACGTTTAAAAATAAAGATATATAAATGTCGAGTGTTTGCCTTCACCTCATGGAATATTCGTTTCATTTTAACCAATACAAAAAATCAATATTAGCTCGCTTAGAGAACATGTCATACATAGAAGTTACAGCGGCAAATTTCCTATTAATAATAACTAACCCGATATGAAATTTATAAATTGGATACGTATATTAACAAAAACAACCTAAATTTGTATCTCTTAAGAAACATTTGATAAAGTTTCTTTACACGCGACGAGTACTTGTGTGCCTTACGCCAAACATTTCACCCACTTTTTTCAACACGGCTCATGAGACTTACTTTACAAGAAAACAGTCTCATGTTTCGTAGATTTGTTATCGAAGGCAAACGTTCAAAACAGAAACCGTTAAATAAATCGATTGCAAATGATAACAAAACTCATTACAGTAGGGTAGTATAAACCAAACAAGCAAGTACTGCAGTTTTTCCGGAAAATCAATAATGTAATTAATGTTAATGACGTTCGTGCCTTAAAATATACTCAGAAAGTGAATTGACCAGAAAAATAATAATAATAAGATATGCATAAAACCCAAACCACATTCATGCGAAGTCGAGTGTTACTTTAAAATACGTTCATGTTTGCTTAGTTTATAAAAATCCTTGAGCTGATGTTTAAATCGGGAGCGTTACCAAAGTAATAATAAACCAAATAATTCCATTGGGTTAGTATCACGTTAGGTATAATATAAATTCAATTTGTGAAAATTTGCGAAGAATTAAAACTGTGATTATGTTATAAAATAAATAATTTTAGTAAAATGAAGAGACGTTTCATTCAGTAATATTACCTTTGAACCCAAAATATTTTATAAAAAAGTAAAAAAGGTCTTAAACCTTTCATTCTTTTATATAACATTATTTACTGATTAATTATTTTTGTGAATACCTATCACATTACATATTATTATTTAACTCTTAAATAATATAAGTTATTAAAGTACATGTATTCTAAATTTTTGCTAGATACATTTTCTAAATTGTCTAAGATCTGATTAGGGTTAAGTGATGTGTAATATTATAAAGTGCGAACGAAAAATGGGAAGCTTTGGTTTTCTTTTAGAGAAAGAAGTTTCAATTTCACACTGCTTTGCGTCAATACATCTAAAACAAAATGTATTCAAAGTTTGGATTTTAGCAAATATACGAACAGGGATGGAGAGTTTTTTACCCGCTCTTGAATATAAAGCGATCTCACACTAGAAATAATACCCTGAAAATTTCACCACTCTATCTCTTACAGTTTCCGAAAAAAAATGCCCAGGCAGAGCAATTCAAAACACCCTGTATAAGGTGACCAGTGGAATATTTAATGTATAAAATGGAAGTTAATAGAAATTTCCAAAATAAACTGACATTTATGCTTAGAGCCCTCGTTCATTAATTATATTGTAATTTTGAATTTTAGTAGTTTCCAATCCAATAAAGAAATAAGTATAATCCCGTAAATTGCAAACTTGGTGAAAGCGTTGTTACTCGAAACTAAATGATTCAAGAAGTTCGTTAGAAATAACTTTCACCGAAATAGGTTTCGAAATTGCTCGTGATTTTTTGATTCATGAAAGACATTTACTGCCAACTGAATACAGGATTCTGCACACGCACCACCATGTTTAATATACTATCATAGCTTTAAGTTTCGGAACACAATTTGGAGGAAGACTAGTGAAAACCAACGAATAACGACCATTAACTAGCTGCTCAAACAGTATTCTGCCTCTAGCCCTTAATTCTTCTACAATACATAGTTTGAAATGGCAATTGGTAGTCCTATAACGTTGTCATTTACATGTCACGCAGTTCGATTAGTATTAGGGTTTTTCTCTATTTCACCGTGACACAGTTACCTTCCGGTTAATAACCAACTGGGGAATGAAAATACGAGGTATGGTCCACTATAAAGTTTTTGATTATTTGGTTATTCGATTGAAAATAACGGTGGCAGTGAATGAGTTCGGTATTTGATAACTCTCAATTCGATAGCTAAAAAAATATGGATGATGCGTCAATCGACAACTCAAGTCGCGTTTTTAATTTTGAAAATGAAGGAATCCTAAAATTTTAAATATCGGAAATCATTCGTGGAAAAAATGTTTATGTAAATGGATAGGAATTAAAAAGAACCGCTTACCTAAGCGTTTGAAAATCTGAATGGATTCCCCAGAGCGTCCACTTTGCTCTAAACCCTTGGATTGAAAGCTCACATCTAGAGACGATTGCAATTGTCATACCTTCCCAAGAATGGTCCTAAAAGGTTTAAAGAATTAGATTAAATTTATTTATTTATAAACTTAGCGTATGACTAATTTATTTCATAGATTAAAGTGCACCTAATCAAGACTACTTTTCGCTTCTTTTGGAGTTCGATTATCGATCACGTGAAATAAAGTGTATTCGATATTCAACGCCACGTTCACATTGACTTAGGTAAGTGAAGTTGAGCGAAACTAATGGCTTAATTTTGTTTTAAAAGACATAGTGTGACCTTGGCTAAAACTGTGGTTACGTGTGCTTCTATACCTGAACGCTGGAAAGCTTTTAAATATAAAATGTAAGGAGGATTATTTATCGTTATGACATATAACGCACTTATAAGAATGTACCTTATCATGTTAAGATTTTGAAGTTCAGATTAGATTTTAAAATAGTATACAAACAGCGGATATATTGCTTACATTTGAAAATGCATATGCAACAGAAACGAATGGTTTAAGCGCTGCCTACGTTAATCAAGGCCCGTGCGCGCTCATTCGGAAGGGGGAGACTTTAGAAAAACGCGATGTCTTGTTTTTTTCACTACTCTGCCGTAAGATGGCTCTCTTCCCTGGCCCAATTTGAATTAGGTAAGGCGGGAAAAGCTTAAATACTTGTATAAATTATTGTATTGACTATTGAGCGATTGCAGCCCTGTTCTTATAAAAATAACATACTATTAAGAGGAAACTTAAAATTGCACCACATAATAAAACTCATTTTAAGCCATTTTAATCCTTAATTGTGGATATCTTACACTTTTAAAACCTTTCTGAAAAAAGGTTTATAGTTAATTTTTTTTAATTTCATAGACATCTGAAGTATCACGAGCGTGATTGTACATTAGGGGTCTTAAATATAAAAAGTATGTTCTGGATTATGATGCATTTTTAATTTCCATGTAATTGACAAGCACAATTATTTGTGGCGTAATACTTTTTAATTATCTGTAAAATTACCTGAATAATTAAGAATACCAATTAAATTAATGCAAGATTTTTTCTGTAAATAAATATCAATTTAACTAATCCAAGGTTTTTTCTGTAATTTAATATCCATTAAATTAGGGCGAGTTTATTATTTCTAAAACTGAAAAGATCAGTTATCTTGATGTATCGTTTATTATTATTATTAATACTTACGTAATTTATAAATATAGGAGGAGATAGATCTTCGAGCACCGCTTCACCCAATTCCCGGTTGCTGGAAAGGTGTAAGCAGGCGCATCCCTCAGCTGATATCAGATCCGTTAAGGTAAGTTGAACTATTTCCGGGATGTGTCTGCTCTCACGACGGAAAGTTTTCTTAATTTCAATCAAATAATTGAAACCAAATTGTCGATTAGGGAGAAACATTATGCCGATTTCAATGCGTTGGTAAAAGGCAGTTCCGACACAGGAAGGAAAATGGCGCCAGTTGTGCAAATGAAGGAGTAGGAATTATATTTTTTATAATTCTTTTATTAATATATTTATAAGTATAAGTTTAAAATAATAATTATTATAATTTTAAGTATGAGAATAAGTATAAATATAAAATAATTATTATAATTATAACTATAAGTATAAAATAATAATTCTTATAAATATAAGTATGAGAATAAGTATAAATAATAAATAATTATTATAATTATAACTATAAGTATAAAATAATAATTATTATAAGTATAAGTATAAAATAATAATTATTATAAGTATAAGTATAAAATAATAATTATTATAAGTATAAGTATAAAATAATTATTATAATTATAAGTAGCAGTATAAAATAATTATTATTATAGTTATAAGTAGCAGTATAAAATTATTATTACAATTATAAATATAAGTATAAGAATAATATAATAGTTTATATATTTATAAGTATAATTGTAAAATAATAATTATTAAATTTATAAGTATAAGTATAAAATAATTATTATTAAAATTATAAGTAGAAGTGTAAAATAGTAATTATTATAATTTTAAGTATAAAATTATTATTTCAATTTTAGTTATATCTATTATTATAAAATAATTATTCAATAGAAAATTATATATATAAAATAATTATTCAATAGAAAATTATATATATAAAATAATTATTCAATAGAAAATTATATATATAAAATAATTATTCAATAGAAAATTATATATATAAAATAATTATTCAATATTTAATAATAAGTATAAAATAATTATTCAATATAAAATTATAAGTGTAAAATAATTGTTTAATATGAAGTTAGAAATTAATAAAATAAATATTTAACAAAAACTAAATATATAACAAAAAATAAATATTTAACAAAAACTAAATATATAACAAAAAATAAATATTTGATATACAATATACCATTATAATTAACAAAAATAAATATTTAATATACAATATACCATTATAATAAGCGGCCCCTCGAAAACCCGTGTTCGAGGGGTGTCTAATTACTCGTTTATTACTAAACTAACAACTTCACGCGGTTTTGAATTCGTGAAAATAGACTGTAAACCCTTGCGCAGTGCTTTGCGCAGTAGGAAGTGGCAGATTGAGAAGATACCCTTTGCCCAACTCGAGCAAATGCGTCAAAGGGGTGAGTTACTTAAAATGTCATCTGAAAACTACTAATTTAATTATAATTAAATTACTACTATTTACAGAAAAAGACGGGAGTATGCCGAAACTCAAAATGCGTCAAAAGTTAATTGTATTTAATAAACATCAGATTAATAAATGATAAAATTAAACATTGCCCCGAAAAAGGATTTTATAACCCAAAAATATTATTTTTCTATTGCGAACTTTCCCCCCTCAAAATGATATTAAGAAAACCTAACAAACATAAAGTATTGAAATTAGATTATTTTTAACTAAATTTAAATAGGGTCAAATATAAAGGATGTATTTAAATAAGTTTATAACGGTACACATTATACAAGTAAATAAATATATAAAAATTTCGCGATAAATATAGGATCATTGCAACCCTATATTTAAGAAACGTTTAAAGGTTGCGTTAAACACGTAATTAATTAATTATATTTTATGATTCAATGATTGAATATTGATCGCCTTATGTGTTTATTTTTAAACGGGTTATTTCCATAATTCAATTACTGGTAGATTTATGTTATATTAATTCAATGTTATCTGTAAGTACGGAAAGCGTGTTAGACATTTTCTGCGTTTTTATTGTTCGAATCATTTTGGTTTAAGCCTTTTGGAGCTTTTATAAGACATACCCTAAAAGTACAATTTCTTCAATGTGCGCCATGCTTATTATGGAATGACTAGGCCAATTATTGAAAATTACGTATTCGTTAAAAACAATGTAGGTTAAATCTACTCGTTTCCACTTGCAACTTTTAACTTTTTAAAATTTTGGTGTATAAAATTTCCAAAATTAGCTCCAGCCTCATGAAAATACTGATAAAAACTCAGTTTAATTTATTTTAACTGTGAACAATTATTATATATCATTTTTTATTATAGTGAAATTGCGGTAAACATTATCCTAAAGAGATTTCCCTATTTTGTGCCCATACTTTAATAAATCATTGAGGTAATTTAAAAATATGTAATAAATTAATTATTATAACAATAATTAAGTGACTATTTATTTTCGAAAATGGGTCGTGGCTACAAATGTTTAGATTCGGAAGAGATAGTTTCATTTATGGAAACTGAATAATACATTTTATATTTTCGGTGAAGGTCAGACCAAATTTCCAATAAATTTTAAAATTCTAAAAATGGCGGAATCGACGTAAAATTACGTAACGTTTCTTTATATCGACGCATTTTTATTTGCACCGTTTCCATTTTACACGGGGCATTCGGTCTCTTAGCAATTCGTTTGAGGGATCACCGAAGTAATGGGCGCGACCACAGAAGCAAACAGAAAATCATGTTTGGACAAGGCATATGTCTTTTATTCATAAGTAATAGGTTTTACAAATCGTTAAATGATTTATGCGTTGGAAATACTCTTGAACTTTAAACTATTGGATTATTATTATATTAAATGCATATCACGCTTAAAATTTTTCTTAGACAATCCTCAAGAATTATACAACCAGCTTTCAGCTTTCATCCATTTGGAAATATATATTTAGCGCGTTTGTCCCCCCCCCCCCCCCCCAATATGAACCTTCCGCCGCCACTAAACAAGTTCCTCTTGAAAAGTGTACACATTGTACTTGATTTTGAATAGGTAAACTTGATTTCACATCAAAAAATTGGTCTTACGTCAACCAAATATTTATCGTTAGATTTCAAAATACTAATTTCTGGTTTGAATACTTGTATATAAGGTTCGATGTTTGAAGGTGACCTATTATTATGTGTGCTTTGCTAACCTATAGTAACAAGTTTCTCCTGAAAAATGTACAAACTATAGCGCACTGGACAATTTATAAGTTCATTTGCTTTAGTTACCTTGTCATGGTCATGGATGGGGTCTGGGAATTGCTTAGTCGGCTCATTTCCTCTGACAAATATGTGTTTCTATTTCCTTTACTCAAACTAGAATCTCTTCTCAATTCTTTTAACCATTTTACCCATTGTTTACAAATTTCACATTTTGAGAAAGGCTAAGGAAAAGTTAATAATTTAAGGTTTTCCATTTAAGCACGGTCAGCGTATCTCGAATCATTTTTACATTTAGGATATACACATAGTGTTTCACAACCATTTAAAAACAAATTGATTGAAAAACAAATAAAACCTTAATTTTTGCTTTCATTTCAAATAACTAAGTGCAAGGGATTTCAAACCCTGGGCTTTTCAAACTACAAATCGTTTGCTTACAATATTGGCTTCTGATTTGCTCAAGACTCGCGCATGCGTCGCGAAAATCGTAAAGGTAATATTTTAAAGGAAGTCAACCAAACCCCCCTTTTTTCGCCCCCTTCTTTCACTGGCTTATGTGAGCCAAACCCAAATCGTCTACCAAAGTCTAGAGTGTCATATCCAGGAAGCGTAAGCTTCTATTATTAAGCCTAGATGACACGCGGCCACTAAAGTGGGGGAACACGCCACACGGAGATTTTGCCTCCCGTGTTAGACGAATAGGACGCTGATCATTTCGGTTCATGTATTTCTGACGACAGTTAAAACCCATTATCTACAATGTAACTAGTTCATACTGATTTTAGTCATCTAATGGATTTCGGGAAATATGTAATGTAAATCCAGTTTTAGTGCCTATGTTTTAAAAAGCTACGCGAAGAGTGTTTAGCGGCGTGGTTTGGCGAGTAGTTACGAGCTTCCAACGGATATTGAAGGGCATTCTCTAGGTATTTTTGCGCTAAACCGGGTACACGAAGAAATTAAAAGTGCTTTGACGAGGCCAAAACAATTGTAATAAATACCTCATAGTACTGCAGTTCGTGATATCTATTTCAGCGTCATGTACTCTATCCCCAGTAACCCTATTGTAGTAAAAATACTAGCCCTCAACATTAGCCTCGTGCTACTACTTTCAATTAAGTTATTTTCTATTGTTTTAATAGCTAGTCTTAAAGACATTAATTTTAGTCTCTCGTCTGACCGTGTGTGATTTTTATGTAGGCCAAGTAATAATAGACTAAGTAGTGGCATCGTTGAAACTATTTTGTTTCAACGATGCCACTATTTTTTCTATGGAAATTAAATAAAAAACAGCGTTTGGAATTTAGTCAGGATAGAATAGAGTTGGAAAAAGACTAAATATATATTGGGATTTTCGGACCAATGCATCTACGGGAACGACACATAATTAACAAACATTTATATTACATCGTTTTAAATATACGAATTGAAGTTTCTTTAAATAACAAAGAAAATACCATATTTCTTCGAAATATATAAATTCTAAGTTTGAAATGCTTATTATGCCAACTCTGGAATTGAAACTGTAGCTTCCACTTGATTTGGCCTCAATGAACTTCCGGATTACAATATTTCAATTACATTGCAGATATGAGTAACCCTTACATAATAATTATGTTTCCTCTATATTTGCTATACCTTTCCAAATAAAGATATATCAAGTAAATAATATAACAAACTTTTATTTTTGTATCGTTATGTATTTCTAACAGCAATAAAAATATCACCGGTTTTATTGCTAAGTATACATGGTGTTTGTCTCAAAAACAATATTACCTTGAAATTTCAGGATGTACCCTATTGGGGAAGGTCGGAGTTATTTGTAAATTTCAGAAAAATCGTGATATATTTAAGCTTTTGGAATTTTTATTTTTTTACGTTTTTTTTGTATTTCTCTACCACCTCCTACAGTTCCGCGCCTGGCCACTATTTGGCCATTATAGGGTAGGGCAGTTTCTCGTTCATTGTTGGGTAGAGAGAGGAACCTTCTTTGGTAGCCCCAGTTCGGGTTTTCCATATTCGCTTAATTTCTTCTCCATTTCTATAATCACGCACAAAACCCAATACAAAAAATACAAAAAAACAAAAACAAAATTCACTAAAATTTATTTACAATAATTATGAAATCTTAATATATATATACAAATATTTTCAAAATTCAACAAAAATGGCTTATTTTAAATTGAAACTATACTGAAACAGGCATTATTTAAGCGTGTTTAAAATTCCCCGAAAATAGTCGCGTGTTGCTTTAAATATTTCGTCGCATGATTTTATTTGGCTCTCTTAAATTCTTATGACTATACGGGTAACCTAGGATCAACAAGCACAAGGAGACGAAGCTAGCCTTTAATTGTGTTTTACCGGCGTGAGGGAGGGGAAACAATTTCAGAATTTTCCTCTCCGGACAACAGCAGGCGCTATGGCGTCTAACCAATGAAAATTGTTCACAAGTAAAGGGACGACTTTTAACGGGTTGCGTTCTCCTTAGGTGGTTTCTTTTCGCCTGTTCTCGGACTTAAAGTTTACTCTTTTTACCCCAAAACGTTTTATTCGCCTGTTCCATGGATGATAATTACTCCGGCCCATCAACTATTCGCTGTTTCCGGAGTATTTGGTATACTCTTTTTACTCCTTCTGGAAAGGATGTGTGAAGATAGTAAATCAGATTAATAAATTTTTCTGCTAAAAAGGCCACAGGTAGCCATTTTGGAAAAACGTTTTTACTCCGAATCGAACTATTCGCCACTACAGAATCGGAGTAAAATGACGTCATAGCCTTGGTCTTCTTACCCTACTCCGAAAACCCAGAAAAAGCGAAAAGAAACCACCTCTTGTGCTGTGATCGTTGCTCCTAGGTGTAACGATGTTTGTAGGATCTGAGAAATAACATACTTTTGTGGTCATAATATTTAAAAAAACTCAACTATATGGAAAGGTTATAAAACGTGTGTACGGTATAACTGTTGCTACTTCCGCTACGCCAATTATGGGAGAAGACGCCGTTGCTTAAAATTGAGCACCGATTATTTAAATTTTAATTATTTTAAGCACACAAGCTAGCTGAAAGTATTTATTTGAGAAAGAATATGGGGATAATTAAACCAGGTAAAGAGAGACAACCAAACTTTAGTGAAAGGTAACTTCAAGCACTTATTAATGGTTTGGAAGCTAGACCCGATTTATTGAACAGGGAAATGGGTATGATGAAAACATATAAAAGTAGTGAAGATGTGGAGAAGGCCTGGGTAAAAATTGCCCAAGAGATTGCCTGTGTGGGTAAGGGCCTCATAAGAACGACAGTAAAAATAAGAGCCAAGTGGACTGAATACAAAAGCACCGTTGAAAACGGCTCAAGACCTAGATAGGGAAAATAAAAAAAAACAGGATTTGGCCCAAATACACTTCCAGAATTGACTGAAATGGAGGTGGCCGTTTGCCGTTAAATAGGTGAAACTGCGTTGTACAGGATTAAAGAAGGAGTTGATAGCTCACAAGTCAGGCACCAGGTTTGTTGTTCGTGCAAAGCTAGTGTTTTGAAATGAAACCACGATAGTCTAATTAATTTTTAATTTTAATGAAAAGCTAGAAAATCCTCCACTGTATCAAGTGAAAATATTTATTTTACTCCACCACCTAGTACTAGCGTAGCTAGACTCATTGGCACCCCTAACTCTGGGCTATTTCGGGTTACCCCCATCAATACGCCAGCCAGTGTGGGTGGTGGTGGTGACGCTATAGATTTTCCACTGAAGAGACATGGTAAAATGGGATTAGAGGTAGGACAAGGGCGTATTTAAGGGGGGGATTGGGGTTCAAACCCCCCCCCCCTCCAAAATTCTGATGACGGGGGGGGGTGCCTAATAAAAATCAGTGAAACTTCCGTCAGCACCGCCCCCTTGAAATAAAATCCTGGATACGCCCTTGAGGTAGGATCAGAGTTTAATGGTTAAACATAATCTTGTTTAGCTTGCCGGAGGAAAGAAGTTTAAAAGTATGGAAGAGTTGGTAGCAGATATTGGTACATTTCAATAAGGTCACGTAAAAACTATAAAGTGAAAACCCATTTCCTCCACCTAGGTCTACAATGAAACATAGAGCTCAGTTTCCTGTTTCAAACGCAAATCTGATAGTGGTATTGTTGTTCACAATTTGCCAGAATAATCTGAGTACAGGATTTCCACAGGTTTTTTTAAAGCTTGGTTCACAAACGTTAGCATGTTTTCCATTTTCTCTGTGTTCTTGCGTACCACAGCCCTACAGAAGGCAAAGTGGGAAATGAGAAACCACACAAAATTTATCCCAGTGAACCAGGTTTAAGAATTTGAAAATTTAAAAAAAACTGGGAATTAAATTTTAGTGGGAAAGATTTTCAAGTTAAAATGTAAGTACATTATAAAGTAAAAATTGCGTAATTTCGGGTCAAATATTCAGGGGAAAATCTGGAAAACACAAGTACATTTGAATGATAATAATTATGGCTACCCTGGAATGTGGTTGATAAAGACTTTTGAAAATATTGATAAACTTACACGACAGTTCAAAAAGAAGTCGCAAAAGGCTAGAGGTCGGCGGAACGAATAAATTAACCGTCAAAATTTCGATTAACCATAAAAAGTTTGGTTAACTGTTTTTATGAACATTTTATACGAATAAACAACGATTTAGCATGCAAAAATAATCGGGCTTTTCGTATATTTTTGGGATAATTTGCGGTTATGAATAAAAATAAATAATTGGATAATTTCTTATTCAAACGCCGAGCTCTACAAAAGTCAAACTACCAGACACCCAGAACGTTTGCCTTCTTTAACAGCTGCTGACCTTGGACCAAACAGCTCGGGCAGTTGTGAATAATCAAGAAAGGTTAAAAGCAATTTTGTGCTCAATATTTCCGTAATGGTAGCCAAACGGTCACAAGATGCCCAACTTGCCATTGCATTTTCCAATTATTTAGAAAATGCAAATAGAATTCTTATTGGCATACACAAAATCTGATTGATCTTGAAAATCTTTACTCTGGTGTCACATCAATTCCACTTTCTAACTCTAAAACATAAAATCATTCATATGTCTAATCTTTCAAAATAAAACTGGTGGAAATTATTAATTACTTATCTTTAGCTTTAAGATTGACGTTTTCAAATATATAATCATCCTTTCATATTCATTATTTCCATATATTTATATTTTCTTTCCACTCCATAAATAATAATAATAATAATAATAATAATTCTTTATTAATTCTGATGAACTTGATCAAGTTTACAATTGTTGTGGCCAAGTCATAAATGACTTTTAAGGGCAACCAACCTCAGACAATAAATAAACAAAGAAAGAAAAAACACACAAGAAAAAAAGAAAAGATAAAAAAGAGCGGGCGGTCTTCAGGTAGTCGTTAATGTATTAGGTTTGTTACATAACCCTTCGCTTTCTTTTTCAATTGATTTAATGTTTCATGTCCTCTGTCATACATTCTTTAAATTTTTTATACCTTTATAAAAAATAGATTTCAATTTTTTTACAGTTTTAACTTTAGGAATTTGTAAAATATTTTTCCACCTCGTATAGGTTAATATTACATTATTTAGCGGAAAAATATTATAATCATAAAATGTTAGAGATTTAAAAATATGAGTTAGGCTACAAAAGTTATAAATTTGATAAATATTTAAAAATTGCAAAGTTTCAAATAGTGGTTTGGTATGGTCGAGAAATTTAACACGGGCGATTGTTCTCACAATCCTTTTTTGAAGAAGATCAATACGGTGTAGTTTTTTCTTGGTGGTATTACCCCATACAGAGATAGACCGTCTATAATATGTTTATAGACATTATTTAGTGCCATTTCAACATTACGATTGGCTCTAAAGCCGAATTGTTTGTTATTTAATATTTTATATATATTACAGAAACTATTTAACCTGGTATAGTAGCAATTATCAAAAAATTTTATCACCCCGTTTATAGACAGGGATTGTCTATTGTTTTTTTAGAGCATTAGGGTAAATGCAGTTAGTAAAAGAGAGGTTGATTAAGTGGGCGAGCGGATTTTTTAAAAATTGAACAGGAGATTTTATAGTTTTAGGTGAGATGTCGTCTATACCAGCTGAAGCATCAGATCTCAAATTTAGTATTATTTTTTCGACTTCTTTTTCATTTACTTCTGATAGGTATATTGAATTACTTATGTTTTTAACATTATCAAAGGTTTTATCATTATTGTTTATATTAAAATTTTTGCGAATACGGGAAATAAATAAGTTGTTTAAATTTTCCGGGCTTACAGGAATATCTTTGTTACCTCTCCGAGGGGCTTTGTACCCTAGGAGGGGTTATACAACCACCGTGTCTGTCTGTCTGTGGGTGGGTCTGTCTGTCAGGCCTGCGAACGCGTTCGCATTTTCGGGGCAAAGGGTAATCACTGCGTCCCCAGTTTCTTATAATCAGGGAAAAGGTTTTTCCAAAAGCGCCCTCTTTTTGTCATTGGGTGTAGTATAATTTTTTAATCGACCGGGATTCGAACCCGAGCCCACTTACCCGACAGGTGAGCGTTCTACCGCAGAACCACGGATACAGTTACGCTAGGTTTGTTGATTATATTATTTATAATTTTCCACTCATTTTTTATATTGCCCTTATCAGAGTCCAATTTTTTCCGAAAATAGTTATTTCTGGCGTTCCTGATGATAATTCTACAATTCTTACGTATATTTTTATAGTTATTGCGGTTGTTTTCATTTGGACAGCGAGAAAGTTTTTTTTTTAAGTTTGTTTTTCTTTTTTATTTCGGAAATTATATCAGGAGTAATCCAATGGCAGATTTGTAGTTTTTTATATTGCGAAATGAGAAATGATTATTATACAAAATTGTGAATCTAGTAGCGAAAACATCAAAAGCTTGGTCTCCATCTTTTAATGAGTATAGATATTTTCCCAGTTATTAGATTTTAAATCCTTTAAAAAATTATTGACATTTTTTGTACTGAAATCCCTGCCCTTTATTATTGGCGTTTTGGTATAATTAATTTTTTATGGGGTGGTGGTCGGAAATTGACCAATCTGTTTGAATTTTAATATTTATTTTGATATTCGTGTAACAATGGTCAATTAATGTCTGGGTTTCATTAGTTACGCGAGTAGGCTCTTGAATGACCTGGGTTAGATATAGAGTATTGTGTAAGTCTAATAGTAAATTGGTATTAGAAATAATTTTTTGTATTTCGATGTTAAAAACTCCCATAATAATTTTTTTACCATTTACAAGACCTAGATTATTAAGTATATTTTCATACTGTTCGAAGAATGTTTTAAATTGGGTCCGTCGTCTATATATAATACAAAGGATCAAGTCGTTAATTCTTATACCGTAAGACTCTATATGTTCATTGCTTATATTAACTTTTTCAATTATATCAAAGTTTAATCTTTGGTTGATATAAAAACCAACTCCATCCCCACGACCACTATCGCGACCTCTACCCGAGAACATATAGTTTTCGTGAAAATCGCCGTAGTCTCTATTATACCAGGTTTCAGTTAGAGCGTAAATGTCTATTTCCCCCGGAATGTAAATTTGGCAGTTGCCTATTAAACTAGAAAAATTAGCCGATGCACTTTTAATATTAGCGTAGGCTATCTTTATCATTAAAAAAAGAAGAATACAACTAGTTTAAACAATGAGAAGAAGTAAGAAAAAAAATCAATTATCTATCCAATAAAATTTTTTCAAGTTCGAAATCGTATTTAAGGTCTCATGTCCTATAACTATTTTAGTAGCTCCCACTATTCTGGATTTTTCGGGTAATTTAGATTTTGCAAATCCTCTTAAATGGTACCTTGCCGTCTCTTGTTCAGGGGTATAGTCGTGACTTAAGTAAATATTACTACCTTTAAGTTTAATACTTTTTGACAATAGCTGTATTTTAATATCATATGTTTCAGCTTTATAAACAATTGGTCTTATCCTGTTTTAGTTAAATATTCCTTTTTTATATACTTGACTTTGTCTTATTTGTAATTCTACTTCAAATTTATTATTAAAAAAACTTCAAATTTTATCTGCTAAGTCTAATCGTGATTCTGTTTCACTATCTGGTACCCCTTTTATAATTAGATTGTTTCTTCTTAACCTAACATCTATATTTTCTATTCTAAGCCTTTGTTTTTCGAGTTTCTCTTCGTTAGTCTTAAATCTGGTCTCAGTTTTTGCTTCTAAAGTATTTATCTCAAATTTTATTGCCCTTACTTCCTCTGTTATATCAACAATTTTTTGTCCGATATCATCTAGTTTTGCGTTAGTAGTGGCAATACTAGAGGTTATGTTGTTTAGAGATTTAGATTGATCTTTTTGGGTGTCGTGCAATTTTTTAATTTCTGTTAGGATTGCATCATAGACCGAACCTGTAGCAGTTGTATTCTGTCGTGTATCTGGCATTTTTGTATGGGAGTTATGTAGCTAACCCAGGCAGAAAAAAATTAATAGATTTAGCTCTCACCGATAATTTAGCTAGAGATAAATTAGTTCATTAAGTTGTTGTGGAACCTGGGCGCTCTGCATGGGTTGTAAACTTGTTGTTCATTATGTAACTCGTTCCTTTTTCACAGCTGTTTTTGTTTTCTAATAAGAAGCCACCATTTACCCGACAGGTTTTATTTCGCAAAATAAAAGGCGCCCTTTTTGAATTTTTAATTATTCTAATAAATTACAATGGTTTCTTTAAAAATATTTTTTTTTATTGGCGAAAAGCAATTAATTTACATTGGAAAAAATATTTGAAAGTAATCGAGGAATTACATATTATTGAACCAGTAATAAATAACAAAGAATAATATCACAAGAGAACAAAATCATTGGAGTTATTCGATAAACTACAGTTTTTAGTTCCAAAAAGAGAATCCTTGACCACGTGATTACATTATAAGCAAATGTGTTCTACAAGTATGTCCCCAAGGTTAAAGTTAATATTGGGAGAGGGCGGTTTTAATTTAAAAAATCAAATCAATTCGTAGAAAACTGAAATTACTCTTGATGTAAATTTCTTTGTCTATTGAAGTTTTACACCAATTGATTTAAAATTTGATTAGCCCGAGCATGTAATTGAGCATTAGTGAGTTGACATGGGGGATCCTATTCGCTGGGCGCATCTCGTTCTTCTACCATTGCCTCGGTCATTTCCACACCCTCGTCAAGGTAGAAATTGTACGAGATGACACAAGCGAATACAAATTTGCAAACCTTATCTGGGGCATACAGCAAATTGCCTCCGTAATCACTCAATGATCCTTGATACTGTGGATCTTTCCACCGTGTGGCGATGATCATTGGCCGTCACCCACGCTATACTTACAGTCGCGTGAACATGTAAGCAAATCAGTATCTATAGAAAATAACAATGATTAGAAGTGGCAACATATGAGCATTAAAGAGCAACACAAATTGGGAAATGTTTTAAGCCCGCCGCACACGGGAAAAAAATTTCTTCAAGTTGACGCTAGCGCCGGATACCAATTTTTTTCAAAACACGTTTTTGTCGTCAGCGCGAAAGAACGCTGGCGCTGGCGTTGGCTTCATTTTCGGCGAATCGCACACTAGCAGGTCGCTACTACAGAAAACAGGATCACCATCGGATGCGTGCGCAGTCGTTTGTTTTGATATCCGTCGTTTCAGTTGCGCGGGCATAAATATCGTTTCGTATAGCTATTTTGATTCCAGTCATCATTTTCTTTTCAAGTTTTATCGCTGTGGGTGGTTTTAGTCTATTAAAAACGTTTTCCCTTTTACCACATTTATCAATTTTTCACCCCAATCTAAACTACCACAGTCATTTTCATCGTTCATTGTATTTTCACGCTAGTCATTATCTTCTAAAATAATAGACATTATGTCATCTGCCACTATAATAATTAAATTCAACAAAAATAAAACATATCCACGTGTTTCGTGGCGTGGTGCAATCTCTCCTTTTGGCGCAAAATCTTGTGTACCTTCTCCCGTATGATTATTGGATAAAAAGAGTAGGACTGTAGTGACGTCACAGACCGAAGCCGAGGAGCGTCAAAATGTTCAGGCAAGTTGAAGTCGGTACGAAACGTACGTTCGTCCGAACAGCAGGTCGCCAGCGTCAGCGCGAGTTTAGGCTATTGTAATGTGCGATGTATTGTCGCCGATCCGAGCAACGTTGGCGGTGCCGGCAACGGTTGCTAGGACGAGCAACCGTCCAGTGTTCGACGGGCTTTACACTCAATTATTTGACCTATGCAAATTTTAAAACCTCCGATGGTACATAGAGGGCGAAACATCTCCCAAAAACTGACCCTATACAACAAATGTGTCTGGCTTTGTTTTGGCCCGTAGCTCACAAAAGGGGTGAGTTAACTTCCTTCCCAGATATGTTCTTCAACGAATGGCTTTAAGCGTCATCCAGTGCCAGATCGCTTATCTTACTCATTTACTACTCAAAAACTAAGCCTAGATTAAATATAAGTTTTGAGTATGAAAGAATAGGATCCAAATATGTATTCCAAAAGGTTCTACAAAAAGTTAACAAAAGTGTTTGTCATATCACCAGTGTTAACGCACATAATAGTAGTTGAAAAGTTTTGCAGAGTGATAAAAAAAATATTCCTACCTGGGAAGTTGCAGTTACTGGTCTCAATGTTTCATGGTCAAGTTCGGGCCTTAGCTCTTCAAAAAGTTTAATGAGTACCCTATTTGGAAGTCGGTAATTTGCTTAAAACTCTCTGTCTGATAACTCCAAAGGGTCTGGTCTCCCGTGATAAATCCTCTCATTTCCAACTGGTTCAACAACGTTTATTCCTCGATTAATTTCCTCAGCTCTTCGCATCGCGAGCAGAGCGACAAACTCCGCCATTTTTGTTGTTTATTTTTCGCGTCGTTTACACCTTTACCACTGCCTTTTCTAAGGAAGTCTCTTTACTACACCTCCAGAGCACTCGTAACTTTACGAGCGAAAGTCACTCGTAAGGTTACAAGCCAATTGTCCCTGCACACCATTTTCGCAAAAAGAATCGTAAGTTCATTGGCCACGCCCACTTCCTCGTTAATTTACGAGGATTGTAAAGCTACGAGAGTTAAAAAACGTCTCTGCACCGGGCTCTTAATCCGTTCCTTCACAATTGGATGTTGGAACCATTAACTACTTTTTTTATAATACACAGAGACTAATGACGACTAAAATATTTAAATGGACTTATTAAAATTATTATTTTATATTTTTTTAAATATATTTTTATGATATAAATAAATGTGTAATATTTTAATCGTGGCCGTGCGGCGTGCATATTTTTGAACAGCACCGTCACCAGCCTTAAATTGTAGAAGGGGCACACTTTTTAACTAAATATTTTTCAAGGGCAAGCTGATTATGTATAAGTAAAATAAGTGGACATTAACCAATTATTTAAACTGACAATCATAATATGAAATAATTTTATATTTATGCAAATACAAATTCATTTGAATTGAATTAATTTAAAGCATGAGATTAAGATAGTGCTGTCTTAAAATTCTTCATAAAAACTTGTCAAAGGCTGGTTTCATTTGTGATTTGCCCTTTTGTGAAGATTATAGATTCATCTCTTTATTATCCTTGATTGTCTCAGTGGAATGAAAATCTTATATTCAATAATCGATTTAACAAATTTACTTCTGAATTTTTTTATACTGAAAAGTTTCACTTACCAGGAACTGAATTTTGACCGCGCAACTCATCACTCCAAGGGTAAAGCCGTGAAAGCAGTTATTCCCTAGGTGACGATTTAATTTTTGTAGCCCGGCACAACGAAGACCAATAACACTACGAGACAGTCTATGAACCAACTTCACCAAGGAGGGGAGAACAGAATCATGCAGTTCCGGGAAAATTGTGCAAATTATTATAATCATTTTGTCGGCTCTATTATTTAATGTAAAACCTTCTAGAGGAGTGGAAACCTAGCCCCGGCGAAGCCCCTTCAAATAGTGAAGCCCTGTGGTGCAGCACACTTAGCAAATACATCAATCCGGCACTGCTAATACCCAAAGCACCACCCTAGGCCCAAGTTATCTAGCGATTTCAATTCAGGTGGCTTGTTACAACAACGCGTAGGAGGGTTGTGGCAAGCACTTCATGCTACGCGATCCAAAAACTCTCAATATGAACAATTAAACTCTACAACTTGTACTGAAAAAGGGAAACCGACTCCCTTTAATCAGCGAGAAGAGAAATTGCAAACTCTACGCGTCTTCTTTAATTCTACCCGAATTTAGACATCTATACTATAATGAAGATTAAAAATTGCAAAAAAGGTGTATTTAAATCTTTAAAAAATCTCAAATCTTTAAAATTCGGACGACTAGTTTCGCCACCATTCGGGGGCTTCGTCAGGTCAGACGCCGTTGCTCGCGATACAGAGCTTTATATAGCCCTCACACAGCTAAATTTTTTATAACAATTATTTTTTATTTATATAGTTAGATTAAGTAAGCGCAAAGGGCAATTATATAAACCAAACTTGGAGTTAGGGAATAATATTGAGCCAGTTTTGGGCAATGAAATTACCTGGATCATCATCACGATTGAGTGTGTTGCCGTCTCTAACGTATTTTTAAAATTTCAAGAGATTCTCTAATGTTTAGTTTTATATAGTGATCGGTTTTATATACCATATTTATTTTTTGAAAGTTAATTTCGTGTCCCGTTTCGGTAACGTGTTCGGCTAGCGCAGATGTCGTAGTTTTTTTGGTTCCGATCTGCTAATTTGTGTTCATTTATTCTAAATTTCAAATTCCGTTTGATTTGGCCAATGTACACATGGTTACAGCTACATGATATTTTGTATACCCCATAGTTTTTCAAGTTACTTATAGGGTCTTTGATGGGTTTTAAATGAGAGTTTAATTTATTAAAGGGTTTGTATACAGGTTTTATATTATTTTTCCCGAACACGTTACCGATTACATCGGAGACATTTTTAATATATCGTATTACAACTATTTCTTTTTTATTGGGCTCTTTTATGAAGGAAGTATTGGATTCGATTTTATTTCTATGTACAATACGGTCTATGCCTCTATTTAAAATATCATTGTTAAAACCTCTATCAGTAGCGATGGATTTGACAAATTCTAATTCTTGAGTAAGGGTAGTTTTACTTGAACACAATTTGACTGCGCGATCAATGAAGAAGTAAAAATAACTTAATTTTTGGTTTGGGGGTGAGACGATCGTTCATGTGGTGGAATGCAAACGGAGAAGGGTTTACGATAAACTTTAGTATTAACAGTATTGTTGGCTTTAGAAATGAAAATATATAATTTAAAAATATTTTAATTTCTAAAGCCAACAATACTGTTAATATAATAAATCTACTTTTTCAACATTTCACATATTCGAACACCATTTAATCACCGACTCTTGACAAGAATGGAAGAAGTGATAAAAAATTGAACCTCTTTTATTTAGCATTTTAATGACTGGGGGTGTTATATTGGGAAACTGGTCCTTATTCCTGAGCGAAAGGCTAATTTTGTGGAGAAGGTGCTCAGCATCAAGTTGTTTTTGACTTTGACGTTTTTTCCCTTTTCCAATATTTGGCAAAATTTGCATTTCTTATTTAATGAATTTTGTGTCTTCGCCTAAATATCCACATTGTAATCTATTTGATAACTAGAACCTATAGGCTCATGTTTCGTGATCTGAATGAGGATGTTCAATAATCTAAATAAGATCGTTCCAAATAAGAACGTCGGCCGCTGTGACATTCAGCCCGCTCGACCCGACAGTACGCCGACAATAGAGCCAACCTTTTTTAAGGCCATTGGCCCGACGATCTTATGCTGCCGCGGGTGCTATGTCGATCCTCAAATAATATAAAGCTGAAGTATTATCCACTTGTTTCAAATTAATATTTCTTCATCCACTTTTGAACAAATTAAGTTGGTAGTTCCCCAATTGTATGCCTTGATAATTTAGATTGTGTTAGATGATGAAACGAAATATCTCTTTTACCACCTTGACTACTAGCGCCATAATTGCTTTCAACGGAAAGTGAAACGGTTATTAAAACTACTTTGGAGTAAATGTTTTGGTGAGTGGACGGTGATTGGAATAAGTAAAAGGAATTATTTATTTGGAGTATCCGCAATCATTCACGCTTTTAACTTAAAGAGCCCACAATTTAACTTGACTAAAAGCTTCCACCGTGTTTTAATATTTCTTTATCTGTTTAAACGGTAGTAAACAATGCACTCGCCTACGATTATCGTCATTGCTAAAAGCCGCTTAAAGACTTCTCAGTATGACCAAATTTAAATATGATGAGAGTGGTATTCTAGTAATGGATACACTTTAGAAAGCAGATATAAATGTGGCGAGCACTTTTGAAACGATCCATTTCCACGTAGATCTACGCAATTTAGCGAAATAAACCTTCTGTTTGTTTTTGTTTTGCAACGCGAATGAAGAGAGAAGCTAGACGGGCGAATCCAGCTCTGATTGGTACAAATCCTTCCACTGGCTCTTAAGTTTTATGTTCGTTTAGGAGTTCAATAAGCCTTTAATACACTGCTCGAGTTGTAAAAGCCAGGCCTTATTTAAGCGGTGTTTCCTGCTGGAGTGTTATGATCGAGAGATCTGTGAAAGGATGAGCAACCAACTAAATTTCTAAACCAGTGAACTGGTAATTAGCCCTTATTCCTCAGGGCAAAATCCAGTACCTTTCAACATTAACTTTTTTAATCTACTAAAAAACAAGAACGTCTGTTGTTTGCGGTCTGGTTTTGATGTGTGAAATAAATAAATAAATCTTTGCATTTTAGTGCATTGGATTACTTGGTATTCAAGTACATTCTTAAAGCTAAGTTTCGTAGTATTTTACATTGACGATCTCAACCCTATTTGTGATATTATTCACCCATTGCCTTAAGATGAACGACAATTAATAGGAAAGCAACATTTCCTCAATTAATATGAGAGGCCATATTCGTTTCACACTATACGTAGGTGACTTAAGCAAATAACTACTAAATTTAAAAATAATACATTGTCATCCTAATTTTCAGGGGTTTGGAGCTCTTCAAGAAGAGGAATCTGATGGGAAAAAGATATACACCGGAAGTCTCGCTGATTATTTTTATTTCATAGTGGAAGCTCTCAATGTTACGTCAGTTATTCCAAATTTGCCTTTTTATATTTTTGTAAAATTCAGTGCTTCAAGAATTTGCCGATAAATTCAAGAAATTGAAATAATTCTTTTGGACAGTTATAACGTCACTCGGGTTTCGAACTTTATTGATTGGAAGATACTTTCAACAAACCACACTGATGGCGATGACTCCGCGGCAATGATGCTCTCTAACGTAACCTTTTTGTTTTAAATTATCAACTTTATAACGAAACAATTAAATAAACATTTGTTTTTTTAATTGCTTTTCTAAGTAAATACTTAGGATCAAAGAAGTGCTTTTAACTGAGAAATTAACTATTTGATTTTTCTATCGTCTATTTACATTAGTACCGACATCCAAAATTTAATAATATAATAATAATAAAAATTAATAAAATAATTCAACAACATTTTAAAATAGATAACGGTTACATGGATTTGAAGTATTAGACCAACGAAACTAAATTTTGATTATAATAATTTTGCGTATCTATACAGGGTGACTCGGGCGATCGGTCAGGACATTTTGTTCAAAATCTATTTCAATTTCAAAGTCACGAACATCTCGGGAGAGAGTGTGGGGATTATGACAACTATGTAGAAAGCGCCGCCTGATCAATTGGCTAACTTGAGTAGCATTGTCTTCACCAAGTTATAGTTCTAGTATAAACGCGCGTGTTTCCAAAGAGTAGCGAGACAGAAATGGTTTTATGTATAGAAGACGTGACTTTAATTATTTACGAAAAATATTTGATACATCCTTAAAATTCGCTAAAAAACAAGTTTTGCTGTATCAAGTAGGTCTTAAATGTCTAATTGATTGATTGAATAAGAAACTTATTCTTCGCTAGACTGAATAGTGTTATGTTTATAACTTAAGTAAGAAATGGCGCCGCAAAAGCTTGTTTCATTCTTACTGAAACGTTTAACTGACGCCTGTCGGTGAAAAATAATTAAAAAACAACGTAATCTTTTCTGATTTTTTTAAATTTATAAATTAAAAAGTACCCTTTCCAATAAATAAAACGTGAACATTTCAGAACTCTAGGTTAACTAGATTTTGAGAACAATTCCCTGACCGATCACCTTGTGACACCCTGTCGACTAAAGTATAATGCTGTTGATTTTCATATAACAGTAAAAGACAGGTTTAAGCGATCCCTGTAAAACGTAGGGGGAAGATGTAATTGTATATATTGTACACAATAAATTGACGTCTACGCTCTTAAAAGTTTCCCCAACTAGTCTTCAATGGGTGGATTAACCTGTCTCACATAGAACAGCTCGATTAATTATTGGCATTATTGTATTATTTATAAATCACTAAATGAATAACAGTAAGATTTCGCTTTTATTAAATAAAATCAAAATATTTATATAAAGAGAACGGATGTGTCGTTGGACCCAATACAACTTGCGCCTAAGATTCACGAGTACTTTGCTTTGACATTTCCTTTGCACACGATGGAGAATTATTTGATATCCAGCGCCCAAGAACAAGCATCTTCTATTTACAATGTCGTTGGAATATTTCAAAATGAAGTGAGTTCAAACCTTTTACATTTTCGTTCAACCACTCCAAGGAATGTTACCGTGATTTTGTACGCTAACCTCATAAATTTGAATAACTTGAGGGAAAACGCAGCTCCTCGGGCTGCGAAAAGAAAGCGCTAACGATCTGCATAATTGTCCCGTGAGCTTAGATATTTGAATTAACCGGTTACACTGAGCATATACCTACGATTCCGTACTACAAGAATCCCTATTTGCATTAAATCTGATCTTATTTTTACTAATCGTGACTTTACCGACTTCTTCCAACTACGTGGGACTCTGGGAGGGCTAAACTTTTGGAAAATGACGGCTTCGCGAATAAAAACTAAGAAATCAAATCGCACCTGACTTCTTCGTCAATGTTCGTCTCGAGTGGTGATTAATCAATTAAGAATAGGGCGTTGCGAATCTTCGTTTTGCGATTCGAAACCGAATATTTTTCCGAATTTGCTATTCGATTCGTAATTTTCAAAATTTTCGAAGAAGATTCGAAATGTGTTGCATCTTACTTCGAATATCGAATGGAATCGGTATGGTTCAAAGTTCTCGAATCTCGAATATCAAATCAGATTTGATTCCAGAAATTCGTACGAAGCGAATTCTGTATTCGAAAGCTCGAATTATAGCTATCGCATCGAATCGAATCGTCACTTTTGTCGTTTTCCTTTATTCTTGTTCCTGCGAATCAGCTGTATTCGAGAAAGTCGAATATCGAATCGAATTTAAAATGAAAATCGAATCGAATATTCAACAAATTCAAAAAACGTGTATACGAATCGTATATTCAAAGAATGAGCCAAAAATAAATCTAGACAAATATGGATAGAATGGAATATTTTCCTAAGATTCGAATCACCGAACCAGTTTCGATAGCCAATTGTCTAGGGTAGATGTAGTACGGGTAGACCTTAGTTTTTAGCATTGACATACGTTAACTTGCAATTTTTATATTTTTTATAGGCGTAATACTAAAAAACAATGTAAAAGTACGTTTTCATTTGTTTATTAATGAATTTAGATAAAGAGATCGCCCACATTGGGGTCTTTATAAGCCTAAATGTAGAAAAAAGCATAAACAAATCACGCACGTGCAGTGGCAGCAAGTCTAGCTCTTGCTCTCGTTTACGAGCTCATTGTCTGAGTTAAAATAATGAATGTACGGTGTACGCCCACTTATAATCTCAACCGTAAACCGGCCAAATTTAATAATCTCGGCGATGCTTTACCGAAAACGCGTCTTAATATCATTGCGCAAACCGTTTTAGATATTTTAAGCTTCTTAGTCATAGTATACGATGCAATTCGGTCTATAGTATAATTCAACCGAATCTTCACTTAGTGGTTTAGTTTTAACTTTGACAAGTCCGAATTTTTCACTTGAGTCACGAGTATTGATATCGTACTATTACCACGTTAAACCTTATTTATATTATTATTATTATATATATTAGTTTGTTTGATTTTACGGCGTTCCGTTATGTCGTGTTTAAAGTCTTATTTCGACAAAAGCTCTAATCAAGGCTATATCTGTAAAACTTGCCAACAGGCGTTGTCGGCACAGTCTAGTGGAACTACTTCGCATTTGTGGAGTCACTTGAAACGAAAACACGCGGACCAATATGAAAATGCTAAAGTAGAAACGGCTAATAAAAAGGTAATGTCATTAGCCAACCAGACCTCAAAGCGTTCGCTTTGTTCGGCTTCTACTTTAAACGAGTCTGAGCCAGCGTTGAAAAAAAATAAATCGGTGTCTGCTGAAGACAAGGAAAAGTTTGATAAAGCAGTTCTAAACTACGTAGTAGCCGACGGTAGACCTTTTGAAGCTGTCGCTGGAAGTGGATTTAAACAATTATGTTTAAAACTTACAAAAAGCAAATACAGTCCTCCACATCCGACCACACTTTCTCGAAGGCTAGGCGACATTAGAATTGACCTGGAGAAGAACCTCCAGTTAACTCTGAAATCTGCTATTGAAAACTCACGCTTATCGATTACATTCGATCACTGGAAAAGTAACAACGGAAGTAACTATTTAGTTATCACCGGGCACTACATCAGCGGTAAGGATTGGATCTTGTCTTCCAAATGCATATCAGTGACGAATTTGGAAATACGGGACGCGAACCATACCTCGGCGGCTACGGAAGATATTATTAGAAACTAATTTGATTATTATAATATAAATTTATCTCAAGTGTTTTTCGCTACCACTGATACTACTAATACGATGCCCGCCACTGCCAGGCTTTTAGGATTGAAATGGCAAGGTTGCGCCGCGCACAAGCTGCAGCTCGCTATAAACGGCGCGTTGGAGGTTCAAAAAGTGTTGAAGAATTTGATAAAACACGCGCACGCAATTGGCGCTTTCTTTCATTCCTCCACGGTAGGAGCCAAGTCATTAAGCAAACATCAACTTGATAGCGGTTTGCCTGAATCGTCACCACCCCTTGACGTCGTCACGAGATTCAATAGTAGTACTATCTGCTACTTTGGTTAAAGACGAACGAGGTAGAATTGTCTCTGGCACTTGTCGAATGCGTGGAGAAGAGACGTTGTGCCAAGAGTCCCCCGGCGGCATTAACAACGCAACTGAAGGAAACTTTGGAATCGTCGTTGCCAATTCTAAAAGTAACAGAGGAAGCCACTTCAATTTTCAGTGCCAACACATCCGTCACGGCCAGCCTAATTGTTCCACTTATTTCAACTCTGAAAGATGAGGTCAGTACTACGCCAGCGAATAGAGTGAAAGCCTTCAGAGACGAACTCTTAAAACAATTGAACGATCGATTTGATCTGACACTGGAACATCTATTGGCAGCAACGTTTGTTGATCCACGATTCAAAAACCGTTTACTTACCGACTCGCAAACCTTAAAAATAGAACAGTACTTGACCGACCTATTAGGGAACCACAACGAATCCAATGATATTTGCCAACCAACTAAGACGCCAGGCCAGGATAAGTCAAACAGCGATTCTGGTGAACATGAAGATCAAGAACGAAACATACTAGACGTTCTATTCAATAAAATTCGTAGAAATCAACACGCAAGTTCATCTCTGAAGATTCCTCGTTCAAAACAAATACACAACGAGATTGAAAATAACTCCAAAGAAGTTGTATTGGATAGACGAGGCGATCCACTCAATTACTGGAGAAACAAATGTTCCGTTTACCCTCTTTTGGCGGAAGTCGCTCGCGATTTACTGTCTATACAAGCCACTAATTGCGCGCCAGAAAGGGTAAACTCTGTAGGATCTCAAGTAGTCACTGATCATCGCCATTCGTTATCCAACTACAATATAGAAACCCTTATTTGGGCTCGAAAGAACCGTGACTTGCTTTTAGAATCTTAGAATTAACTTTCTCTATCAATAAAGACGTGTTCACGTGGCTTTGAAATCTTTCAAATCGGTCGATTTAAAGTTTAAATTGATTAAAACCGTTACAGACAGTTTTGCAATATTTATGAAATCTTAAACAAATTGATTTGTACAGACTATTTTCAATGTATTATTGCACTGTAATAAATTTATCGTGGTTTTCTTATTCGCAGCTTATCTTGAATAATTAAAAAATCTTTACCTTTGCAGGCGCGGCTCCAAAACAAATTATATTTACCAAGCACTATTCCAGGTTTTTATTTTTAACTTTTTTTCAATAAAAAAACAATACGATGTCCCCAAAAGTTGATCTGCAGCAGTGGCGAAACGAAGAATTTTGCCCCCCCCCCCCCCCACAGGATATTAAAGACGTAAAAAGAGCCCTTAATAAAAATAATAGTACCTTCATTTGCGCACCCCCCCCCCCTCGAGCCCTGGAAATTTTTCTTAACTTCTCATGATTTCCTCCCCCTTGAGCCCTTAAAATTTTTCCAAAGCCTTCAAAGCGTTTCAAATCGTTGTGATTACCACCCCACCCCCTTGAAATTCTTCAATGGGCCCCGGGACTCGGGCATTTTGCCCCCCCCCCCCTCTGCACGACCCTGTTCGGAATACTAAAAATGAAAGGTCCCCCTAGTTTGCAATGGGCCGTCGCAGGGTATGTTGGTCCTTAGTTACGCCACTGATCTGGTCCGCGCCTGTATCTTAGTTTACTTAATAAGTTAATTCCATAACCAATAAAATGCCAACATTTCAAACTGTAAAAGGAAATAACAAAAAGAGACGACTCGATTCGGGTTTTCGAATCAAGCATTCGCTTCGTACGAATTTTTCGAGTTAAATTTGATTTGATTTTCGAGGTTCGAGAATTTCTAACCATACGGATTCGATTCGATATTATTTCGAATCTTCTTTGCAACTTTTTGAATTGCGAATCGAATTGCATTTGCCGGAAAATATTCGGTTTTAAATCTCAAATCGAATATTCGTAGGGCCCTTATCGAATCTGATTCGGTGATTCGAATCATTCCGAAAGAATTTCCGGAAAATATTCGATTCGATTCAATATTATTAGAAGTTCGATACGGCTCTATATTCGGTTCGATGGAAATTTATTAACTCTGCGAA
The DNA here is from genome assembly GCF_980474605.1 of Leiobunum rupestre. Taxonomy (NCBI): domain Eukaryota; kingdom Metazoa; phylum Arthropoda; class Arachnida; order Opiliones; family Sclerosomatidae; genus Leiobunum; species Leiobunum rupestre. Next base: position 6,494,586 of record NC_143390.1, read on the forward strand.
TATTCGATTCGTATACATATTTTACGAAACTGTTTAATATATGATTCGAATTTAATTCTCAATTCGATTCGATATTCGATTCTATATTCGAATTTCTCGAATACAGCTGATTCGCAGGGCCCTAATTAAGAATTAACTTAACACTTTAACAAAAACTTGTAACATTCGCTTACAGCAATTTTCAGCGCAAGAAGTGCAACACCTTGTCTACTCCGCTAACAATTTGGATCTAAGTAACTTATCAAAAAACTGCCCGCTATTTGGGAATATTTCGGCCATGGGGCCGAGAAAGCATTGCAAACCCTTCTGCCTAGCCTTGGATGGCGGTAAAAGTGGGGCTTAGACTCCCAATTACGAGTGACCTTCGCGGCATCTCGGATCCCACACCTCTCAATATTCTTCGAATTTTCACTCATATAATATCAAAAAATTGAAATACCGTAAAGTACGCTGGCACACTAATATCTTCCTTTTTAGGCAAAGTAATATAAAGTTAAACAATAAAATAAATTAATTCTTAAATTGTTAAATATTATCAAAAATAGATAAAACCCCTGTATGGCATCATTGGCTTAACACAAACGTCCGCTTCGTAAATATCAAAGGAACCCTAGTTCAAATTTCGGACATAATCAATCAATAAATGTATTTTTGTTTATTATTATTTATTTGCAATATAGCTACGGATTTGAAAGTCTTAGATGTAATAACATTTATATAATTGAAATTTCTAGGTGTGGTTTTGCATCCTCGTAACAATCATATGCACTCCAGTGTTATGGGCCATAGCTCTGCGTTTAACTCGTCATCATAACTCTTTCTTTAAAAATGTTTTGGACGAAGGTTTTGCCATCTTCGGATATCTTGTACAACGTAACGCAGGTCAGTTTCTCAAATACGACAAACGTTATCCTACTGGTTGCTCCCGGGGATCAGAAAAATAAATAGGTTTTATCTACGCACCGACTGAAAAACGTTGTCTTAAGTTGCGTTCAAACTTTGCCTTGAAATCGATCCCGAACGTTAGGAAAGAGTTTTGTGAACCTGGCTTAATCGTTTTAAAGAGTGATGAAATAGGCGAATAGGTGGAATTGTTCATAATGAAAAGGAACAATTAGCTAAAACAGTAAACAAATTTAAAGAAATCAATATACTTGCTTAAACCGATTCTAGCCGTTTTTTACCATTTAGGTGTGAGCGTAGCCTTAGTTGCTTGGATATAGAATTCTATATCTTCGTTAGAGTTTAACTTCGAGGGCCAAAAGAAAAGCGATATCACCTTTTATATCAAAACAAACTCCAACGATTAAATTGTATCACGAATTTATGCATATACACACATGGATATAGATTTGCCTAACCCTTCGCGGCATCAACCTGTCGCCGAGCCAGGACTTTACGCTCTGGCACAAGGCATTGGCACTCGGTCCGAGTCGGTCGTAGCGGAAAGGAAACCACGTGTACGGGCAGAGTGGCTCTCCAATTAACACTAGAATTGTCAATGACAACTCGATCTAGCTGTGGTTGCAGAGCACCGATAAAGTCATAGAAAGATAGACTCCTCGTCGGCTCTTCTCGGGACCATTGGAGAGCGTCATTAATGCGATAATCTTAGTCTTTTCTCTACGACACCCACATCTTAGTAAGATCATCTACGTATGTATTAGGAATAAATGGATCGTTTCAGACATTGTTTAACAATTGGTAAGGGGACAAGGGGTGAAGGAACGACAGCGCTGGAAAAACCGTTTATTTTCCCAGCATTTTTGGGTTTTTCCAATAAAGGAATGTTTGAAGGCTTTTCCGTCACTTTTCAAAATCGTTATTTTAAATATAAGAAACAATGACCCTCGCAAGCTGTTTAGAGGGAAGCCATTAGAGGTACGATTTGGTCGCTCTTCATTTTAGGCGCCGTTGCAAAGTGGCAATAATAATTGAAATGTTCTTAACATTACTTTTAATACCATTTCAAAATTCTTTGAACACTTGGTTGATTTTAATAATTACACTTGGTGTCGTTAGCTCTGTAAAACGGTCATACTCAAATCAGCCTATTTCATAATTTTTGGCGAAGCGAATTTAGGTACACGTACGTGATTACCTTCTTTACCGGAAACTTTGGCGTTAAGAGTCTACAGGGCCGAATAATCACATGTGCCAAGTGTGCCATTGCACAGCGGCCGGTGAGGTTTGGGCTCCCCGTCTTCAAAAAAAGTTTCTTTAATTTTTTTATTATTTTTTCAAACCACAAATTCTACTCTACACAAGACCCCCAATAGTGTTAATCCGACCCTGGAAGAGACCTAAATTTAAACCGATACTTTTACTAACAAAACGTAACATGTTATTCCAATTTCGGATTCATCTGCAGTTTAGACACATTTAGTTCAAATCAAGTAATTTGCAGCAAATCAGACTAAAGTTGAATTTCGCTCATATTAATTGCATCAAATATAACACCTTTATCGTCCAACATGTTTTCATAATTGACTTTGAAGCCGAGTTATTTTGTAGGGTAGCATTTAGTTAATTAGTAAAGCGATGCTATGTATTTTATTCGAATATTTAAGCTTCAATCAAATTTTATATGATTCAAACTTAAACTTTTACTCTAGAATGTTAGAGACAAAACGATTTTAAAATGATAGGAAGTGTTAAAAATGTAAAATGTTAATTAGCATTTACCTCTTTTATATTAATATTAATTGTGTCTAAATTTCAGTTCATAGTATAGTTTAAGTTTTAAATTAGTCTGTAAATCTTATTGTAGTTATACCATTTCATATTTTCCGTTGAAGATATTTTTATTTTTAACGGCTGTTTGAATCATGTGAAAAATATAAATAATAATAATAAACAGCTAGGCTTATACCCAAGGCACCACCTTAGGCTTAAGTCATCAAGCTACTTTGGAAGCCATTAATTCGCAGAAAAAGCCTCTTTGGAGGTCGTTGGAAGTTTAGTAATTTCCTATCCTCCGGGGCCCTGCCAATCGAACTATAAGTGCGGGAAACAGAAGCACTGGGGAATCGGGCCACATCACCGCCAAAAAACTTTCCAGTGGCAGAAGGAGAGTGAAAAATGGTCAATACAAAGTGACTGGTCAAGCCGGACATCGAGAGGATATTCGGAATCAGCTATGAGCTCGCCTAAGCTAGCGAGAAAATCAGCCTCGGTCGGATGCAGAACTTTGAAGTTTCCATTTTTCCAAAATGTAATAAAATTATTAGTAACAATATAAAATTAAAAGATCTTCAATAAAATTTTAGAAAGCAGCAAAGTTCCTTTGTATTTCTTTAAATTCTTGTTAATCCCGTAGTATAGTGACCTGGGAACTGTTTCAGTTAAACCAGTTGTTACCTGGGAACAGTTTCAGTCTGTTTCCTAGATAAAAATGTAATTCTTCCCAGACCTGCCTTAAATAAAGGAATTTCCATGAAGTATATAAGAAGTAATACCCCGCAAATTTGACAAAATATTTCAAAAATATTTTATTTTATATCTAATAAGCTAAAAAAACTTAAACTATTATGGTGTGACACCAACCTCCTACGCCTTGTAACCCGGCCACCTGAATTAATGGCTTTAAAAGTCGCTTTATGACTCAGGATTAAGGTGGTGAATTGGGTATTAGCCTAGCTGATTATTATTATACCGCAAAGAAAAATTTTCAATTTCTAAAATCTTACTGACGGAACAATTGAATGAACCTAAATCTATCGTACTAGCTTTTTTCAAATCAGATTTCAACTTAAGTTCAACAAACCAGATATAACAAGATCAAATACATTGGCCTTACGAAAATCAAAACAGAAACATTTTAAATCCAATTCCCTTCGGGTTAAATAATTTCTATCAAACCGGAATAAGGTTGATTTTCGTACATTAATATTGGATTACTTATAACAAATTTTGAATCAAAATTTAGATTGAAATTGAGTTTAGATTGGAACACGTTCGTGTTTAACTTTGTATTGCAATTTGATCCATCGTCTTGTAATATGATAAAAAGAACCGAAAACAGAAATATTAGGTTTGGAGCACTTGTTTCTTCAAATGTGGTTCTGAATGTAATTTTACGAATGGGGATTTTAATTTTTAGATGGTTGCGAAAACGCTACATTTTCCAGAAATATCTACGAAGTCTCCTTGATTTGGTCACTGTTGGTGGTATCGTGGTCATACACGGGTTTGCTTTTATCTCGTCTCTCCTTTAGGGACACGCCGTTCATCATGCAGACACTGGCCGACTTGGGAAAAAGTTCGAAGCTTTTGTTTCTGGTACAAACGAACTCGCTTCAAATGGAATTTATAAAAGTAAATATACAAAATAAGAAACATTATAAAATCGCAGCTCCTTTTATCCTCATTGTTGACTCGGACCAGTTTAAATCACTACCTATATGTCGCGGAAACGAACACGGGTGTAATTTCGCGTTTAAAGAGTGTTTTCTGTTCAATTAAGCAATTTTCGATCTATAAACTGAAATGCTGAAACGTAACGCATTTTTGATGAAATTAAGATGGGACGCGTGGGTCCCTTACGAAAACGACTTCATCTAATCAAGGTCAAATTTGTATTCAACTGGAATCAACACAAATTCACTTTGAATTCAATTCTAATAAGATCAATTAATTTTGATAATATCGGAATAGTTGACGTTCAAATAGCGCAGAATAATTTTGGAATAAGATCTAATTCATTTTCGTAAGGGACGAATGATTCCTTAAGTTGATTGCCTAAAAATAAATCGTTCATTCCGTGTTTTAGGATGTGTACGGGCCAGATGTGGAAACTGGCTTCCTCAAGAAGCAAATATTTCGATACACGGGCGCGGATGAGATCGTACCTTTTATCCTCAACGCCCAGCGGAAACCCGTTGGCTTCATTTCGGCACCGGAGCTACTGACGCTGGCGATGTCGTTTTTGGATCAGTGTGACTTCAACAAACAGAATTTGTTTTTGAGTAAATCTCCCGTTTTTAGCCAATATTACGCGATATTCATGAGAAAGAATCTCGAAGATAAAATTAAAACTAAATTTATCACAAGGTAAGCCATTTTCTTCAGTTTCCCATCTTATAAATAAGTTTATTCAAACCTTATTTCCCGTTTTAAGAGAACGGTATTTGCATGACGAAATGACCTATAAGTAAAAATGGAAATTCCACTTTGTGTACAATACATTTATAATAAATTAATTTCCTTTTTTACTATTTTATATGTATAAGTGTCGTTAACCTTAACAATGACCTATATCATATTATTTAAATTTCTTTGGAGCAATCTAACCAACGCATATGTTTAATTTCATTTATGTAGAACACTTCACTTTTGGGAAAGTGGTTTGATGAAATACCAATTGCTCAATTACGATCGAAGCACGCAGGCTTGTCTACGACTTTACAACTTTGAAAATGAAACATCAACCGTAAAATTTTCTATGAAATCCTTCGCTTTGATTTTCTTGCTTCTGGGTGTCGGCTATTTGGCTTCTATTACTGCGAAGCTTCATCGTCTTTTTAAAACCCAGAAAGCAAAGACTACGTTAATATTGGGAAATATTTCGTTTGGTCGTTGAAGTAACGTTTTCTGGTTTTTTATTCACCGTTTTCAAGGTTAATATTTAAGAAAACATTCACTAGTTTACACGTGTAATATTAAATATAAATATTCACTTAACGTCTTTTTCATTAATTATTTCTACGGTTGATTTTAAGCAATAAATCCACGTTTTATTTTCGTTTGTTTTCAATTATTTATTTATTGACTGACTGAGTGATTGATCAATTGATTGATTGATTGGTTGATTGATAATCGATTGATTTATTAATTATGGAAAATTATCAATATTCACCCAGACAGGCAAAACTCGTGTTTTAAAATGCCTTATTAATGAAAAGGAAAGAGTTTACCGGTTCCATGAATTTACTTAAAATGATTTAATTGAAATTAATACGAACAATGTGTAGCTAAGTTAATTGTTTTTACACCAAACTTACAAGGAAAGTACCCGAGGTGTTTATTTCCGAGTTTGTTCAAAGTCGGGTGTAATTTAAACCTATAGAAGATATGAAATTTCCCAAAAAGGAGACGTTGCGCTTCCCATTCGATTTGCCATGGCAATCGAAAATGTTTTTGACCAGAAATTGGAACGCTCTCAAGAATAAAAGTCACGTTTCCTTGGCAAAATTATTATTACTTATTTATTTAATACCGCGGTAATAAATTTACAAAAAAAATTAGTTTTTTGTTCAACAAAAGTTTTTTTTAAAAGTTCTAAGCCTTTTTAAGGATTTTTTAGCTTGCAAGTATCGACGAACAATTAAGAATTTAATTTTAAATCTTGTTCAAGACTTCTTCAAATCTTCGATAATATGGAAATTTGCATCAATATTATCATTTCATTTTAGTTAATTTTGAAACTTATTTCGTACTGAATATAAACTTAAATGCAACGTCGGACTAAAGACATATTTAAAATATTAAGATGACCTCTGTGAGTTATATTTAGTCAGCAAATATTTTACACGCGTGAGGTTTGGTTTAGTCTTACATATAATATATGTTGATGTTACGAACATGTTTGTTTATCACGGTCTACTCAAAGACTTGATTCTTAGTTAACCTAGTTCCATCCTTAAATAGACTCCTATTTTCGTAAGGGTAGTCATTGGTGATCTGGATGTCCACAAAGAAAATTGGAATTTAAGCAATGGCAGTTTTGGCATGAGGCGAACACTGACAAGCGCCAATTTCGATCTCCAAAGGCTCCGATTGAATCAGAACAAAAAATTATTTTAAATAATCTCATCGTTTGGGTTTTTAGCATTGAGTTGGGAATAAATAGAGGTACAACTAAATCTGGCTGACTTTATCAACTTTATCGTTCAACCGTGGCGGCATCTGTCTCTAGTGGTGGCAACTATATTACAATTGATTTTTTTCGTGAATCTGGTGTGAAATTGAAATGTATGATTACTCGTAACAAACAAACCTTTGAAGTGGTTTAAAAATAATTTTATTCTGTCAACATGATCCTTTTTAACTCAAGTTACGGTGAGTTACCTAATAATTATTTATTTTAAGCCATATAACTTTACAAATTATAGATGGCGCTGCCACCTAATTATAAAGATGAATTTCGTACTGTCTTATCCGAACAGGTCCCGCGTAACCATGGCAACCGAAATCGTAATTGTAATTTTAGCAGTATTATTCCCAATTCATTGGTTTTTAGTTATTTTATACTTTGAAACATAAAGGTATTTTCGCCCGTTTTTATAGCCATTACTTGAGATTGGCAGTAATTGTTTTTAACGAGGAAAGTGGCAAATGCTGGACCAATTTCCTCTTCAAAAAACTCCGATTACGCAATAATTGTGCGTAATATTATCATTACCCGAAATACGTCAAAAACATTCGAATATACAGGCCCGGGTCTTTTTTGTTCTGACTGGACATTTTTCTCAAAAACTACATGACTTAGAGTTACGAAATTTTAGGGTATTATGTCTAGTATATGGGAACGATTTGATTCCCAATTTTCAGAAATATTTTGTACATTTTCCATGATTTAGATTTTTTTTTGGTGGGAAGCTGCTAGACAAAACATTCCAATGAGAAAGTTGTAGACGACTGTCGATAATGAACAATGAAAAAAGTAAAAATTTTCCCGAAGATATGAGGTTATAAAAATAACCATACCGTCCATTTGGGGCAATAGCTCATTTTGTTCGAAAATTTAAAATAAAATATACGTAAATTCTGAACACGTAGAAAATGAACCTAATGGATTAATTGAAGTGCAAATAAAAAGTTCTTTCGGCAACGTCTTACAAGAAAGAAGGTTTATGAAATCTTACGCACTCTTTTTAGAAACGTTTACTTTACGCCGCCATTATCGTACAGGCAACCAACGAGCAAGCGCTCTACCGCAGAAATTTCATCCCCCCAAAACAGGTTTTGAGCATGCTTTTCCTTCCCCCCAACCCCTCACTCGGCCTTGGCAGAGGCGGGCAGAATCAACCGTAAATTTCGCACTTTACTGACTTTACACCGCTTTACACACATTTTGCCACCGAACTTTGGAGCCCCTTTAAGTTAATGTGTATGGGGTGATTATAAAAAACGCACATCTTCTATGAGATTTGACTTTCAACATGTTTTTTTTTTCAAATTGAAACATGTTGTTAAGCTTGATAAAAGGAGCAAAATTGTCCATTTCTATTTTTCCCTAGCTCCTATAGTTTGTCCAGTATCAGCGGTCAAAAGTGGATAAAACTTAGTATTGTCTATTTTTTACAAGATGTAACTTTCGTGTCGCTAGTCCGAGTTCACTATCAATAGAGTTTTCTTGCCAAAATATTTACACCACTACTTCATTATTCATTATTTCTTTTCTCGCCACTTATTATTCGTTGAATTATCGTACGTGGAATTAATTATAGTTCAAAATTCTATGAGAAATAATACAATAAAACATAACATAAGAAATCAGAATATATGTGATTAACCGTTTCGTTGAACACTCGCTGATAGGAAATAAACAGTCACACCACAACAGATCAAACACTGATTTATCCATTTTAGTCACACAGTCGTCTAAAGTCACGGTCACACGATAGTAAAAACTCAATATTTAACTATTTATTTACTGAGTTCGTTCATCGCGCGATCAGAACGACGCCAAATCCGACGCTCACTTTTGGGAAGAAAGCACCAGTGCACCACGAATATTGGGAAGAATCCAAAAAACTCTATTGATAATGAGCCCGGACTAGCGACCGATGGGCCGTAACTTCCTTTAACAAATAGACTAGACTAAGTTTTGTCTACTTTAGACCGCTGATACTGGACAAACTATAAGAGCTAGGGAAAAATGGCAATGAACAATTTTGGTTCTTTGATCAAGCTTAACAACATGTTTTAATTTCAAAACAATTTGTCGAAAGCCAAATTCCATAGAAGAAGTGCAATTTCCTTTGTTTTAAAATTAACTTCCATATGGAAGATGTACTAAACACATGTCCGTGATATCTTGTTTGAATATAGTTTAAATTAACCTTTTTGAAGTATAAAAGCCGCAAGTGGTATTATCAGGATATGCTCCGTAAGGTTAAATAGTAAATAAAATGCCCTACAGCTTTAGGTTTAAGGCGAATAGCCCAATACTATTAAAATGACCACCATGATACACCATTCTATAGGAAATTACTCATGTGTAAAAAAATTTTAGTTCTCGGCCAAAACTACTTTTAGATCAGTTTAAAAACCAGAGGTGGCACAATTTGGAAGCCATTATTAAATTTGCCCCCAGACTGAGAGCGCTCTCGATTGGAGCGGTTATATCTGCTGACGTCACAGTAACTTTCAGAGCGAATAAATGAGAGACTCGATAAGAAAGTCCCATTTTCTTTTAATTTGGAACACTCTGGAAGTTGCTCTGACGTCCGCAGAGCGCTCTGACTTGTTTATTGTTACTTAGCTTTTTCCATTTTTATTGGCTACCATTCGTTTTCCCACGACTATTTAGTTTTTCCAATACACGACAGGTGGCGCCATGGTTAAATGCTTATTTTGAATTAAGTTTCGACTAATAAATGGAGCTCAGATGTGTCATTTTTTTGATGTATTATATTGTTGATGATGAAGATAACATCTAAACGTTTTTAAAATATTTTATCTTACATTTATTGTAATATTTTATGATAAAGTTGTTTTTTTTTTAAATTACTTTAATTAAATAACAACTATTAGCAAATAGAACTATAACAAATTAAACTTATTATAGTAAATCTTAACTCGTCTTTAGCCAAAGTTATTCAATTTGCCTGTCTTTACATAAAACATGATAAATCTCTATAAAACTGAAAAATTGGACATATCATATTTTTCACCCCACTTTTGGTAATGATAAGTACTTTGCTAGTTTGAAAATCAACCATTAAAATAATGGTTTATAAACGTTCTATATTGAGAATATAAAAGATCACTCGATTATATGGAATAAATAAGTAAATGGTCTAATATATTACGAAACCATTTTCAAACTATTAAACATTTACAAGTAAACCATTTGTAGTTTTCAAAAAAATGTAAACCAATTTTAAACCCATTTTAAACCACTATTTTTATCAGAGTAGGAAATTTATGAAATCATATCGAGCCTTTTCAGTCGCTCTTTTCAGATAATCTTAAAATCAAACTAGCCGTTATCAATACAATTTACCTTTCTTAGAGCCTTGGAATGGTTTTTTCTACCTTTTCCCTCATATTGAATAACCAAAATCTTACAAAAAACAGTGAAAATTTACCTTATAAAAAACATGTTTAAAACACATAGTTTAAAACGTTTAAAAAAATTGGTGTTTGTTTAAAATATTTTTACCGTGTTTTAAACACTTTTTTTAAACATTTTGTTTAAAACTTGCTAACCCTGCCCGAGCCCCACCAAAAATGTCAGAGGTGGGGTCGGGCCTAATCAAATATTTCAGAGGTCATTCCAATAATTTGGAAAACTTAGAAGGGAGAACCCTAAGTTTTTCAAACATTGAAGATTACGTTTATCAGTAGTCTTGAATTATAGTTTAACCTGGTCGTGTAAATTACTTCACGAAAAAATCTCGAGAAATTCACAAAAAAGCAGCTAACGCTGCAGCGGCGTCAGTCTCGTTTTATACCCGAACAACTTTATAGCGCGTCCATTACTATATTAATTTTCGATATTTTCGATTTCTGAACTGTTGTTTGCAACTTCGGTAAGTTAAGCAGCCATAAAAGGATACGCAGATGTCAATTGTCTCAAAAAATGAAGCACGTCGCTACTCAGATCGAAGATAACCAAGCAGACAACAGGCAGGAACTAGTAAAAGACTTTGCATTATAGAAGGATTTGCCAGTCATATTTTGAGATAAAGAAGTAGTACAAATTGGGCAAACTGGGTAGTGCAGTAGCGTTTTTTGGTCTATTGTTGGTCTGATATCCAGGACAGAAGCTAAATATTGACCTTGTGACGAGCTTTAACAGATTCCACGGCTATGACCATTAGCATAAGTTTATAATAAAGCTCCCTATAAGTTAGAATCCCCCATTGCCGTAATGCTCCGATCAAATTCTCCCAAGAGGACGGAGTAGAGTGGATGGCGCCATCTCGTGTCGTAAATGCGAAAAAGTGGGGAAAAATTATATCCGGTTGTCTGCTCGGTCGGTTAAGGTACGCAGGACAAGTGTAGGATGTTTCCCGCAGCAGTTTCGTTGGATATGATATATTTTTTATTTTAAAGAATAAAGAAAATGAATTTCGTATCGTTATTGCGAAAGAAAAATAAAGAAACGCAATGTAATATCGGCGAAGTTTCAAGTTTTTCTAACGTAAAAACGCAGTCCACTGAAGTCGGAAATTCAGGCCTTTGCCGAGAAGGAGGTAATACTACTAGTACAAAAATAAACATTCCAAATCCCAAATCTGTATCGACAAAAACTAAAGCGTCTCAAACTGTATGCAGCGATGTTAATGTTTACACCCAGTGTTATCTCTTGCCCAACAATCCTGAAAAACTTTATTTACCGACTAAAAACAATGTTGCAACACAATGTTGCTTACGTGAGACTACTATTGCACACATAATCCCATTTATTAACAAGAAAAAATCTGAAAATAAAGTAACTCAAACTGAAATCACGAAACCAGTTCATGCAAATGAATTACTTTCAACGGTTGAGAATGTTTTTGATAAAAATGCATCTCCTCACCTTCGATTAGAGGTTTGTTCTATTGTATTGCTATAAATTAAAGTATATAACAAATGTTTACTGTTATTAAATAAATTTGATTTTACTTTTAAGGTTTCTGAACTGTTCGGAGGAATACCATTTGTGTTAGTGACCAGACATAATGGAAAAGGGCTGCTTGGAGGAATTCACGATCCTATTTCTTTGTCAATAACCAGCACAGGAGAATGTCATTTATCTGTCATATTCAAAACGGTTGAATACTTCAAAATTATTAACTCAAAAGGGGAGTTTGATAAAGAAATATTGCTTACGCTTTTAGAGTTGATTTCCCCTTTCAATTCTGATAACTATGTTTTTTGTTCGGGACTTAAACCTAACTTTGCCAATATTCATAATGACATGCCTCCTTATATTACCCACTTGAAATACCCATTTGAAAGATTTAAATCTAAAAATTGCACTATTTACTATAAAAACTCAAAACCCACTAACCGATTGGTCAAGCAGTGTGGTAATTGCAAATATGCTACGAACTGTTTGACAAAATCAAGAAAGAGGAAATTAAACGAAACTCCGACTAGGAAATTTAAAAGACAGTGGGTTACAAGCCGCTTCAGTATACAAAAGTTATCACCGGCCAGTAGAAATGTACGTCTGTCAAGATTAAGACAAGCAAAACAAACTCTAAATAAAAAGATAAGGAATCTAGAAGATAAACTTAAATCAAGAGAAATTCATTTAGACGGACAACAGTGCCAAGAAATGGAAACAATTACTAAATACATTAATGAAAATTGCCAGGAAGAATTAAAGGACATATTTCACGACCCACATTTTGACAAACGGAAAAGGGAACTGTTACGTCAAGCCTGGCAAAGAGATTCTCAACTAAAACAGCTTAAGGACAAAATGGACTTTCACCACGATCAAATCACTTGTGTTAAAGGAGAAAAAACCAACAGATGGAGTGCCGTTACACTGCGTATAGCTTTAGCAGTCCATTGTAGAAGTCCGGCAGCGTATAACGCTTTAAGGGGATTTGACATACTACAGCTTCCCTGTGAGAAATACCCTTAAAAAACGAGCCAAGAAATTTTCAACTGAACCAGGAATTGATCAGAGATACATAGCTCGAGAAGAATTGAAATACCAAGAATACCAAATGGAGAAACAACGAAAAGGTGAAAGAAAACCTCTCGGAAAAGGTGTTATGATATTTGATGAAACAAAAGTCATTGACAAAATTATCTGGAACTCCAAGTCTAATGAGTTTATCGGTTACGCCATGCCCAGGGAAAAATTTAATGATTTAAATGATGTTTTTGAACCGCAGTCTGCCAACTCTCCAAAGCCCACTCAGTATATCCCACAATTTATTTGGAGAGATCTCTCTTCCGATTACCATTTTATAGGCCCGTACTTTTCGTCACCGGCTACGTTCCAACAACATTTTGTAGCTGATGCTTTATTTAAAACCTTGGAAATATTTCACGCATATTCTTTTGAAACAATATGTTTAGTTTGCGACGGTGCAAGTGAAAACCTCGCTCTAATCAAGGGCACTATGGCTTGTAGTGGTGCTTTTCCAACTGATCCTGAAAATTTGCATATTCATCCGAGTTTTGAAAATCCATTCTCCAAAGGTCAGAGAATTCACTGAGTAATATGTCCCACGCACCAACTAAAAAACATGGTCCAAGCTCTATTTTCTTCAAAACCTACAGGCCCGAAACAATTTGAAAGAAACGGTGTGGAACATGGATGGGCGGATATTCAAGGTATGAAACGAAGAGAAGAAGCAAGAGCGAACAGAAAAGAGACCAGATTCGTGCCAGGTCTATTAACAAGCTATATAATTAGAGATTCATGGACAAGGCTTAATGTGATTCCAAGCTAAATATTTCAACAAGAGCCCGTCTTGTCTGAGTTAGCTTGCTTCTTTAAAGGCGAGGGACCAGTAGGAACTGAAAAACAAAAGGCCAGTGCTGAATTGACGTATAATTACCTAAGGGCAATAAATCAAATATTCGAGCGAGGAATGTTGTCTAAAGAGAAGATTTCGGCCGAAGATGGAACCTGCATTCAATCAATTAAACTTGGGTTTGATTATTTTAGAGTGTGGGTTAAAGAAGTATTAAATGATCCAGATGTCAACTTGACTTCCGCTCTGCAGACAAAGTTCCTAAGCTGGCAAACGTGGGACTTGCTGCGCATATGTGTATTCGGAATGATAGATTTATCTGAAGACTTTCTTTCACAATTTCCAGATTACTTTTTATCTCCATTGCGTATCAATGGAAGCTCAGTTGAAAGCCTCTTTTCGCAAGTAAAATACGCCACTGGAAGTAAAGTCAGTGGTATAAACTACGCTACTGGCCTGCAATCTGTGTTAGTAAAAGCAAACATTCACGGGCACAACTCTAGCAACAAAGATATAAGAGATACACATTTGTACATTAGAGAAACAAATATTTAGTTATGAATTTCGTATAAAAAACAAGTTGGCAAGCCAAAATATACCTCTCCTCGGTAGAATTGTCCCTAGTGGTATTAATTTCTCGAGATAACCCTTAAAGATATATCTCCGCAATTTAGAGTTATTTGTTAAAAATATTAACCCATTTCTATCCCGCCCGGTATAAAATTTTAATTATAATTAAAATAATTGAGACGAAACGACCAATTTTAATTTATTCAGAATATCATAAGTTAAGTAGTTACAACAGTACGTTAGACGTACTATAACAATGCACAATTGAATTAAACCCTTTTACAGAACAAGTTTATCAGTTAAATATAATACGACGCAAATTTTAATGAAAGAAATATCTACAGAGGCTTTTTGGAATTACTCGCTTACGAAATACTTGCCGCATCTTTAACGCTCATTTTATTTCAACACTCGCCCTTGATGAAGATACCGTAGATATCTGGTAGTGGACGACTCGTTCACTTCCTGTTGACGTTGTGACGCATACCACATGAAAAAGACCAATGCCGTCCAATTTCCAATATCATATAATGACTCGCACACCCAAGAAATCGTAGATATCCAAATATCCACACCAAATGTATTTACAAGAAGCAAAAACCTTACCATCAACAAAGCACAGAGAGCCACTTGACTAACCGCCAGCTTTTAAAGCAATTAACGTTAAATTATCTCCTTTGAATTAACAGAACTATATAAAGGTCGTTAAGAAAGTGGACTACCCACAGGGTCTACCCTTTAACCCTCTAATCTCGGCTGACTGCGCTAAAACAAGATTTAACCTTTAAAAAATACCAGATTAGGCCTTCATAAATTCATTAATAAAAAAAGACTTTATTACCTATTATGCTTACGATGCCTGTCTTAATTTCAGGGAATCTAAGCAGCTATCGGTGGTTCTGTGGTAGAGCGCTCGACTGCCAAGCCGAATGGTCTGGGTTCGAAACCTGGGTGGCGCATTTGTTTTTAATCAATAGAGAAACGCTAAATTAGAATTTCTTCGATGCAATAATTTCAATTTCAATTCTATTTCAATTAAACCAAAATTTCGTACTCTATTAAATACGCTTCCGATAAAGCTGAAGGTCTAATTTTCAATAAGGCGTAACAAGTGTCGGTGGTTCTGTGGTAGAACGTCCGCCTGTCAATCAGGAGGTCTCGGGTTCAAATCCCGCCCGATGCGATCGCAAATTGATACTAAGACGAATACCGTGTACAACTGGTGGAAACCCTGCCATTGAACGTTGAGAGGTAGCATTACACTCAGCACTCGGTCCGTCCCAAAGTCATTAAGAAGAAGTTGGAGAGAAAACGCCCATATAAACACAACAGACTCAACATGCACATCCATCAGAACACAAACACAACAAATTCAACACTCACAACCTACGCATAAACATTACAAAAACGTAATACACCAAACCGTCACGACGGTGAGCGAAAAAACACCATCCAAACCAAACCGCAAATGCATCCGTTAACGCTCACCGTCGCACGGTGGTTTTGCCAACCCTTTGAGAAACTGCGTACGCAGTGATTACACTTTGCACCGAAAATGCGAACGCGTTCGCAGTCCTGACAGACAGACACACCCACAGACCCACCCACAGACCCACCCACAGACCCACAGACAGACACGGTCGTTGTATAACCCCTCCTAGGGGACTTTGTCCCCTCGGAGAGGTAAAAATTATATATTTGTACTGATGCCACCGTTGGTTTAGATGTATTTCAAATTTTTGCATATAGTGTTCAGTTTATCAAATGAAAAATTAAAAACATTGAATTTCCTCCGAAATAATATTTTTTTATTTCAAATAACAATTTTCATTAATAATGGCACTTCAATATCAGCTTTATTAATATTGGTATTATTTATCACATTAAGGTAAATCAGGTAACTTTGTAATATATTTTAGGATAATTTAAATACTTTGCGGGAACTTTTATACAAATAATTTAATTTTTAGGAATTCCAAATCACTAAATAATCACATTCTTTTCTCAAAAAGAATTATAGCTCTTTCTTCTTTTAACTCTGTCACTTCTCCTTAGCGGTGCTTTTGATTTGTAAACTTCCACGTTTATTGTTTTATATGGGATCAAATTATTAGAAATATTTTCTAGGCTTTGCACAGATTGCATTTGGTTCATCACGTTTTCTGTTTTTTTAGTATTCTTAATCTTCACACTTTCCTTGGAGGGTATAGGCTCTACTTCTTGAGCACTTTCTGAGAGTAATGGACTTTCTTCACTTAAAATTGGCTTAACAAACCTTTTTTCACTACCACAATTTTTGGTATTTAATTTCTTGGTAATATTAACAATTTTCTTGGTGGTGATAGGCTCTACTACTTTGGCACTTTTTGAGGGTAACGGACTCTCTTCGCTTAAAATGGTCTTAACCCTTTGTCCACTATTTATTTTCTTGACTAATTTCTTATTTCGTGAAACAGCCGCATATAGTTTATCTCTTAAGGTCTGCCCACCCCTACCAATGTCAAGTTTCTCTTTGGAGATTCTATCTTTATAACCATCGATAAATTCTTGAATCCTCGCATTAACCATTTTTCGGACCCAGACACTGAAAAAGTCTTTAACTACATCATCTCCTGGTAAGCAATTCGTGGGAAGAGCTCGACAATACAAGATCCATAATGTTGGCAAATATTTAGCTATAGCTTCTTTGCATGACTAAAAAAAATAAGGAAAACAAAAAATTATTAAAAAATATAAAATTATGCTATTCTAATAACCAAAACAAATACCTTAATCATGTTTGATGAATTTTTCTCAAGACCTTCATCCGAAGCGTATTTTCTTGTAATATTTATGACTGCACGTATAAATGGGATAAATTCCTTTTTGGGAAACATCATTCCTCCATTTCTTCCGTAATCCCTTATTTGTAGACAAATGGATAAACTGGTTTTTTCTTCTTTAGTTTGGCAAATTTTCTTGACCATGTTGTAGATATTTCTTTCTCTGATCTTTTGTTTCAGCGTATAATTGTAGCACTCCTTTAACCGTTTTGTTACATTTTTAATTTGTCCAATGGCTCCACCAGCTATGCGATACAAGGCTTGCTCAGGTTCTTTTGCCATAAAATTACCATTTAATGACGTATATTGTTCAACTTGTAGTAATTGTTTGTCTACTTCTGTTGAATATTTTTCTATGGCATCAGCCTCAAGTTCGTCAAGTAATTTAGGGTCTATATCAAACTCGCCCACATCATCTTCAAAACTTTCAACTTGAGAGCCAAAGTCTACTTTGATTAAAATTTAAAAATTCCATAATCAAAAACCACTCTCATCAAGAAATTGAATATATTTTCAGCATCAGCTCGCGCAATATCAAAGGGGACTAGATTATCATCACTAACTATTTTATTTAAGAATTTCATTTTAATATCACCAGCTTGGTTTAAGTATTTAAGTCTGAAGGATACAATAGTTCCAAATGCTATTAGTGGTTTTGGTTTTCTTATCTGTTTTGATTTATCATAGACTTTAACTATTGGTTTTGTAGTTTTAAAGGGGTTTGGTCTGTCTTTCAGCGTTTTTTTTAATTAATTAGTATTTTGGTTAAAAACGTTAAATAGCTCTTGAACATAACCTTCGTGAAGTTTCTTGGCTTTTATTTCTTTAAATAAGGCAGACCTTTTGAAATGAATAGCACCTTCCTGAGACTCACATAAGTGTAATTCTTTGCTGAGTTCATTCTCGAAGAATTGAGCGAAATTCATTATCCGAAAAACTAATATTTTAATCCACAAAGCTAAGCCTTTCACCAAAACAACAAGCGATATTGAACAGATGATAAAAACTACCAACTTCGATACACACGGCAAACGTTGAAAACATTTATTCGGCCGTAAGCCGAATGTTCGCGTCATCTGTTGAGAATAAAATTCCCAACTCATTGGTGCTGTGGCTGAAATTAGATTCCGCTTCCGGCGGGCACGGAAATGCCGATCCTAGTACAAAAATTCTTCGATAGGGCTCGCATATACGTTACGGGAGCGCGACGCGGGAGAATTTGATCGGAGCATTACGGCAATGGGGGAATCTAACTTATAGGGAGCTTTATTATAAACTTATGCCATTAGCAATTGAATCAGTCTCGAGTAACTCGCATAAATTCACTAGTGGCGTTAACGAGGTATAACATAGAAGATAAAGAGTTTTAAGGCGTCTAGGGGTAATCTTATGATTAAAAGTAAGGGTGATAAGATTGAAGATTGTGAGGTGGCGAAGTGGTTATAGAATTCTCGCCTCGCAGCGAGGAAGCCTGTTATGATTCCAGCCGGCACTGAGTGAAAACTCGGAACAATTCCTTCTGCGCTGGGTTCGCTAATTCTTTCCCTATTGTTTAAAATGCTTTTCATCCGAGTTCTTCGGTTTCCCTTTCGATACTGTAAACCATGATAGATTACTACACAAAATTTACCTGTCAGGAATAAGAGGCAAGGCGCATTGTTGGTTAAAATCTTATCTCTCAAATCGAACGGCCCAAACGAAAACTGATAACTTATCAAACGAAAACGAAATAAGCAATGGGGTTCCACAGGGTTCTATATTATCACCGTTACTTTTTAATATTTTTATCAATGATATTACATCAACAGTCGATGATGACTCAATTATTTTATACGCTGATGATTCTGCTCTAATAGACGACGATGGAAACTATGAGACACTAATAGATAGAATAAATTATAAATTGCAACAAATTAGTATGTGGCTAGGAAATAATAAATTGAGCTTAAATACAGAAAAAACAGTATATATGATATTTACTAATGTAGGTAAAATTGTCCCCTCGGGGTATAATATTGTCATAAATAATACTAATCTGCAAAAGGTATCAGTGGTAAAATATTTGGGAGTATGGTTCGATGAAAAATTAAATTGGAACATACATGTTTCAAAAGTTGCAAAAAAAGTCTCATATGGTATTTATTTGATATCAAAAAATAGAGCAATTTTCACGGATAAAGTATGCCTACAACTTTACTATTCGTTAGTGTATTCGCACTTGATATACTGTTTACAAATTTGGGGCAATACCTCAGATGGCAATCTTAATAGACTATTTTGTCTACAAAAACGTGCAGTTAGAATTTTAAAAAAAAGCCATATCTTGCTCACTCGAAACCAATCTTTCAATCACTAAATATCTTAAACATTAAACAACTATATACATATTGCTCTCTTATTCTTATATATAAATCTATTACTTCCACTCATTGTAATTTTTTTGAACCCTCTAAAAGAAGTAAATATAACATGCGAGTGACGCCTACTTTAAATATTCCATTTGCTAAAACTTCCCGTAAGCAAAACTCAATTTTTTATGTCGGTGTTAAAAACTTTAATAGTATTAATTGGAGGGAAGCAAAAAATATAAGTAATTACAAAAAAATTATCAAAACGTCTAAAATAATAACAATTGTATAACCTCCCAAAAACTATTCTACAAACTTAAAAATTGTGTACTTCCTCTAATAATCTAAATCCACTATTTTTCACCTAAGAAGCAATCATTTTTCAAAATTTAATACTTTGCTAAATATACTCCGTCATGAGTTGTGGCCTAAAAGTCTTTTTAGACTTGGCCCTTTAAGAAAATGTAAATACAAAAGGTGCTATGTCAAATAAAATTATTATTATTATATTATTATTATTATTATTATTATTATTAATATATTTTTAAAAAAATATAACGTGGTTGATATCTTTGGGCATTACAAATCTCTACAACTTTATGGATTTTTAAATGGTAATTTTGTATAGTATTAATATAATGATTTTGTATAGTAGTAATTTAATGATTTTTTGTAGTTGTAATATAGAGATTTTTGTACAGTAGCAATATAATGATTCTGTGTAAACTTACTTTAAATATTGTATATGACCTCTGAATTGAACCAACCTTAAAATATAAGTATTAATTTATCCCTGGCCACGCACGAGCAATTTTGCTGATGTGGCCACTGGGGAGATACAATATATGATCAAATTTTGTAGTGTATTGACTAGCGTTTCAATAAATAAAAAAAGATTGAACTACTTAGAAATACTTCATTGCTAGTTTTGCTACAAAGAAATCTTAGATGAGCCCTTACTTGAAAAGCTTATCAACGAATTTCCTAAAATAATTGTATTTACCGTAATTCTTACGTTCATCTTGTCCAATGGAAACCAAATATAAATGTATCCACTAAAATGGTGTAAACAGTGCATATTTAGAGCTCATTATTGTCTTCCAAAATCTTTAGGTGTATGTGTTTTTTCTTAACTTTATAGCTTATGGTATATTCTAATAGATACCCATTTGCTTGCATTTTTCGGCCTGTGGCTAATGATTATCACCGCAAGTTAAACAGATCCATCTTTCCAAAGATCTACCACAAAGAACTCGCTCTTCAAACTGGTCGGCTATTTTTATCAATAGGTTTTTTTATTCGGTTAATCAGTGGTCAAGAATAACTAAAATACCAAAATTATTTTTCGGAATTAATTATTTAAAGAGATATGATTATAATAGCCGGGTGTATATGGTGAAGAGCGGTATATTATTAGTATATTCTTCGCACTAAAAAAAACCTATATTTATCCCGAATGTGAGTTATCTCCCCACTGGTTTAAGGGGTTTTCCCCCGAGATCTTCGGTTTCCCTTTCCATAAAAACTTGTTGAGGTTAACGGTAATAGTTAGTGTAGGGAGCTGTTGGCTCGCGTGGCGTGCAGGGCTTGCCACCACCCTCCTACGCATTGTAACCCGGCCACCTGAATTAATAGGCTTTAAAAGTCGCTCGATGACTTAGGCCGAAGGATGTGCCTTGGATATTAGCCTAGCTGATTATTATTATGTAGCGCACATTCTGCTCTTTCATGGAGGCCTTTAAAGTGCCGAAGACTCTATTTGGATTTAGTCCTATTATATAAACTTCTGAGCGACCCTGAACAAAACTATTGTTCACTTTCCACCCGTGGAAACAGTCGCAAATTTCATCTTCCTCAGTCCAAACGCGATTCTACTAAATTCTCGTTCTGTCGTCGCACCATTATTCCATGGAACAACCTATCTGAAGAGTTTGTGACTGTGGGCTCGGTGTAAAGAGAAACTTTTATCTTACATGACTTGTCATGACTATACTGAATAGCGATACTATTTTGATTCTTTTGGGCTGTATGGCTGAATAGCAATAGCCCCTACCCCAAAAATCAAGCAAAAAATACGGAAACCCTGGTACCTTTACGTGTCTTATAATCATTTTTAGCAGAGCTTTATTTTGAAGTTTCATGCTTTCTGGGTCTACCCTTAATATTCTGCGTAGCGAACTCATCTTGTATAACACCATTTTCTACTCTTCAATTCCAAAATAAATTTGGAAATATTGGGATAAGTAATAGTTTTTATTTTTTCTACTACATGAAAACCAGTTACACTTTGCTGTAATACTTAATTTTCTTTCTCTATATTACTCAAAACTCAACCTTCAAGTGAATTATTAAGTATAAATTCGCAACCAGTGGCGTAGCCAGGATTTTGATTCGGGAGGGAGGGGGGGGGGGTAGGCGCATCATTGAAAAAAAATAAAAATATATAAAAGATATGAACGTTTGACCATACGTTTTCGGTGAGTTATGCGCCCCCCTCCTGTTCGCAGTATGTGACTGGGCAAAATATTCAAATAAGTATACGTCACTGAAAAGTCAAGTACTTAGTCGGTCCTGAGCATATACGTTTCGGAGCTAACTGACCCTAAGTTTATATATTCAAACCTTTCGAGTCGTGAAACCAAATAGAAAGTAACTCAAATAATAAATAATGAACGAAATAATTTTAGAAAAATCGAAACACTTTCATTTTATGCATGTATATTTTCATACACAATTTTAAAACAAATATACAAACATGACTAGATTTGATTATGGAACGACGGTCGTTCCGAAACTAGTCGTGTTTTTATATATTTCTTTTAAAATGGTGTATAACATGGATTCATACATAAAATGAAAACGTTTTTATCATTCTAACTAAAATAATACTTAGTAAACTAAGTTACAAGTGAACGATTTAACACTTCTCCGACTGCTTCGCATTGCAGTTGGTTTACCACGCTCAATGAAGGCAGTATCTTAGGTAACCTCTCGTCTTTATTTAATCCTTAAAATAATTAATTAAATAACTAAATATAGCAGTTCATTTCTTTATGTTCTAATTTGAAAAAACAATTGGCAGCATCGAATTGGTCTACATTTAATTTAGTTGTGTCGGTGGCTTAGATATCGACTTTAATAAATTATTTGATAAATAAATAAATGTGCCGCACGTACGAAGATTATAATTGTAAGAAGCGTAAAATACAATGTATGTTTCACTTTTATAATTAAATGAAGAAATTTCGATCGTACGAACAAGCTTTATTTTTATAAGCTCACTTTACTAATTGTGTTTTTAAAAAAGAACTAGTTTTGCCTAGCTAGAAAATATTTACAGTACGTTCAAAAAACGTTGGCTTATAGAAACGTAAAAGTACGTGCATTAAATCATACAGGCAGTCTAACCTTGGTATCAAAGTCGCAAACATCGAAAAACAGTGAAATCTACCTCAGCGACGATTCTCTCATTGTTTGAGTATACCGCTGTATTTGTTACTAATCTACGAATGGATCCCAACCGCAATAAAGCCGACTTCTACAAGAATGTCAAACAATCCGAATGTTCCGCCAAATACCGACTTTCGGCGCCTCAAGTGATCTTGGATAAAATAATGTCGTACCTCTCCGAGAAGCTGACCGGTCCTTACGAGCACGCCTTGGACGTCGGATGCGGGACTGGACAGAGAACCAGTGTGTCAGAATTTATAGCCCGGTGTACCTAGTAACAGAGACCATACCACCGGAGGCCTATCATCATAGTGCCCTACGCCAGCGTCCCCAAGCCCGGACAGGTGACAAATCCAGCATGGGTAGCAGTACCCCAGTACTAATGGTCGCACCTTTGACACAAGCCACTCAACCCAGCAGAAGGTGCAGCAATGGGTGGACCAATCCCCACTTCGCACACAGCAGTGGGATTAAGAATGGATGCTGTAGCAACTCCATCCGACACCCCACCTATGGAGGCCGGGTGTCAAGCCCTTTGGAGAGAGCTCCTAAAGGGGAACGACGAGCACACAGCAGTCCAAGTAACCCGGCACAGTTGGCACCGGAGATCCCGGTGTGAGTCCAAAAGGCGGGGAAACAGGACCGCCGTGCCCTCATACGGAGGCCCGCCGCCCCACAGCAGGCTACCCAATCCGCCGAGGCGGCCAGTTTGCACGGACCCTCTCCGTTAGCCTGAGCCGAAGCTCAGTATCCAGACCCTACCTGACCGAAGTCGGAGGTGGAGATAGGACCATTTGACCAGAGCTAACATCTCCCAGTGCGCCACCGCCCTTATGGGTTACAAGAGCCGGACCCCGACTCCCCGGTAAAGCCACCAGTTATTGCACACTCTGACCCATTAAGGGCCTGGACAGAGCACCAGAATCCTAGTACCGCATTTCAATAAGGTCACGGGGACGGACATCAGCGAAACGCCACTCTTCGAAGCCCGGAGACAAGCTGATACGCCGGATAATGTCAGATACAAAATAGCAGCCGCCGAATCTCTGCCGTTCGAAGAAAATTATCTACAGTTGGTCACCGCCAGCACTTGCTTCCATTGGTTCGACAAAGATAAGTTTATCGAAGCGGCGAAAACGATGCTTCAAGATAATGGGGTCCTGGTGATATACTTAGACCGTGTCTATTTTGGCCCGTTATCCGGGCCAAATTAGTCTTGAGCTATTTTGGCCGTTTCCCGGGCGAAAATATCAGCTTTCAGGTGGTAGGCTATTTAGGCCCGGGAAACGGGCTAAAATAGTATGCAAGTGTGAGGCAGCTAATTTGGCCTGTTTTTTATGATTCATACGGTGAAGGCCAAAATAGCTGTAGCTTGATCGATCACTATTTTCGCCCGTTTCCCGGGCTTCGAAATTAACCGGCGAAAATAGTGTCCACCGCGTGGGCACTACTATTTTCGCCCGTTTTTCTGACTTCGAAATTAACGAGCCAAAATATCTGCCATTAAGTCTTGAGCTATTTTCGCCCGTTTTCCGGGTATTTTTGTTTGGTCAGGCAGAAATAGACTTCGCCGGGCGGTCATCACAATTTTCGTCCGTTTTCTGGAGCGTCGAATCGAGAAAGACATCGCATGAAAACGGGGTCGGGCCGGACCCATTTTCAAAAGGGCCGGGTATTTAAAAAAAAAAGATCGGCCCGACTCTTACTCGCGGACACTGCGTAGTGCGTACTGCGTAAGGCGTGCGAAAAGATTCACCTAGTGACGTAATGGGTACTGCGAGCAGCACGATTAGCGTCTATTAGTCCCAGAGCACATGGCAAAATAAGCGACCGATAAGGAACACGATGAGTCTATATATTTTCGAATTGCCATTACGAAGGGTAACCAATAAATGTTTGTATTACGGGCCGGGGTGGGGGCTTTTTACCATGGCAATCAAAAACATGTTTAACTACAAAAATTTTGTACGGGATTTTACATGGGAAGTCAAAAGAGTGTAAGGGTTTCCATTTTGAATTTTTTTCAAATTCAACCCCATGAAGTTTTTTCCTCGAAAATGTTTCAAAACTTTTTATTTAACTAAAATCAAGTAAATATTGCTCAATTTCAGTTTTCATGCGATGTCTTTCTCGATTCGACGCTCCAGAAAACGGACGAAAATTGTGATGACCGCCCGGCGAAGTCTATTTCTGCCTGACCAAACAAAATACCCGGAAAACGGGCAAAAATAGCTCAAGACTTAATGGCAGATATTTTGGCTCGTTAATTTCGAGGTCAGAAAAACGGGCGAAAATAGTGGTGCCCGCGCGGTGAACACTATTTTCGCCCGTTAATTTCGAAGCCCGGGAAACGGGCGAAAATAGTGATCGATCAAGCTACAGCTATTTTGGCCTTCACGTATGAATCATAAAAAACAGGCAAAATTAGCTGCCTCACACTTGCATACTATTTTAGCCCGTTTCCCGGGCCTAAATAGCCTACCACCTGAAAGCGGATATTTTCGCCCGGGAAACGGGCCAAAATAGCTCAAGACTAATTTGGCCCGGATAACGGGCCAAAATAGACACTTCGATATAGGCACTACATCGGCCATATATCGAAGGCAAGTCCAAGAATTTTAAGTCATCATAATTTTACAGATAAAGTATTATTTTAGTTAGAATGATAAAAATGTTTTCATTGTATGCATGAATCAATTGTATACACAATTTTAAAATACATATACAGGGTCTTTTTTTTTGCTCGGAAAAGTGTTTTTTTTTTCAAAAACTATTTATAGTACCGATTTCAAATTTATAAGGTCAATTCTCTATACCGGGGGACATCAGTTTGAGAAATTTGAGCGTTTTCGGTAATGTTTTTCACCAATTTTGAAAAATTATTTTTCGACCACTAGGTGCGAGATAAAAAATTTCTATTATAAAGTTGTAGGCCGTCATCGAAAACCCTTAAAAATTGTTCACTCGACGAAAAACAATTTATTTATCAGTGAAAATTCGAGCTTGAAAAATTTACAAGTTGGTGAAGCCAAATTACGATTGTTTGAAACGATAATTGAAACCGAATTACCTAATCCAGTTGAAACTTTGGTTAAAAAAACGACCGGATTTAAAAAACACGAGGCTATAGGTCAATCCTAAACATGCATTGGGTATTTAAAGGAAAACTTTGGGAGATTATTATCAGTGTTTGATAATATTTCGAACAATGCCTCGTTATTCAGTAGTTGAGCGTACCGAGATAGTTGCCATTTACTATGGAGAAGCAGCGCAAAACCTTAGAAGAGTGACTGAAATCTTCGCAGAAAGACATCCAAATGGAGCACCATCTGTAAATACAGTAAGACGAGCAATTCACGATTTCAATCAATTTGGTAACTTGCAACCTAGGTTTCGCGGATTGGGTCAACCGGATTTAGACTTCGAGAACAATGTACTCGCGTACTTTGTGGCATATCCTCGTCACAGTTGCGCTAACGCCTCTGCTGATTTGGGTTGTTCTGCAAATCGTGTGTGGAAAATTCTTCGTAAGAATCGCTATCACCCATACAGAGCTACGCTCCACCAAGGACTAATTGACGGAGACCATCAAAGACGTTATGAATTTAGCAACTGGTTACTAAATGCTGTCCAAGAAGATAGACAATTTTTGCGCCATGTTTTGTTCTCCGACGAAGCGTCATCTTCTAGAGATGGGCCCTTTAATCATCAAAACAGCCATCTTTGGTCTGACATCAACCCACGTTGGGGTTTTGAATATCATCACCAGGTTCAATTTGAACGGGTCAATGTTTGGGTTGGACTTGTTGGAAACCGTTTGATTGGTCCCTTTTTCCTGCCGACGAACCTCAACGGCCAAAGGTATTTACATTTTCTACAGAACGAACTGAGTGACGCAATCGACGACCTTCCATTGGCTGAAAGACGTCAGTTGTGGTTTCAGCAAGATGGCGCCCCTCCGCATTTTTCCCGGCAAGTAACTGAGCACCTCAACAACGAGTTTCCTGAAAGGTGGATAGGGAGAAATGGTCCAGTGCATTGGCCAGCAAGGTCACCTGACCTAACAGCGCTGGATTATTTTCTCTGGGGATTTGTTAAAGCAAAGGTATACGCCACGCCCATTGAAACTAGGGAGGAACTCATTAGACGAATAATCAGTGCTTGCCGAGACGTCACACCAGAAATGGTAGAGAAAGCGTTTGAGAACTTAATTGTCCGCGCACAAACCTGTGTTGCAGCCAATGGTGATATTATTGAAAATGTTTTGTAAAAATTTATGTGAATAAAATATCTGCATTTAAAATCCAAACGTGTACATTTTTTCAAGTGTGAAAACTCTACTACGTTTGTATTAGACTTGTTCCCTTTTCAATTATCGTTTCAAACAATCGTAATTTGGCTTCACCAACTTGTAAATTTTTCAAGCTCGAATCTTCACTGATAAATAAGTTGTTTTTCGTCGAGTGAACAATTTTTAAGGGTTTTCGATGACGGCCTACAACTTTATAATAGAAATTTTTTATCTCGCACCTAGTGGTCGAAAAATAATTTTTCAAAATTGGTGAAAAACATTACCGAAAACGCTCAAATTTCTCAAACTGATGTCCCCCGGTATAGAGAATTGACCTTCCAAATTTGAAATCGGTACTATAAATAGTTTTTTTAAAAAAAAAACACTTTTCCGAGCAAAAAAAAAGACCCTGTATACAAACACGACTAGTTTCGGAACGACCGTCGTTCCATAATCGAATCTAGTCGTATTTGTATATATGTGTATTAAAATTGTGTATAAAATTATTCATGCATATAATGAAAGTTTTTTTATTTATCTAACACCATTTCGTCCTTTATTTATTATTTGAGTTACTTTCTATTTGGTATCACAACTCGAAAGGTTTCCGTACTTTTTTTAAAATTCGCTTGAGACTGTAATAAGGTGTGCGGCTCATTACAGTCTGCTTTCAAGCCATCTATTGTCTCCATTGGTACACCAACACAAGTAAAAGACTCCAATAATACTTCTTCATGGTTTTGGAATTTCGAATTCAAGTTGATTTTGGCGGTGATTTCAGTCAGACCACCGCAAGAACACTGAACAATTTCCACCCTAGAAGTTAGATCCGTAACTGACATTTTTAAAAATAACCAAGTTTTCCGATCCAGATTGTACATATGCTCGGTAAAGAGATTCCGAAACATTAACGCAGCGAATATGACTCTAGTGTTCACAGATTTCAGAGAAAACTGTATGATGGCTTGTAGTAACTTTCTGGGAACATACGGATCATGATGAGGATGATTGTTTTTTTCTTATTTATCTTATTTGACTTGGGTTTGGTTTTAGTGACTATCCGAGGAGAAGAGAGAGAGACAGAGAGAGAGGGGGGGGGGGAAATAGAACTTTCACTGACAGTAAATCCTTGATTTGATCGAGAAGGGTCGAATACTGTAACAAGTGAAGGTCCAGGAGAAAAGGGACGCATGAAGCCATAGTGTTGTCGTTTGAATCAGTAGAATAAATAAGTGATGACTATGGTTCGAGTTTTGCTGCTCCAGAATATCCTATTCAAAACCAGGCTTGAAAGCCCTGAGCCTCTTAACCTGTGCTATCGTGGAGGCCACCCAGGAGCCGACAAGCCACCTCCTAGCCCGTTGTAAAGAAGTCCGCCCCATTCTTTGCAACGGATACTTCGTTAACCCTAAGAATTAAAAAACAAATCCTAAGCGCGAGAAAAATTAGTTGCGACTGCACGTGGCAATAATTCATTCGGTTTTTTCAATGGTTAATTTGATTATTATAACCTTCATATAATCTTACTAAGTAGAATGCACAGTATCTTGAAAAAGCAGTTTTAGTATTACAAGCGTATTAGTACGCTTCCAAAAACCAACTCGCTGTTTGGACCAAAGATAAATACACATGATTTCCAATTGACTAAAATTACGAAACCGTAAGAGTCCGTCAGTGGTAAATAAGTAAAATGACAGAACTAAAACTCTGCGGAAAGTCTGCCCTGAGAAAAAGGAGCGCCCCGCGATGAAATAGAAGAGGGGGCAATTTGCAGCTGTGGTGTGGTGGCCAAGGGTTACTCTTAAAACGGTGCAGTCAGAACTGCGCACTCTTCAAAGGCTAGCTTGCGTTGGCATAACAGGAGCTATGAGAACAGCCCCAACGGCTTCTCTAGAAATTCTACTGAATATTCTTCCTTTACATTTGTTTATAGAGGGAGCTGCTACTTTTGGTGCCTATAGGCTAAACCAAAACGGGTGGTGGATGGCCAATAGTTGGAAAAGAGCCACACCACGCTCCAGTCGGTTACCTGTTCTTTCAATGGGTTCTGACAACATGGTTTGGCATTTATGCCACCCCGCCCCCTCTCAATAATAATAATAATAATAAAAGGCCTTGGCTCTGACAATAATTTGACAAAAACATTTTTCGGAAAGCGATAATGATCTAGGAACTCAAATTTTATTAATTTAAAAGATTCTGACCTACCGTGTTGTATTATTTATCTTAATAAAGTAGGTAAAAAGCGTTTACTTCTCAATTTATTTCCCGAGCTCTTTGCGTACCCCAATCCGCCATTGTTTTAGCGAGCTTTTCGGCAGCTAGCGACTGCCGTAGACCTCTTGGAAAATAAACAGAACGTATTCCTGTTTTCCGATGAAAAAGAGGGGTTTCTCCTGTCCATCATTTCGAGGGAGTTTGAGTATCTCTTCAAAAAAGGGTCAAATTCGGTTAATCCTTCTAGAATATCTGAAACGTTTATTTTTTGCTGGTCCAAATTAATACTTAAAATTTTATAAGAATAGAACTCTCTTGTCTCTTTTCCATATTTCAACAAAAATGAAGCCCTCTTTCAATGCTTAACTTGACCGCTAGGTAAAAAGAAAAAAAAAATGTGTTTATTACAGTTGCGGATCTTTTGAAGGATTAGATAGGGAATAAAAAGGGAATGGGATGAGGGTTACGGAAATGGTGACAATGCGATATGTTTTACCAAAGAAACGTTATAATTGACCTTTTTAAACAAAAAAATACACACTTCAATTGTACTTAAAACATATGGAAATTAGAACAACTTTAAACTTCAAAGAGGTCGAAATAGATTTATCTTAAGGTAAAGAAACGGGTATTATCGTGCTTTGTTAAAATGGAGGCTTAATTTTGGTTTTAGCCCAGCTGGTTTATGAGGAGGGGTGAGGAAACGTTCTACATTACGGGGCTTCTATCGGGTGACAAACTTCTAATGATTGTCTCGACGATGCGGATAGACGCCAATGACACTAGACTACTGATCTCTCGCGGGTTAGGGGGCGTCCATTAATTACGTGAGGCGTTTAGGGGGGGAGGTGGTCGTGCTGAATCTCACCCAATATCACGTGGGGGAGAGGGGGGTTTCGGAAAATATCACGTAATTTTTTTCCGCAAGAAACAGCGTAAAATTGAGAGCAAACTGGGCTAAATATATAAGTAAAACATGTTTCTCAACTAAAATATGGCTAAATGCTACACAATAACACCTTTGCGCAGTGGCGTAACTACGCCGATGCAGTGCATTGGGACCCACCGTAGATAGGGTACACATAAACCTTCACTTTGTCGACTATCCGATCGGTGTTCCACGAAAAAAACGCCGTATAAATAAAGTCAATTACAGAGAAAATTAAAGAAGATCATGTATTTCTGAACATACATAATAAATATAAATGCGTCTAATGTAGTATTATCCAAGATTCTAATTACGAATTTTTCCTTTCTAAGTCCGGCGGCTACCAACGTAGTAATAACCGTAAGTTATAAATTACATCCAACCGCGTCGAGGTTTTAGCCGATCGACGATCATATTCAGTCTTATAGATTAACGAAACCTGATTATACCGTTAGAAATCACTCATTTGACTCAGTCGAAATTAAAATTGTTAGTTCTTTTTCTTTTCTGTATTTTTTATTACTTCATTAATTTAACATAACAGTGATAGTGGATATAGTTAAGAATTAAGTTGAATAATCCTGAATTAACGTTTAAGATCGAAAATCTTAAAATCGAAAGTGAAACTAAAACTATTGCTTTCCTCAAACACCCCATATTTTTCTGATTTAGTAGGGTACACTACCACACAAAATATAATAGTTTGTTTAGGTAATACTAATATACCATTATATAAAACCCATTTTAATTCCAACTAATTCTAAGGTTCTACGTAGGCTATGATGGGAAAATATAATAATAAAACCTTTATAGTTATTTTCTTTACCGAAAAAACACGTTCAAACAATCTTATTCTGTTAAAATACATTGAACACATGTGCATTGTGCACCTTGTTATTTGCAATTTAAGGAGTTCTACTTTACTTCACTTTATTTTGCAACTGCCTTGAATTTGTTCATAAAACGGAATACACGACGGTGGCGTATTTACATCGTTTGTTAATAGAGTGTTTCCAGACAACGTTTTGTCTATACTAGTCTTATTTAACTAGTCTTAAATATAAATAAAAAAGCAAATTGTTTTTTTTTAAATAAATTTAACGCTATCAAACACATACTAACGTATTTACACTAAAAATACGCATTTTGAAAATCTCACGTGATATTAGGGGGGAGGGAGGGGGTTTAGCCAAATCTCACGACATCTCACCAAGGGGGGGTTCAAAAATCGTCAAAATCACCTCACGTAATTAATGGACGCTCCCTTAGCTGGGATGCTCTTCAATTCTGGTAAATATGGGGAATTATTCTGGGGACGAACATTTTTCTGGTAAGAAACGATTTTTTATGTGGGCCTCAGATGTATTGTGCAAATCGTACAAATTTCATCTTCTGGGGTTTGAAGAGATAAAGGCTTCGTTGACAGTTAGTTGTGGTTTTGATTTTGACCAAAGGTAAAATTCTAGAAGTCAGCAGGTCCATAAACTCTTTAAGGGGTTTCGCTAGTCTCTGTTCTTCCCTTACCTTGAGACTCGGAGAAAAAAACTCGGAATGGAAGAAAACCATCTTTTGTTTGGTATAGTTTTGCGACGTTGGGACTTCATTTTGGGCTATCACTTCTATGAGGGGAACTGGGGTAAAATTTGGCTTGCTATTTTAGAGGGGAATCGGGAAGAGATGCCAATACATTAGACCTTATCTTTAGCAAAGCTTAAGTGGAGAATTTGAAATATCGAATTTTAATTGAGATATTTAATTTTAATGATATGGAGATTGATTTATTTGAATAGCTTGTATTCGCGATTTCATTGGAGCACTCAAGAAACCGATTTTAATTACAGCTAGATGATTGGTTAGATTATTAAATGTGACAATTAAAATTTAAATTCAATGAGTTAATTATAGACCTCCGATGTCTTTTTCCTAGTCAGCCAACCTGTAACAGTTGCAATCTGTTACCTTCCACAAAATTAATATAAAAAACACAATACACCAAAACATTTTAAAGTATATTGGAAAATGTTTTCCTTTATTTAATTCGAGAGTTATTAAGTTATTTCTTTGGGAATTTGTAGTTTACTTTAACTGTTTCTTTTCGTTCGGGGTCTTTTCCTCAAATTGAATTAGATATAAAAACAGGGCACGATTTTCTAGACGAAAATGGCATGTTTCTACAAAAAATTATAAACGATAGTCTATGCCATAAGGCCAGGGCTTCTAACTAAACAAAAATGACAAAAATAGAAATGAAAATGGTGGGAGGCAGAGAGGGGGATAAAATATTCTGTAAGGATGTATGTTTAAGGGAGGCTCTTTTTTAAGATACTATCATGTTAGTATTGTAATCTATTATAAAATTAGTTTATTATTATTATTGAATTTCGATAATAAGAAGTAAGTGGGATTTGGAATGTCAGGCGCGTTCTGGTGGTAAATACGCGGACATGGATACGGAGTCATCTCTACGTTTGGACGTAAGTCTGCAATATAGAGAACTTGATCATTGGCTCTATTGGCGATTATTTATTTGGGAATTAGGAGTACTTCTACATGCAGTAAACGAAAATGTTATTTTAAAAAATGTTACAATATTTCATGGTACTCCTCCACATTTCGTTTCCTCTTTTGAGCCCCACTCATTTCTACGTTACAATTTTTCGCTAAGGATTATGTACCTGAAAAAATAGAATAAGCATTTCATAAAATTCGTTAAAATATAATAAAATAAATTTAATTCAACATTTGTTATTTGAAATTTAAAAATTTTACTATCCCGCGTTTAGTTCGATAAAAAGACTAGATTCTTGAATCGACAGCGACGGGGCAGTTTTACTTCATTCTAAAATTTAATGTTATTAACGCTCGCTAACTAACTAACGTGGCAATATTGAAAATGTAATACATAGATTAAAATGAAACTAAAAAAACTTAATTTCCGTATGTTCGTTTAGCCGGCGCTTGGTAATCGCGATACATTTTAAAATTTTTTAATAAACCAGGATACATCAAGACCAAAAGGCGTATAATGTTCAAAACGTGTTGGTACAATCCTACAGATGAAAATATCAATGTACGTTAGTGTGCGTACATAATCGTCCTTGATATCAAAACCAGTAACACGGAAAAAGTGTGTTCCAACTGAAACACATACATTAAAAAGTTAGGCCAAACCTTGCCTTGATATCAATATCATGAAGTACTGGGAATTCTACCACAAACACGTCTCTCTCATATTGGTTGAGAGTATATCGTTGCATTCGTTATTCAGCTACGAATGGATCCCAACTTAAATAAGGCCGATCTTTATAAGAATTTCAAACAATCCGAATGTTACGCCAAATACCGTCTTTCGGCGCCTCAAATGGTCTTGGATAAAATAATGTCGTATCTGTCCGAGAAGCTGACCGGTCCTTACGAGCACGCCTTGGACGTCGGATGCGGCACTGGACAGAGCACTAGGATCCTGGCGCCGCATTTCAATAAGGTCACCGGGACGGACATCAGCGAAACGCAACTCTTTGAAGCCAAGAAACAAACTGACACGCCGGACAATGTCCGATACAAAATAGCGGCTGCCGAATCTCTGCCGTTTGAAGAAAATTATCTGCAGTTGGTCACCGCCAGCACTTGCTTCCATTGGTTTGACCAAGAGAAGTTTATCGAAGCGGCGAAAACGATGCTTCAAGATAATGGAGTCTTGGCGATATACTTTCTACATCGGCCATATATTAAAGGTAGGTCAAATTTCATTGGCTTGCTTCAATGTTGTGGCAATATCTTTGTAGACCTAAGGTAAGGTCGCTAGGCTTTTTATCGGAGACATATCCTACTGTGCCAAATAATTGTTGGTGATTTATTTTAGTGCTGCGGTAAAGAATATAATTGCTTTCTTTTGTGTCCGACTGAGAGGAACGAGCGATTTAAATATTTGGCCATTTTAGATAGGAATTGATAGAAAGGAGTTGTGCGATGCTGTGGCGCTATATATATTAAGCCCTGAAGGCTGTGTGGCCTGGTACTTCTCAAAGCCTAGAAGTGTATGTTAGGTCATAGTTAGAATGACGCCCTTTAGGGTCACGTTATTCCCAAAGTGAAAATTTCAGCCAGAGATTTCAAGATCTAACCGATTTCCCGGTTCATCAATACAATGTGAGAATTTAAATTTACTCCTAATCTCGCGATGTTAAAAAACATATATACCACTGTGTTGCCCTCTATGTGAAAAATCCTATATATGGCAACACAGATGTAAATGTTATAGTCACGTTATTATTTCCATCGCAGGATCGTTTTTTGCTAGTGATCTGTGGGGTGACAGCCGTCTCAAGGCGGAGATTAGCTACGACTTTACCGCAACGGGGAAAGAACTGATGCTTATTAGCAATATTGTATTCAAATACTGTTGCAGTCTCTCGCGGCACAGTTTTTTTACGAAGCAAAAAAGTTTTTTTAGGCTATAATCAAAATTTTTTATGGGGCCAAGATTGTGAGAAAACTTATTTTGAATTTGGCGGCAACGCCTCATTGTTTCAAAAACCACCATTTTTTTGCAGACTCGGGAAGGAAAGTAGGCCCTAGGTCCTGCGCTTACTATTTTTCATAATTTGATTTCATAGATTTGTCGAAATATATTTCACTGATTTTCATAGGCCGTTAAGGAAGCCTTTACGTTTAATATTTCGGAGATGGTAGTTATTGGTTGGCACTTTAATACACTTGATTGTACGAAGAAAGGGAGGATACAAATCCCCAGGGTACTAGAGAATAAAAGGTCTGATACGATTCTAAATTAATATCAATCCATGAAAACGAAATAAGCTAATAAATTTTCAAGGTCAGGGCAGGGTCATAAAATATTCTTTTTGACAAATTCAGGAGTGAATGAGGAGCAAACTGAGAGAATAAGGAGTATAATCGAGAGGTCGGACGAAGAATTCCTCAAATACTCTTTTCGCAGAAGAAACAACTTAAGTGAACGTCGACGTGGCCCGATGTATGATTTTGATTTCAGTCTACTGAAAGAAGTCGTTCGCTTCGACGACCTCCCAATTGAAAGAGAGGTCACACTCAACACCGTTATTGGGCATATGAGGTCAAATCCAGTGTACAGATTCCTCAAAGAAGAGGAGGGGGAGGAAAAAGCCAGAAATCTCTTGAACCAAATGAAGGTCGATGTTCTTGAAGAATTGGGCCATCATGGTGACGACTTGAACGGAAATAACGACATGACAGTTACAGTAACTTCAAAGTGCACCTTGATCATGGGAAGGAAATAGACACTTTTTCACTTTTTTTGTAATAGATTTATATAATATAAAAAGGTGAAAGGGAATTTTATTGCGAAGTCTTCACTTCAGACCAAATCAGTTGAAATAAACAGCACGTATTAAGCCTTAGCACTGAAATCCACCTTAACTTTCTGTATGAAAAACATTTGAAATATACTTGTTTGAACGCTTGTAGCTTGAAAATTAATAGCTTGAGATAAATCTATTAACGTAAAATTAATTTTTGTAAAGAATCTCGGGCTAAGCCTCACATACCAATAGCTTTGTGTTTCCACGGAATGTCTTGAGCGTGTCTCGTTTCGATTCAGCTTCAGAGATTTTAAGAAAATATTTTTGTTAATTTTTTTATAATCATTAGGCCTATAAAAACCCTTTACGGAACCCAAGGCGACCTCTGGGATTGAAGTACTGTAGTAAAATTTTCAACTTGTTTCCCATTGGCTGACTGCTGGAGTGTGAACATATCTAGTTGGAATTATGGAAACTGAAATGACTGTAGCGAAGGCGTGTATTTTTAAATATTTCAAGCCGAGTTTTACAAGCTAGAAGCGTTCGTGGAAGCCTGGCTTAAGTGATCCTAGCCCTTATCTCATATTTTAGAATGCCAAACACTTGTAATATATAGATTGGTCATATGAAACATTAAGAATATCAATCTTGTTTGAAAACTATCAAATCGGCAATTTTATTGTAAATATTCTTAATCTTTAAATCTGGAATATTGAATGAAATTTATTTTTAAATCATAAACAATATTTAATAATATCACTTATTTTTGTCACTTACATTTATACAAATATTCCTAACATATATCTCTCCTTAGGTGTTCATATATATTATTCACATTTAAATACCAGAGAAAACCAAAATCCATCATATTTACATACACTTACACTTGTTAGTTCAACTGCTTTCGATTTGGTTTGGTATATTCAAAAAAAGTAGCAGACGGTGAAGACGACTTTGCACTACGATTTATGCGAGGATGGTACCAGAGGGTATTGATATTCACACATGGTCCAGGGTGGAAGGAAGTGCCAGATAGTAATAACTTAGCTATAATTAAAGATAAGAGAAAATATCAATTGCGTGGAGTATCAATGTATTTCCTCTCATTCGTTTTGAAAAGGATTTCTAAGAATGAGAATAAATAAGCGTCGGAGTGATGTTGAAGTTGAACCCATTCGCGGTCGTTTTGATGAAGAAATAATAATAAGAATAACCAGTTAGACTGATAAGAAAAACAAATTCTTAGATCCAAGTCAGTTAGCGACCTAAAATGCCATTAATTCTAGTAATCGGGTTAATTAACCAGCATGTTCCTCAGCGTGCCAAACCCCTCTTTTTCCATTCTATTTCTTACCCCTATTTGTGGGCCGACGTCCGAGACCTGCCCCCGGAACGTTCATATATCGAGATGAAAGCACCTTTCGCCAAGTATGTCACCCTGCTGAAACCTTCATGAGCGAAGAATCGTCTAAACTCGCCTCCGACAAGCACAATTATATTGCCAAAGCTTCCCAGTAGCGCGACGGCAGCCGCAAAAAGTATTCCCGTTTTACGGTTTTCTCTCTTGTGTTTACTATGCACGTGTTAGATTTTCCGCCATTTTATTTAAAATTAATAAGTTATTAAGATAAATTCTATATACGTATAAGGTTTTTCCACGCAGAGGAATTAAATGTTATATTAATATTCAAGAAAGCCAATTAATTCAAGGCGTATGAAGGGTTTAGTAACGTAGGTGCTCTGGGGTTTGAACTTGATCGCTAAACCAATAATGGTTTAAATTGCGACAGTTAAAGGTTTACAAAAGGCTTTGGTAATCTTAAAACGATAAATAGTTTACCTCGAAACTTCAACTAAACCCGTAAAGTTCTATTGTTAAACCAAATCTAATCTATGTTCCGATATTTTAATACCCTATATCTAATGGTCAGTTGGTCACCTTGAAGTGAAGAGAAGCACAATGTGCACAAACTAAATTAAAAGAGACTTAAAACGGTTTTAAAATTAACAACATATTTATTTATAAAATCCAACGTTTCGGAGGAACTCTTCCTCCTTCTTCAGAGATTTTTACAAGGCTGACAATATAACGGTAAAACTTTGGGACCAAAAGACATTTTTGCTCTGTGTACAAATAGTGGCAACTGTTTTATAGCCGCCAGCGTTTTTCCCGAAGACAAGTCGACCGTCGAAGGGTTATATTGGTATTTCAATGCCGAACGTCACACTTGGTGGGGGGGGGGGGGGAATCTATGCTACTGCCATCTAAGTAAGCCTTCGAATTCCGGTTTATTTTTCTCAGTTAATAGCTCGCCATTTTGTGAGGGATTTTGGTGTCTTAGATCATAGGAAATGCGTAAAACTCACCATCGTTGTTATGTGGCTAGTTGTCAAGGGGTAAAAAATAACTATATTCTTCAAAAATTATAATTTTTGATCCTAGAAATACATATATAGGTAAACC
Source organism: Leiobunum rupestre (assembly GCF_980474605.1). Classification (NCBI taxonomy): domain Eukaryota; kingdom Metazoa; phylum Arthropoda; class Arachnida; order Opiliones; family Sclerosomatidae; genus Leiobunum; species Leiobunum rupestre. Next base: position 6,532,631 of record NC_143390.1, read on the forward strand.
CTCAAAGCTATATGATAAAACCCATACAGATTGGGTACCAAACTTGAATTTGGTTTATAAACCCAATCAATCATAAGAAGAATTGTTTTCAACGCGTAACACCGTTTTCTTCCAAACAAAAGCTATCATTATTTAATCCAAATGCCGTATCAACACCCTTAGCGCATGTGTTTCCAATGGAGGACTCACTTATTAAGGACGCTTTTGCTTATAAACTCCCTAGTCTCGTAGATTCAATTATTCGATTTTTCTTAGATCATAGCACCATTTCAAAATCAACATCAACATTCTCAGAAGAAGCTACACATTTTAAAATTTCCCAAGAAGTTGGTATTTCTTCTATTTCTGATGAAGTTGGAGATTCGTTAATTTGGGAAGGTGCTACCTCTACACTTGGCTCTGTGTTAATTTCCGATGAAGGCATAGGTTCATTAGACATTAGTTCTCAAAGGTGCAAATTTGAAAATCAGCGTTGCCACGCAAAAAATTTCTAGTTCTATAGATAAAAGCACCCAAATAGGCCCAGAATATGTGGAAATTAGTACACAAACTGAATTAGACCTAAAAGCTTTAACCGAAATTATTAATAAAATAAATAAAATGATATACAGCTCTACTCAAGCGGGGCCATTATTAGCGAAAGGATCTTCTCAGACTATAATCAGGGTTTGCGAAATGTTTGACCTAGAATATGCAGAAATTTAAAATAAAGAATCTTCCGAAGAAGTTTCGAAACTTATGGTCAAATTAGAAAAAGCCAATAGTTGGCTTAACTCTTGTAGTGAAAACATAAAGCCATTGGTAACCGAGCTTGGCACATTAGAAGACGAGTTAGGCCAACATAAATACACTGAATTTTATTTTATAGGAGATAGAGGTAATTTAAAAGTAAAGTACTTCAATGGTCTTGAGACATTGGAAGTTTTATTGGTTTTAATTAAAGAAGTTTCACCATACTTATTTCAAAATTCAAAGTTGACCAATTTTCAGCAAGTTGTTTTAAATCATGAAGCTAAAACTAGCTCAAACAAACAAAGATTTAGGTTTTCGTTTTTGGGTATCTGAAGCAACAGTTGGGATAATTTTTTACAATTGTTTAAACGCTATGTACAACCGTCTTCAAAAATTTGTAAAATGGCCTGAAAGAGATGAATTATGCGCTACAATGCCCATGTGTTTTAGGGAAAAGTTTTGAAAGCAATGTGCTGTCATCATAGATTGTGTCGAGGTTTTTACCCATAAACCATCGAGCGTTAAATGTCGGGCTGAAACTTACTCCAACTATAAAAATTGTAACACAAAAAAATTCCTCATTGTTGTAACTCCGCAAGGATCGATAAGCTTCATTTCTAAAGGATGGGGAGGAAGAGTTAGTGACAAGCACCTAACAGCAAATTCGGGGCTTTCAAATAAGTTGTTACCTGGGGATCTTGATTTAGCTGATAGGGGATTAAACATTGATGATTTTGTAGGCTTCTATTATGCGACTATAAAATACCCAACTTTTACGAAAGGAAGGAGCCAGTTATCCCCACAAGATGTCGACAGGGCCGTCACCAGGGGGGGGGGGCGGTAGGGCCCGGCCCTGCCTAGAATTGGTTTGGCCCTACCTAGAAATTCGCGATAAAAAAATTAAAGCCTTTGGCCCTACCTAAAATTTTCGTTTTCCTACAAGGCTCCAAGTAGGTATTATAAGTTTATAACGAATCTAATCTGGGTAAGTTGTACTGAGAGCTAGTCTCACAAGAAACGTTAGCCTATATTTGGTCTATCGCCTGGCGTAATTTTCTCTCTTTGACTTACTCGCTCGTAGACATACGTTCTAAAACGCCTCACTTGGCGGCGCTCTGGAGAAAATTTCGAATTTTGATGACGCATCAGTGTTCAGCGATTTGGTATATAGGTAAAAGATAAAAGATACTAGGTAAAAGATATTTGTACCTAAGGTTAAAGTATCTAGCGTATCTGTTGATTGTTAGTGGAAAGATACTTTTATCTAGTTGAGCTATAATTATCTAAACGTGCTATACTGTTAATCTTCTCATACGTATTCGAGAGTTATATTCGCTTATCGGATATTTCCTCGAACACCTATTAACTTAAAATATAGTACCCAGTATGAAATGACTTTATCTAAAGGTAAAAATATATGTATCTAGATAATAGGTACAGTTTAGATATACAAAACGATTCCTAGGTACTGTGAGTAGCCAGGGCCGGACTGGCTAGTAGTTCGCCCCACCGGCTACGCAGTCGTGTTGGCCCCATTTCCCATTAATTCCAAGTTTTTCCTATTTGGCCCCCAATTTGAGTTGACCCCGATCTGACCGGCGATCGCCGGTTAGCCGCCCGGGCCAGTCCGGGCCTGTGAGTAGCAACACGAAATTTAACAAAGAAGAGCAGGCATAGACCGAATATCAACAAGGCTAACTCAAGACGTTAAATCAACAGATAGGTAGATTCAGAAAGCCAGTGGGTGAGAATTTGCGTGAAGTGAAGTCCAACTTCCCCCCTCAGGCCCGGAATTAGAGAGTGCGGGGCCCTAAGTAGTGAGAAGGGGCCCCTTCTCTCAACGCAATTGAAGGAAAAAGAGGGGCGCACCAATAAGTGCCGCTAAGTACGGGGGAACCAAAAACCCCCGCTAAGTGCGGGATACCAATAAGTGTCGCAAACTGCGGGATCCCAAAACATGTCGCTAAGTACGGGGGGAACCAAAAACCCCTGCTAAGTGCGGGATACCAATAAGTGTCGCTAAGTAAGGGGGGAACCAAAAACCCCCGCTAAGTGCGGGATACCAATAAATGTCGCAAACTGCGGGATCCCAAAACATGTCGCTAAGTACGGGGGGAACCAAAAACCCCCGCTTAGTGCCGGATACCAATAAGTGTCGCAAACTGCGGGATCCCATAACATGTCGCTAAGTACGGGGGGAACCAAAAACCCCAGCTAAGTGCGGGATACCAATAAGTGTCGCAAACTGCGGGATCCCAAAACATGTCGCTAAGTACGGGGGGAACCAAAAACCCCCGCTTAATGCCGGATACCAATAAGTGTCGCAAACTGCGGGATCCCAACACATGTCGCTAAGTACGGGGGGAACCAAAAACCCCAGCTAAGTGCGGGATACCAATAAGTGTTGCAAACTGCGGGATCCCATAACATGTCGCTAAGTACGGGGGGAACCAAAAACCCCAGCTAAGTGCGGGATACCAATAAGTGTCGCAAACTGCGGGATCCCATAACATGTCGCTAAGTACGGGGGGAACCAAAAACCCCTGCTAAGTGCGGGATACCAATAAGTGTCGCAAACTGCGGGATCCCAAAACATGTCGCTAAGTACGGGGGGAACCAAAAACCCCCGCTTAGTGCCGGATACCAATAAGTGTCGCAAACTGCGGGATCCCATAACATGTCGCTAAGTACGGGGGGAACCAAAAACCCCAGCTAAGTGCGGGATACCAATAAGTGTCGCAAACTGCGGGATCCCAGAACATGTCGCTAAGTACGGGGGAACCAAAAACCCCTGCTAAGTGCGGGATACCAATAAGTGTCGCTAAGTAAGGGGGGAACCAAAAACCCCCGCTAAGTGCGGGATACCAATAAGTGTCGCTAAGTAAGGGGGGAACCAAAAACCCCCGCTAAGTGCGGGATACCAATAAATGTCGCAAACTGCGGGATCCAAACACATGTCGCTAAGTACGGGGGGAACCAAAAACCCCTGCTAAGTGCGGGATACCAATAAGTGTCGCAAACTGCGGGATCCCAAAACATGTCGCTAAGTACGGGGGGAACCAAAAACCCCCGCTTAGTGCCGGATACCAATAAGTGTCGCAAACTGCGGGATCCCAAAACATGTCGCTAAGTACGGGGGGAACCAAAAACCCCAGCTAAGTGCGGGATACCAATAAGTGTCGCAAACTGCGGGATCCCATAACATGTCGCTAAGTACGGGGGGAACCAAAAACCCCAGCTAAGTGCGGGATACCAATAAGTGTCGCAAACTGCGGGATCCCAAAACATGTCGCTAAGTACGGGGGGAACCAAAAACCCCTGCTAAGTGCGGGATACCAATAAGTGTCGCTAAGTAAGGGGGGAACCAAAAACCCCCGCTAAGTGCGGGATACCAATAAATGTCGCAAACTGCGGGATCCCAACACATGTCGCTAAGTACGGGGAGAACCAAAAACCCCTGCTAAGTGCGGGATACCAATAAGTGTCGCAAACTGTGGGATCCCAAAACATGTCGCTAAGTACGGGGGGAACCAAAAACCCCCGCTTAGTGCCGGATACCAATAAGTGTCGCAAACTGCGGGATCCCATAACATGTCGCTAAGTACGGGGGGAACCAAAAACCCCAGCTAAGTGCGGGATACCAATAAGTGTCGCAAACTGCGGGATCCCAAAACATGTCGCTAAGTACGGGGGGAACCAAAAACCCCCGCTTAGTGCCGGATACCAATAAGTGTCGCAAACTGCGGGATCCCAACACATGTCGCTAAGTACGGGGGGAACCAAAAACCCCAGCTAAGTGCGGGATACCAATAAGTGTCGCAAACTGCGGGATCCCATAACATGTCGCTAAGTACGGGGGGAACCAAAAACCCCAGCTAAGTGCGGGATACCAATAAGTGTCGCAAACTGCGGGATCCCAAAACATGTCGCTAAGTACGGGGGGAACCAAAAACCCCCGCTTAGTGCCGGATACCAATAAGTGTCGCAAACTGCGGGATCCCAACACATGTCGCTAAGTACGGGGGGAACCAAAAACCCCAGCTAAGTGCGGGATACCAATAAGTGTCGCAAACTGCGGGATCCCATAACATGTCGCTAAGTACGGGGGGAACCAAAAACCCCAGCTAAGTGCGGGATACCAATAAGTGTCGCAAACTGCGGGATCCCATAACATGTCGCTAAGTACGGGGGGAACCAAAAACCCCTGCTAAGTGCGGGATACCAATAAGTGTCGCAAACTGCGGGATCCCAAAACATGTCGCTAAGTACGGGGGGAACCAAAAACCCCCGCTTAGTGCCGGATACCAATAAGTGTCGCAAACTGCGGGATCCCATAACATGTCGCTAAGTACGGGGGGAACCAAAAACCCCAGCTAAGTGCGGGATACCAATAAGTGTCGCAAACTGCGGGATCCCAGAACATGTCGCTAAGTACGGGGGAACCAAAAACCCCTGCTAAGTGCGGGATACCAATAAGTGTCGCTAAGTAAGGGGGGAACCAAAAACCCCCGCTAAGTGCGGGATACCAATAAATGTCGCAAACTGCGGGATCCCAACACATGTCGCTAAGTACGGGGAGAACCAAAAACCCCTGCTAAGTGCGGGATACCAATAAGTGTCGCAAACTGCGGGATCCCAAAACATGTCGCTAAGTACGGGGGGAACCAAAAACCCCCGCTTAGTGCCGGATACCAATAAGTGTCGCAAACTGCGGGATCCCATAACATGTCGCTAAGTACGGGGGGAACCAAAAACCCCAGCTAAGTGCGGGATACCAATAAGTGTCGCAAACTGCGGGATCCCAAAACATGTCGCTAAGTACGGGGGGAACCAAAAACCCCCGCTTTGTGCCGGATACCAATAAGTGTCGCAAACTGCGGGATCCCAGAACATGTCGCTAAGTACGGGGGAACCAAAAACCCCAGCTAAGTGCGGGATACCAATAAGTGTCGCTAAGTAAGGGGGGAACCAAAAACCCCCGCTAAGTGCGGGATACCAATAAATGTCGCAAACTGCGGGATCCAAACACATGTCGCTAAGTACGGGGGGAACCAAAAACCCCTGCTAAGTGCGGGATACCAATAAGTGTCGCAAACTGCGGGATCCCAAAACATGTCGCTAAGTACGGGGGGAACCAAAAACCCCCGCTTAGTGCCGGATACCAATAAGTGTCGCAAACTGCGGGATCCCAAAACATGTCGCTAAGTACGGGGGGAACCAAAAACCCCAGCTAAGTGCGGGATACCAATAAGTGTCGCAAACTGCGGGATCCCATAACATGTCGCTAAGTACGGGGGGAACCAAAAACCCCAGCTAAGTGCGGGATACCAATAAGTGTCGCAAACTGCGGGATCCCATAACATGTCGCTAAGTACGGGGGAACCAAAAACCCCTGCTAAGTGCGGGATACCAATAAGTGTCGCTAAGTAAGGGGGGAACCAAAAACCCCCGCTAAGTGCGGGATACCAATAAATGTCGCAAACTGCGGGATCCCAACACATGTCGCTAAGTACGGGGGGAACCAAAAACCCTTGCTAAGTGCGGGATACCAATAAGTGTCGCAAACTGCGGGATCCCATAACATGTCGCTAAGTACGGAAGGAACCAAAAACCCCAGCTAAGTGCGGGATACCAATAAGTGTCGCAAACTGCGGGATCCCAGAACATGTCGCTAAGTACGGGGGAACCAAAAACCCCTGCTAAGTGCGGGATACCAATAAGTGTCGCTAAGTAAGGGGGGAACCAAAAACCCCCGCTAAGTGCGGGATACCAATAAGTGTCGCTAAGTAAGGGGGGAACCAAAAACCCCCGCTAAGTGCGGGATACCAATAAATGTCGCAAACTGCGGGATCCAAACACATGTCGCTAAGTACGGGGGGAACCAAAAACCCCTGCTAAGTGCGGGATACCAATAAGTGTCGCAAACTGCGGGATCCCAAAACATGTCGCTAAGTACGGGGGGAACCAAAAACCCCCGCTTAGTGCCGGATACCAATAAGTGTCGCAAACTGCGGGATCCCAAAACATGTCGCTAAGTACGGGGGGAACCAAAAACCCCAGCTAAGTGCGGGATACCAATAAGTGTCGCAAACTGCGGGATCCCATAACATGTCGCTAAGTACGGGGGGAACCAAAAACCCCAGCTAAGTGCGGGATACCAATAAGTGTCGCAAACTGCGGGATCCCAAAACATGTCGCTAAGTACGGGGGGAACCAAAAACCCCTGCTAAGTGCGGGATACCAATAAGTGTCGCTAAGTAAGGGGGGAACCAAAAACCCCCGCTAAGTGCGGGATACCAATAAATGTCGCAAACTGCGGGATCCCAACACATGTCGCTAAGTACGGGGAGAACCAAAAACCCCTGCTAAGTGCGGGATACCAATAAGTGTCGCAAACTGTGGGATCCCAAAACATGTCGCTAAGTACGGGGGGAACCAAAAACCCCCGCTTAGTGCCGGATACCAATAAGTGTCGCAAACTGCGGGATCCCATAACATGTCGCTAAGTACGGGGGGAACCAAAAACCCCAGCTAAGTGCGGGATACCAATAAGTGTCGCAAACTGCGGGATCCCAAAACATGTCGCTAAGTACGGGGGGAACCAAAAACCCCTGCTAAGTGCGGGATACCAATAAGTGTCGCAAACTGCGGGATCCCAAAACATGTCGCTAAGTACGGGGGGAACCAAAAACCCCCGCTTAGTGCCGGATACCAATAAGTGTCGCAAACTGCGGGATCCCATAACATGTCGCTAAGTACGGGGGGAACCAAAAACCCCTGCTAAGTGCGGGATACCAATAAGTGTCGCAAACTGCGGGATCCCAAAACATGTCGCTAAGTACGGGGGGAACCAAAAACCCCCGCTTAGTGCCGGATACCAATAAGTGTCGCAAACTGCGGGATCCCATAACATGTCGCTAAGTACGGGGGGAACCAAAAACCCCAGCTAAGTGCGGGATACCAATAAGTGTCGCAAACTGCGGGATCCCAGAACATGTCGCTAAGTACGGGGGAACCAAAAACCCCTGCTAAGTGCGGGATACCAATAAGTGTCGCTAAGTAAGGGGGGAACCAAAAACCCCTGCTAAGTGCGGGATACCAATAAGTGTCGCTAAGTAAGGGGGGAACCAAAAACCCCCGCTAAGTGCGGGATACCAATAAATGTCGCAAACTGCGGGATCCCAACACATGTCGCTAAGTACGGGGAGAACCAAAAACCCCTGCTAAGTGCGGGATACCAATAAGTGTCGCAAACTGTGGGATCCCAAAACATGTCGCTAAGTACGGGGGGAACCAAAAACCCCAGCTAAGTGCGGGATACCAATAAGTGTCGCAAACTGCGGGATCCCATAACATGTCGCTAAGTACGGGGGGAACCAAAAACCCCAGCTAAGTGCGGGATACCAATAAGTGTCGCAAACTGCGGGATCCCATAACATGTCGCTAAGTACGGGGGGAACCAAAAACCCCTGCTAAGTGCGGGATACCAATAAGTGTCGCAAACTGCGGGATCCCAAAACATGTCGCTAAGTACGGGGGGAACCAAAAACCCCCGCTTAGTGCCGGATACCAATAAGTGTCGCAAACTGCGGGATCCCATAACATGTCGCTAAGTACGGGGGGAACCAAAAACCCCAGCTAAGTGCGGGATACCAATAAGTGTCGCAAACTGCGGGATCCCAGAACATGTCGCTAAGTACGGGGGAACCAAAAACCCCTGCTAAGTGCGGGATACCAATAAGTGTCGCTAAGTAAGGGGGGAACCAAAAACCCCCGCTAAGTGCGGGATACCAATAAATGTCGCAAACTGCGGGATCCCAACACATGTCGCTAAGTACGGGGAGAACCAAAAACCCCTGCTAAGTGCGGGATACCAATAAGTGTCGCAAACTGCGGGATCCCAAAACATGTCGCTAAGTACGGGGGGAACCAAAAACACCCGCTTAGTGCCGGATACCAATAAGTGTCGCAAACTGCGGGATCCCATAACATGTCGCTAAGTACGGGGGGAACCAAAAACCCCAGCTAAGTGCGGGATACCAATAAGTGTCGCAAACTGCGGGATCCCAAAACATGTCGCTAAGTACGGGGGGAACCAAAAACCCCCGCTTAGTGCCGGATACCAATAAGTGTCGCAAACTGCGGGATCCCAACACATGTCGCTAAGTACGGGGGGAACCAAAAACCCCAGCTAAGTGCGGGATACCAATAAGTGTCGCAAACTGCGGGATCCCATAACATGTCGCTAAGTACGGGGGGGAACCAAAAACCCCAGCTAAGTGCGGGATACCAATAAGTGTCGCAAACTGCGGGATCCCATAACATGTCGCTAAGTACGGGGGGAACCAAAAACCCCTGCTAAGTGCGGGATACCAATAAGTGTCGCAAACTGCGGGATCCCAAAACATGTCGCTAAGTACGGGGGGAACCAAAAACCCCCGCTTAGTGCCGGATACCAATAAGTGTCGCAAACTGCGGGATCCCAGAACATGTCGCTAAGTACGGGGGAACCAAAAACCCCAGCTAAGTGCGGGATACCAATAAGTGTCGCTAAGTAAGGGGGGAACCAAAAACCCCCGCTAAGTGCGGGATACCAATAAATGTCGCAAACTGCGGGATCCAAACACATGTCGCTAAGTACGGGGGGAACCAAAAACCCCTGCTAAGTGCGGGATACCAATAAGTGTCGCAAACTGCGGGATCCCAAAACATGTCGCTAAGTACGGGGGGAACCAAAAACCCCCGCTTAGTGCCGGATACCAATAAGTGTCGCAAACTGCGGGATCCCAAAACATGTCGCTAAGTACGGGGGGAACCAAAAACCCCAGCTAAGTGCGGGATACCAATAAGTGTCGCAAACTGCGGGATCCCATAACATGTCGCTAAGTACGGGGGGAACCAAAAACCCCAGCTAAGTGCGGGATACCAATAAGTGTCGCAAACTGCGGGATCCCATAACATGTCGCTAAGTACGGGGGAACCAAAAACCCCTGCTAAGTGCGGGATACCAATAAGTGTCGCTAAGTAAGGGGGGAACCAAAAACCCCCGCTAAGTGCGGGATACCAATAAATGTCGCAAACTGCGGGATCCCAACACATGTCGCTAAGTACGGGGGGAACCAAAAACCCCTGCTAAGTGCGGGATACCAATAAGTGTCGCAAACTGCGGGATCCCATAACATGTCGCTAAGTACGGGGGGAACCAAAAACCCCAGCTAAGTGCGGGATACCAATAAGTGTCGCAAACTGCGGGATCCCAAAACATGTCGCTAAGTACGGGGGAACCAAAAACCCCTGCTAAGTGCGGGATACCAATAAGTGTCGCTAAGTAAGGGGGGAACCAAAAACCCCCGCTAAGTGCGGGATACCAATAAATGTCGCAAACTGCGGGATCCCAACACATGTCGCTAAGTACGGGGGGAACCAAAAACCCCTGCTAAGTGCGGGATACCAATAAGTGTCGCAAACTGCGGGATCCCAAAACATGTCGCTAAGTACGGGGGGAACCAAAAACCCCCGCTTAGTGCCGGATACCAATAAGTGTCGCAAACTGCGGGATCCCATAACATGTCGCTAAGTACGGGGGGAACCAAAAACCCCAGCTAAGTGCGGGATACCAATAAGTGTCGCAAACTGCGGGATCCCAAAACATGTCGCTAAGTACGGGGGAACCAAACACCGCCGCTTAGTGCGGGATACCAATAAGTGTCGCTAAGTACGGGGGAAGCCAAAAACTGCCACTAAGTGCGGACAAGAAGGATAGGGTGCGGGATACCAATAAGTGTCGCTAACTGCGGGATCCCAAAACATGTCGCTAAGTGCGGTCAAGTGGCGTAGACCAGGGGGATTACGGGTCCAGACTTCGACCACCCCCCTTGACGGATTTATGCTGGCCCCCAATAAGTGCCGCTGAGTGCGGCGCTCTAGGCGGCCGCCTTCGTCACCATGCCCTAGCGCCGACCTTACTTCCCCTACGTCATATCGTCGACTGCTTCGTCGTCTTCCTTTATGATAGGATAGTAGCGGAAAGATGGAGAAAGACTGAACTCAGCGGTAGTCACCATACTTTCCGTATTAACAGTACCGACACATTTATGCGAAATACTAATTAAATTACATTCATGACGGCAAACGACGATGTTTCTTTTAAAGTCTGACCAGGGGTGGCTTGGGCTGGTGGGCTGGTGAGCGTTATCTCACGGGGCCTCGACCAAAATTACCCTTTAGTTCGACTGGGGACCGCTTGAAAAGTGATTTTTGGGGGGCCGCAAGTCTAGAGTACCCACTTCACGAAAAAGGCGCCTGTCCACCCCTGAATCTGACTCTTGCGCTACAAACGTTAATAATGCTCAGTGTTTCTCTCAGAAACGTTTCGTCGGGGGAAGGTAACTAGGCTCAGGGTGGTTTTTACCAGACCAGAGTGTGTGTGATGTCCATTGGCAAGCTTTTAACACCCGGGAGGTAGACATTCCCCCCTCCGAAGAGATGCCTGATAGAAACCCAGATAATGCTTATTCAAACTAAAAACATAATTACGTTCGTTTTCACTCTCTGTACCTTGTATATCTTTCATCAATGTATTAAAATATAACTACCAAAACAAGAAAGATACAGATAAGGAACGTCGCAGATATAGCCCCTCAAAAAAAGATAGATACCAAAGGGCAATAATTTAGATACATAAGATACATTCTTTGCAAACAGATACGGAAAAAAGGTATGTGTAAGAGATTTTTATATATCTGTGTTCGTCTGAAAAAAAGTTATTATCTTTTACCCACAATAGTAGGCACTCAGGCTTGATTTTGTTATGGTAGCGGTATTTAACTTTGGTTTTGATATATTTGTGGTAGTAGGGTTTTGTTTTTTTATATTTGCGGTAGTAGGGTTTTGTGTTGATATATTTGCGGTAGTAGGGTTTGGTTTTGATATATTTACGATAGTATGGTTTTGGTTTAATATAATTGCTGTAGTAGTGTCAAAATTAACTGCATCGTTGGAACCGTGGTTAATAGGAGCATTTGAAGTTCTTGTAAAAAATTTGGCCAAAAGCTCAGGCAAAATTGCTAACTTAAAGAAAGCTTCAGCTTTTGGTGCCATGGTATTCCAAAACTGTTCATCTCGATAAACGCGTTGAATATGAAAATCAACATTTGTCCATACACAAAAACCAGCGTAGAAACGTCCCGTTATATACAACTGCGCTCGAATTTGGTAAAAATACTCATGATTGTATTTTAACTGTATTCTATTAGAATCTGTATTTTCTAAGCAATGTTATTTCGACGACTCCTTTGCCACATAAATCACACTGTACTAATGCATCAGGGGATGCCCCAAGGTGAGGGTATGCCACATTTAAGCAGAGTCCCGCAAGCTCTACCTTGAAGTTTTGATGATCGGCTTCCATTTCCGTTTGGTAAATTCTTCGCATGGTTTCTTTATGCATTTTCCCCATTTTGTCGCCTTTTTTCAAATGTTTTCGTGTTTGGGTAGCAAATTAAAGCTATCAAAGAAGCTGACGGCATAGCCGGATCACTGTGGCATGATTTCCTAAAGTTGGATGCAGTTATGCGACCTGCCCGAAAGCGATGCCATGACTAATTGCTTGCTGCCTGCATCATTGTTTCCGTCTCCACCCGCTCTACTTGATCTTCGGTGAATTGAAATTTTAGTTTTTCACATCCATTAAGTAGTTAATACGAGCAATTAAGCCCTACCTTAAACAGTTCATCTTCTAAATTCGAGTGCTCTTCTTTGGTTATTAAAGGAACAGAGTTTTTCTTTAACACGCATGACTTTTTAGGAACATTAATGGCATCTTCTAATATGCCATCTAGTTTTTTTTAATGACGCAGCACTGAGGTTCATTTTTGAAATTTCAGAATATGAAGCTTGTTTTGTCACAGGAACGAATTTCAGTACAAAAAACCAGGGTAAAAAAATCCCGAAGTAACAAACCCACGGAAAAAAAAGTCAAAAATAAAATCCAAACGTGAAAATAAGTCAATGACAAAAAAATCCACAAAGTTTATTTTTCCTGGAAAAGGAGTATCTACCCACGGGAACAGACCAGTATGCTGCAATACCAGTGACAGGTTTTACTTCTCTAAAGCGAACAGCATACTCAATGTAAAAAAGTAACGCACCTATATACATGTGAGCATGACTCCGCAAGGCCAGCCATGCATGTGCAATGCGCAGAAACAATTGAGCCATCATCATTTGCAATAATCCATAGTTTAAGGGGGGTTCCCTTAGTCTCTAAAACTGCATGACCTATGAGAATTTGAATATTAGACTTTTTAATCAAATTTAATTATTGTAAATAACTTAGTACTTACAGTTGGTTAAAACGTGAATTTTAAGTCCAATTGTTATCACTAACACGTCTCTAACAAAGCCGCACTTAAAGATGTTATATGAGTACATGCTCTTGTAGTTTTTGAAGATTTCTTTCGTAAAAGGTGAAAACGTTTGAAATACTACCACCAATGTCTTTCCCAGAGAGAGAGAGAGAGATATATATATATATATATATATATATATAAATATATATATAAATATATATATATATATCTCTCTCTCTCTGGGAAAGACATTGGTGGTAGTATTTCAAACGTTTTCAATTCTGTTGGATCAACTTTTTGGAAGTCTTTAGATTTTAAAAGGTGCGGATTAACGTTATTAATTGCCCCAATCTTTTCTTTATACCGCTCTTTAACATTTTTTTCCGTTAAATTTTCAAAATAATATAAGGACTTAGCCATGATGTTTAAAGACTATGGTAGCGAATAGCCTAGCCAAAATAAAAACCCCACAAAATGGCGACCAAGAAAGATAATTTTTTAACAAGAAGGATGAATACTATTCTCCTTGGTTTCAATAAGCAGTTGACAAAAGTTCCGTCCTCTTCCCCCACTGAAATATCTCTATAGGAGCAACGGGAGGGATATCTTCGTCCGCGCGCGAGGCTGCTATTGTCGGTATGGGAAATTCTCCGAGAGGCGAAATTGGTTTGTTGTGTGGGAGAGGGTGACAATGACGACCATAAACACATTTAAAATGGGGAGAGAACGGGGATAAATTACAGGGGCCATTAAACAGGGATAAATTATAGGGGCCATTAAACATTTCGCAGATTTATTTTTTTAAATCTCAATAGATTCGCGTACATTAAAATAAGTTTTATGTAATTTTGGTTGAGCTAGTATGTCAATTGAGTCCCACTTAGCATTATGACCAAAAACACGAAGGTGTTCGTTAAGGAGAGAATTATTGTACGGGTTGTTTATGTTTTTGTGTTCTTTAAGCCTTTGATGAAATGGGCGACGGTATTGTCCAATGTAAAAATCAACACATTCACAGGTGATTTTATAAATGATCGCCTTGTCAAGGAGGGCAGTTGGTTCTTTGTTATTACTCATTAAAGCTGACAATTTGGGTGTTGGTAGATAAATAGGATCGAGGCCTACTGATTGTAAGGTTTTTAAGGAAATTTACTGAATCGTGATGATCGATTGTTCACAGAAATAGTCCTAGCCCTTGCTCAAAGATATTAGTTCACCAAGGCGGGGGAAGATGGCGACAAAATGCGAGTCGTGGCCTTATCGTGGAGAGAATTAATTCTGAGAGAGGGGGTTACATACAGGGGAAAAGAAAAAATAAAAAAAGGAGGTGGAGATTCGAATTCAGAATGGAAACCCTTTGTCGTTAATCAATCACAAAATCTTTATTTAACACTCAAATTTATAAATAACACTAAAATACAAAACAAATTAACAACTGAGGGGATAATTTTAGTTTGCTTCTAGTGATGGTTAGGCCATCTCTACTATGGTTCTTTTAGCTTTTTCCAATAAACGAGGGGAATTTAAACACTAAAAATACACTCTTTGACCTTAAATTTGTTAATGAAACTATCTCCTACTATTTTCTATGGGATCGGTTCCTGTATCCCTACTCTCAGGCATCTTGGGCTCGAAGGACGGAGGGGACAGAAATTAATATACACTTACACTAAATAATAATAAACACTACAATTAAAGATTCTACAATTAAACAATGACAATAATTAACTAAAAAAAATGGCAACAGCGAGGGCACAACGCGAACGGAAAAAGTAATCTGGAGTGTATAAATACAAGAGGCAGAATGAACTCTCAACCTCGAGGGGACCTGTCTTAATTCCTTTTCTCGAACAATAGCGAGGGATTAAGCTTTCTTTTCAAGATTTTTTTCTCGAATTTTCACTGGCTACTTCGTATTTCGACCCTGGGTACTCTACAATGGGGGGGGGGGGGGGGTAATGATGGAAATTCTACTCATCACTTGGTTTTGGTATCCTCCGCTACGTTGTCGTCTCTCCGTTTACGGGTTTTCTCGTTCCTCGGTTTACGGGACGTCTTTGGGGATTGCTTGTTTACGAGTTTCTATATTCACACATTTCTTTAATTTTCTTTATTTATTCGTCTACGGTTTGGTGGCCGGATTACGGGTTTCTTCCTATATTCTTTTACTTCACAAGCTGACGGGGGCGTAGGTACTTCGGGTTTCAGTCTGAAATGTCCGGCTAGGCTAGGGAATCGGTCTCGGTCATCTGGCTGTCTTCTCTCGGAATGGCTAGATATTGGGTGATCAACAGGTGATTCGAGGGTGTTGAGGGCATTACGCTTCTCAGACTTATTACTGCTCGGCTTATGTTCTCCCGATCGGAATGTCCTGGCTGTGGGTCATCTAGGCAATCATTGAGGGTTGTTCCGATCATGTGGTTTGCATTGAGGGTTAACTAATATTTAAGCACGACTTCATCGCACATTATTTTTTATTTATTTCGACATGGTTTCTCCGGGTAATGTAGGTGGACTTCCTTCCTGGTAGTTGAGTTCTGTCGAGTTCTGCCAAAAGCAGTTCTCTCCAGTTCTGCCAAAAGCAGAGTTCTGTACCGTTCTGTCCGTTCTGTCTTTTTGGGGCTCTGTCTCTTGGTTTTGTTCCAAGGATTGTAGGCGGAGTTGAAACAAAAGTAATTAGTGACCTCCCTTCTTACGTGGGTCATTGGTGCACCCAAGACTCGTGTCCTATGATGGTACTGATGACGTCGTCTGATCTACGAAAGGTCGCTCGGGGTTGCGGGGGGGGGGGGTGCCAGGGAGTCTCGAGGTTACCTTCTTTTTGTCTCCAAGAGGAAATGTCCAGCCACCCTCGCGACCCTATGGCGGCAACCTTGGAAAACGTCCGCTTTTCTTGGGATCTTGCTACCTGATAGTTAATATGAAGCTTGTGGACTTTGAAATGACTTCATGGGATCGCTGTGAGCTGAGGGGATTTTACTGGTCTAGTTCGGAAAGTTTTTGGGAAAACCTGGGTGTGGACGGTTCGAAATGTATTGCAACACGGTCTTTTGACCGAGAGAAAAACACTTTCATTATCGAGGGATTAATATTAACGTTGCCGAAGGCAGGGATTTAGTTTATAATTTATATTGAGAGAATGGTTTAATTAATTATCTTAATTTTTTATTTTATCGTGGGGTTTGATCGAGTTCTATAAGGCTTATAAACAATAATTAATTTGTATGTATGGTTCAAAAGTTATTTAAGTTTTTAGTTTATCATTAAATTAAATTTATATTTAACACTGGGATTAGTTTCATTAAATAGAGCTCGGAATTCTAAGATATTTGATGTAGGGGGCTTTTAGAATACTTAACAAAAACTGTAAATTTAGAGGGTCAAGAATGCGGGGAAAACGTAATAACAAAAGTAAATAAAACACAGAAAATATAAAAAATGTAAGTATGCGGGGGAAAGTGAACCTGAAGGGTTACATGATTTAAAATTGTTTGCTATTTTTTAGTGAAGCCAGGATAAAAAGGGATACATGCTGGGATGAAAGATTCTCTGCGTTCTAAAACTTCAGGAGCTAGAGTTGTTTGAAAACTGACGGTATTAGATAATTTTTTTGATATTTTTATTAGTATGTGATCTATCTGGGATTCCGAAAAAGAATGAATTAAAGCTATTGATTTAACTTATTGTAATTCGGAGGACAGGAAGGAAGAATTGGAGGAAATGGTGAAAGCGTGGTGAATTAATGTTGATAGAGCACTTATTTTTTGGGAAGGATGGTGGCATGAATAGGCATTTAAATAAGATAAAGCATTGCAAGGCTTACGATAAACTGATGTTTCAAATTGGAGGGTGGCCTGTTTGTTATGTATACGAATGTCTAGGAAGGGCAGTTTGTTGTCTAGTTAGATCACTCCAAATGTAACAGATAAAATTATATACATTAAAGTTTTGAGTCATGGTTAGGCTATATAATTAAAATTGATATTGTATGTAGAGACACGATACTACATGACTTTGATAAATAATTGTTTAATTAAAACCATAGTTTAAATAAATGTAATGTTTTTAAACTACGGTTTTAATTAAACAATTATTTATCAAAGTCATGTAGTATCGTGTCTCTACATACAATATCAATTTTAATTATGTAACAGATAACTTATTCAAAAATTAGCATCAAACTATCTTAATAGATTGCATGATTCTGTTAAAAATGGCGTTTAAGGTAGCTTTGTTGTTCCCTCCGATTTTCAAAAAATATGAATCCCAACTAACTATGCCCTCCCTAAAATTCATAAACCTGCCGTCCCGTTCCGTCAAATCGTTTCCTGTGTTAATGCCCTTTCCTAACCACTAGCCAAATGGCTTAGTCGGAAATTTAACCACCTTATGGGCAATACACCTAACCACATTAAAAACTCCGCCCATTTCATTGACCAACTTAACTCCATTAACTTAGACACTGGTGAAATCCTAGTAGTCGGGCCGACGTCGTCGAAAAAAGGTCGGCCGACTGTGTCGGATCGTAGTCGGCAAATCGGTCGAAATGTCACAGTCAGCCGACTGTACGTTTTGCGGTCGGCCTCGAGTCTTAATGATTATATCGGCCCGACTTCAGCGCAACCCATTTCCGACCTGCAAAACAGTTTTAGATATCATTTATAGGAAAACCTTATTTCATATCATAAATTTACTTATTTCATTTTGATGTAAGATAAAAAAATTGTGATTAAAGATTCTCTGTTAGAAAATATCTTATAAGTAATAATATCGGGACATATCAGATGGTCCTACCGTTTGCCGACTATAAAAAGTTGTCTTGCCGACCGCTATAATTCGTTTTTCCGACCTGGAAAAAGTCGTCTTACTTACCCTAAAACATCGTTTTTCCGACCTGGAAAAAGTCGTCTTGCCAATCATATAAGAAGTCGTCTAGCCAGTTATGTTATATTTAAAAATATTTCTTTTACTAACACTTTACTAATGGCGTGCAATTTACAAAAAATTATCACACAAACATAAGAACCAAAATGAGTTACATTAATAAATTTTAATACAGAAAATAGTTTAAACATCTTTAAGATCTAAAAAAGTCTTTGACTTTAAGTACTTTTTTGCCTTTTTAAAGGAAATAATAAATTGGCGATCCATTTGGAAAACAACATTTTAGAATTCAAATGTGTTTTACTACAAAATAAGTAAAGCGAATATTTATAAAAAACTTTGCTTAACAATTCTATATTAGAATATTAGTGAACAATGTTATATTAATATTTCAAATGAAATGAACTTTATAAAACTTAAAAAACACTGGGAACGATAGTTCGTTTGACTTTAACTAAATTATTTAATACTAAATAATGAGCAAGCAATCTACATTTTAAAGATCACATATTAGGAACACGAAATTAAATTTATTTATAACAAAATATTTTAAATTATTTCAAAAAAATAAACCGAATACTTATAATTTCCCAGTTTGGTAATGTTTAAGGCCATATCTCTAAACATTTATCACAATTTGCACCATTTAACCCCAATGTAATAAAAAAATTAAAGGCGCCGAGTTTGCGGAAAGAGAACTGAACCGTTTAATCAGTTTGTACGAAAAGAAACAGTTAAAGTAAACTACAAATTTCCAAAGAAATAATTTAATAACTCTCGAATTAAATAAAGGAAAACATTTTCCATTATTACTTTATTTTTTTTGGATTATTATGTTTTTGTATATTAATTTTGTGGAAGGTAACATATTGCAACTGTGGCTGCCTAGGAAAAAGACATCGAGGTCTTTAATTAACTCATTGAATTTAAATTTTAATTGGCACATTTAATAATCTTACCAATCATCTAGCTGTAATTGAAATCGGTTTCTTAAGTGCTCCAATGAAATCGCGACTACAAGCTATTCAAATAAATCAATCTCCATATCATTAAAATTAAATATCTCAATTAAAATTCGATATTTGAAATTATCCATTTTAGATTTGATAAAGATAAGGTCTAATGTATTGGCATCTCTTCTCGATTCCCCTCTATTTGCAGCATAGAAAAAAAGGCCTCCTAAAATAGCAACGCCAAATTTTACCGTAGTTCCCCTCATAGAAGTGATAGCCCAAAATGAAGTCCCAACGGCGCAAAACTATACCAAACAAAAGATTGTTTTCTTCCATTCCGAGTTTTTTTCTCCGAGTCCCAAGGTAAGGAAAGAACATAGACTAGCGAAACCCCTTAAAGAGTTTATGGAGCTTTGGTCAAAATCAAAACCACAACTTACTGTCAACGAAGCCTTTATCTCTTCAAACCCCAGAAGATTAAATTTGTACGACGCGCCGATTCACAATCCATCTGAGGCAAAATAAAAAATTGTTTCTTACCTGAAAAATGTTCGTCCGCAGAATAATTCCCCGTATTTACCAGCATTGAAGAGCATCCCAGCTAACCCGCGAGAGATCAGTAGTCTAGTGTCATTGGCGTCTACCCGCATCGTCGAGACAATCATTAGAAGTTTCCCCCCCCCCCCATAGAAACCCCGTAACGTAGAACGTTTCCTCGCCCCCTCCTCACAAACCAGCTGGGCTTAAACCAAAATTAAGCCTCCATTTTAACAAATCACGATAAAACCCGTTTCTTTACCTTAAGAAAAATCTATTTCGACCTCTTTAAAGTTAAAAGTTGTTCTAATTTCAAAATGTTTTAAGTACGATTGAAGTGTGTATTTTGAATTTTTTGTTTAAAAAAGTTAATTATAACGTTTCTTTGGTCAAACATATCGCATTGTCACCACTTCCGTAACCCTCATCTCATTCCCTTTTTATTCCCTATCTGATCCTTCAAAAGATCCGCGACTGTGATAAACACACTTTTTTTCTTTTTAACCTAGCGGTCAAGTTAAGCATGATGACTTAGGCCTAAGGTGGTGCCTTGGGTATTAGCCTAGCCTAGCTGATTAGAGGGCTTCATTTTTGTTGAAAAGAGACAAGAGAGCGCTATTCTTATAAAATTTTAAGTATTAATTTGGACCAGAAAAAATTAAACGTTTCAGATATTCTAGAACGATTAACCGAATTTGACCCTTTTTAGAGGAGATACTCAAACTCCCTCGAAATGATGGACAGGTGAAACCCCTCTTATTCATCGGAAAACATTTCGGTGAGATGTTTGGAATAATGAGGTTACATTTTTGTATATAACACTCAAAATATTATTTATTACTATTCAATGATACCAGTCTATTCAGCGTTTCACCAAGTTCATTCCTGACATGTTATCTTAATAGCCCGGTGCAGAGACATTTTTAAGAATCGCAAAATAGCGATTCCTCGCTAAATTAACAGAAAGGGGGCGTGGTTTCGGAAAATCGCGAGCTTCGCTCCATCGGTGTGCAGAGACATCGCGATCGCCAAAATAACAGGAAAGCGTTCTGTTTATTTTGCGAGAGGTCTACGGCAGTTGCTAGCCGCCGAAAAGCTCGCTAAAACAATGGCGGATTGTGGTACGCAAAGAGCTTGGGAAATAAATTGAGTAGTAAACGCTTTTTACCTACTTTAATAAGATAAATAATACAACACGGTAGGTCAGAATCTTTTAAATTAATAAAATTTGAGTTCCTAGCTCATCATCGCTTTCCAAAAAATGTTTTTGTCAAATTATTGTCAGAGCCAAGGCCTAACCAAAATCATGATTTACGAAACAGAAAAATAAGCCAGTCACTCTAAGCAATTTTACAGGTAAGAATATATTAGGGAATCTTATACATTACTACTTTGTGTGTATTCTAAGCCTTGGTTTATTTATAGATCCTTATTTGCTGGTAGTGTATGCAGTGGGTTTTAACTAATGAGTCAGTAATGACATGGTGAATTTGTTCAGCGTATCAAAGATCTTTAACTATCAACCAGCGTTTATACCGATTCATCTACCGAGAAGAAACCTTTCCTCAGGTAGACTAGGAGTTGCGATAAAAGATGTATTGGAATATTCAAGTTTATTTGGCATGCATCAAGAGCATAACGAGCCAATTTGATGTATGACCTTCCTTAAAAGTGTTTGTCAGTTAATTCTACACGCTTATATCATTTGTTACAATTTATACCTGGACTACGCTATGTAAATGCCAGATAATTAGGTAGGACAACAACTTACGTGTGATCAATATAGGATATTTCGCTAGAAATGGCTTTAGACAATTACCAATTTTTGTACATTCGTGAAATTGCTGTTTTTTTATTTATTGATTTATGTTAGAACTAGAATTATTTTTATTGCTATCAGCTGAGTTTTGAAATAAATATTTTCCTATAACCAAATGATACGGCTCATTTTCTAACAGATAATTCTTTTCGGAAAATGTTGGCTTACAATAGTAATGAATCTTATTTTCATTCGTTATTTTATTGTAAGAAAATTATATAATGAGAAGAAACTAATTTTCAAGCACTATTTTATTGCTTTAAAATGATTTTGGATAACCTCTCATTCTTCAGAAACTGATTTGCTTTCCCTTCGTCGCTATATTATATAAATATATTTTAATAAAATAACGGATTTAACTATAAAAATTCTAAAACCTAATTATAAAATTAGAGTAAGAAAATTATTAATTAGAAGAGCCAGGATTTCATCGTCAAAATGCAAGCCAACCATAACCACGTGATAGCTTTTTGCGTCAAAAATCGAGCTCTCCTTTTGGTCCGTGGGTATAAAAATTCCGAAAAATAATAGCGTCGCCGATTAACATTAATCGCTAAAACGTCTCTGCACCGCGATTTGGATTGCGAGGATCGTTAAATAAACAGCTCGCTAAATCTGAATCGCTAAATTGCGATCCTGTGAAAATTAACAGGAATCGCAAAACGTCTCTGCACCAGGACCTACACAGCAGATTATCTTCCAGATGATATTGTAATTTTCTAATTGAGAAAAATTACACTATTAAACTGCCGTGATCAGTCGTAGGACAATGCCTCAAATATGGGAATAAATTTTACTGGATTGAAGGCACTGAAACGTTCATTGATAATATTAGCTTTGTGCAAAACACAGCTTGAACTTAGTGGAAATAAAAGTGGCCCACAAAATGTTAAATTCTTTGACTTTCTTCGGTGTTTATTTGCTGTTCTGATCGTTGGAGTGTTCTGGCATCGTCTATCGGGCAAGATAATATTGTGGTTGATCATATATTTAAAACGATGGTCTCACTGCTCTGCATGGCAGTTTCGAGAAGACTTTACTTGCCCTTGAATCTATATAGGCTGAAACGAACAAGATATGAACACGAGGCGCAGAAGGAATACCGAAAAAGTGTAAAATCTGGAAACGATCTTTTTGACGATTAATTGGAATCACAACCTGGAAACCAAAAAAACAAACAAAAAAACACGCAAGGCCCGCAAACTCAGCATATGGCCATCCTAGTAGAACCTTGGTTCTGGTGAGCGGCAAAATAGGCTGAAGATTTAGCTAATGTGTATCACGAAGACTTTGGCCGTTGAGATCTTTGAAATTAATAGAAGCATCGTAAGCACTACGTTGCTTTTGATGAAAAAATTGGCAACAAGATTACGTACTTGTTTACAAATAATAATAAACCGTCCCATATTAAAATTTGAAAGAATATAAACGTTAGTTAAACGATATTCTTACAAAAAAACGATTATCTATAATAAATTCCCTTTCTTAAAAATGCGAAAAATGCGTTGAAATTGACGA
The DNA here is from genome assembly GCF_980474605.1 of Leiobunum rupestre. Taxonomy (NCBI): domain Eukaryota; kingdom Metazoa; phylum Arthropoda; class Arachnida; order Opiliones; family Sclerosomatidae; genus Leiobunum; species Leiobunum rupestre. The sequence continues at coordinate 6,555,424 of NC_143390.1, forward strand.
AACATTTGTCGAAAACAGACACTTTCCTTAAACATAATACTGTTATTTACCTCTTAATCACAGTATTACTGTACCTTTATATGAAATATTGTACCAATATATTACCGGGAGCTAATATTAAATTTTTCACGAAAACAGGTTGAAATTGGCAAAAAATGCGTTGAAAAAAATGTGAGCAGTTGTATTACAGAAATTGATTATATTTTTCCAGTGATTCATCCACATTAATTTTTTTATTTTTTTGTCTGAGTCATGCCCCTCCAGTCTTTATACTTTTCGTGCTCCACTGTTGTCTGTAATCAGCCAGAAGAAGGACGATCGCTGATCAACAAGGTGGTATGGCAGAGTGGTTAGCGCTTTCGCCTCGTAGTAAGAGGAGCCGTGTTCGATACCAGCTTGTGGCACTGTGTGGAAATTCGGAACAACTCCTTCTGCGTTGAGTTTGCAAGTTATCTACACACTGGTTTAAGGGGTTTTCCCCCGAGTTCTACGCCACCACCCTCCTACGCATTGTAACCCGGCCACCTGAATTAATGGCTTTAAAAACGCTTGCTGACTTTGGACTAAGGTGGTGCCTTGGGATGATTATTATTCAATATTTTAAATGTTTTTAAAAAAAATTATTTGGAAATAACTGCCTCTTTCATTATTTAAGGAATAATCTTTCATAGATTGTTACCATTTCCAACAATTCTTTTCCAATAACCGCAGATCCATATGTCCGCAGAATTAAGGTATTTATTGAAAGGGATTACACATGATAGCTTCCTTTACCAAAATCGATGCTTTATTATTTTAATATAAAAACAGACTCCTTTAAAGCTGCCACAGTCCGAAATACATCCTTGTTTCAGACTTAATTCATTCTTATTTGAAGTGAAATCGAGACTTATTTGAAGTTGTTATATTTTGGTTTGTTTTAAATTCAAAAACGTTAGTAAAAATAAAACTTATCTTTTTCGAAACTTCCGCAGTTACAAATATATCATTGTTTAAGATTTATTTAGGCTATGTGAGAGTCTTATTTAAGACTCCATATTAATTTTTAAGTTCATCGTCTGTATTTGTCTTAAGAATTTTCAAGATATATTTTTAATCAATTTCATCTATTTTTTAATATTTTTTGTCTTAAGTAAATGTCCTGGAAATTACTTACTTTAAAATATTACGAGGATTTTGTTTTAATAATTTGATCATTCTCAGCTCAACGTAAAATTGTGTTTGTTATATTTCATGTTACTATACTTTCGGGGCAATCAATCAATTAACAATTACAACACTGACGATAAATTACACGACGGGGATGCATGTTCATAGTGATGTCACACTAAATTTGTTTGTTCGCCAACCTGTTGGTGCTATCGTGTATTTTGGTTGAACAATAAACCAAATTCTATTGTATAATTGATAAAATATGGGTATAATGTACATGAGTATAATTTGCTTTAATATGCGTATAATATGATTTGATATAAAAAAGGTCTCCTTACATAAAAAGCCCCATTTGTTATCGTCTTAAACTTCATTGTCTGCGTTTACATTCAGATACGAAACGGTGACATTTTAATCAGGAGGGCAAAGGTAACTAGTGACCCCACTTTTGGCCAGCTCGAGGGGGTTGGCGAATTTTCAGACTTTGAAAATTAAGGGGGGTGCTGGGTAATTTTGCATCTACCCCCACACATTCACCCCTTAGACAAAATACGTTCAATTTTGCTATAAGAAACAGGTGACACGAACTTAATAAGTAGGTAGTTTAAGTTTTTATATAGTGTTTAGGTTCAACGCACTTTCCCTAAGATGGGTGACACTTATATCAATTTATCAAATTATTATTCAATTAAAATATTGTTTATTACCTAAAACACACCATTTTTACTTTTGAACCACTTTTTACATCATTTTTGTTTGTATCATATTAAATTATTACTTATGACTCTTTAACTTTCTTTAACGAAAGTGATTTATTTTTTTAATTATTTTAAAGCAAAGTATACAAAGACATTGATCGTGTAAATATGATAAAATGTTTAAGAAATTGTTTAAACTATATTGTCATATTCCTAAGATGTTCGAAGTGGATATTTAGCTACGAAATGTAAATTTCCTTCCCATGATTAGTGTGCATTTTAATTGTACTGTAACTTTCATGTCGTATTTTCCGTTCATGTCGTCGCCCTGGTGCCCCAATTCTTCAAGAATATCGACCTTCATTTGGTTCAAGAGATTTCTGGCTTTTTCCTCCCCCTCTTCTTCCACGAGGAATCTGTACACTGGATTTGACCTTATATGGCCAATAACGGTGTCCAGAGTGACCTCTCTTTCAATAAGGAGGTCGTCATAACGAACAGAATCTTTTAACAAATTCAAATCAAAATCCTCCAGGTAAGGACGCACACGCCATTGCGAGTTGTTTTTTCTTATTAAAATGTGTTTCAAGAATTTGTCATCGGCTCTATCGATTATATTTTCAATTTTCTTCGTTTGTTCCTCAGTTGCTCCTGATTGAAACAAAAAACATATATGAGATTGAAATATGATCCTATAGCTACAAGGAGGTGGATATCTTAAGGTTTAAAGCGATCGTAGGTCTTAATAAAAGATACGCAAATTCAAAAGAAGATATTTAAATTCAAAATCTGTTCCGGCTTTTTCAATTTACGAGCAATAGTATTTATCTTTCTTGTGACTTGGGGTCAAGTTTCACGAAACAAACAAGTCGATTTAACGTGTCGTAGGTTCTCAGATATGTTTATACCGGTGCACATGGGATATCAGTCAGCCTCTATTCTCATCATAATTTTGGGCTCTTACAGATGTGCTTGTTAAATAAAGAGCAACCATAGTTTTCTGCCGCGACTTCGTAAAACGCGTTGAATCTTCGAACGTGTTCAAGAATGATTTGAGTGTGTCTCCGTTGATAATTTTGTACATTTTTTGTAATTCAGTTAAATTAGTACTTATGGCATTTGCAGGAAAAAAAGAACGAAATGCTTGGCCAAAGGAAACAAGTGGTACCAAGGAATAATAGTTACTGCAAATTTGCGCGTTTTTCGACGTTTTGGAGGCCAATTTATTTTTGCCGGCCAATTACTCAGATATGGTTCAATTAAGGAAAACGTTTCGAAGGACCTTTTTCACTCCTTGTTACCCAAAGAACACGCCAGTTAATTTGTGCCAGACTTCTCTGAAACACTATGTATACAAATAAACATACAAAAGCTGGTATTCAGAAATTTGGGAATCTTATAGATGAGCTTATTAAATAATAAAGGAGTTAATGCTCTTGCCTCCCAGAAATAAATATATTTTCCTTTAAAAACCTTGGTTAAAAGAACTGTTTTTCGATGTTGAAATTTTGTGATTAAGTGATTTATTTCCAGCGACAAGACAAGTTTTTCACTGCAATTGTGAAAACAACGCGATGTCCAGAGGAGCTGAACGCCAATTAATCGAAACCTCCGGTATTCTTTTTTATCGCAATACATTTATAACCCAAATCAAAAGCTTAAGTCCTTGTCCTCTACTAAAGTAAAGTAACCTAGGAAAGCAGTATCAGTGCAATCTGAGTGCGATATTTTACCATACCATTTCTAAACGTTGCACTTCAGGATTAATTTCATTTTTACATACTCAGTGAAACGTAAAATTAAAAAAAAATTGTAAAAGACGATTTTGAGACTGTAACTAAACCCCGCACACCCCAAAGGAAAACAGTGTGATAGTGCTGTGCAGTCTACATGGGTTGTGAATTTCCGCGCAGGGGCGGGCCACCCACGGGGGCAGGGTGGCGAATTGCCCCCGCTTCTATTTCACCGCGGCGGCCCTCCTTTTTCTCAGGGCAGACTTTCCGCAGAGTTGTAGTTCAGTCATTATTCTTATTTACCACTGACGAACTCTTACGGCGTCACACTTGGTGGGGGGGGGGGGAATCTATGCTACTGCCATCTAAGTAAGCCTTCGAATTCCGGTTTATTTTTCTCAGTTAATAGCTCGCCATTTTGTGAGGGATTTTGGTGTCTTAGATCATAGGAAATGCGTAAAACTCACCATCGTTGTTATGTGGCTAGTTGTCAAGGGGTAAAAAATAACTATATTCTTCAAAAATTATAATTTTTGATCCTAGAAATACATATATAGGTAAACCCTCAAAGCTATATGATAAAACCCATACAGATTGGGTACCAAACTTGCATTTGGTTTATAAACCCAATCAATCATAAGAAGAATTGTTTTCAACGCGTAACACCGTTTTCTTCCAAACAAAAGCTATCATTATTTAATCCAAATGCCGTATCAACACCCTTAGCGCATGTGTTTCCAATGGAGGACTCACTTATTAAGGACGCTTTTGCTTATAAACTCCCTAGTCTCGTAGATTCAATTATTCGATTTTTCTTAGATCATAGCACCATTTCAAAATCAACATCAACATTCTCAGAAGAAGCTACACATTTTAAAATTTCCCAAGAAGTTGGTATTTCTTCTATTTCTGATGAAGTTGGAGATTCGTTAATTTGGGAAGGTGCTACCTCTACACTTGGCTCTGTGTTAATTTCCGATGAAGGCATAGGTTCATTAGACATTAGTTCTCAAAGGTGCAAATTTGAAAATCAGCGTTGCCACGCAAAAAATTTCTAGTTCTATAGATAAAAGCACCCAAATAGGCCCAGAATATGTGGAAATTAGTACACAAACTGAATTAGACCTAAAAGCTTTAACCGAAATTATTAATAAAATAAATAAAATGATATACAGCTCTACTCAAGCGGGGCCATTATTAGCGAAAGGATCTTCTCAGACTATAATCAGGGTTTGCGAAATGTTTGACCTAGAATATGCAGAAATTTAAAATAAAGAATCTTCCGAAGAAGTTTCGAAACTTATGGTCAAATTAGAAAAAGCCAATAGTTGGCTTAACTCTTGTAGTGAAAACATAAAGCCATTGGTAACCGAGCTTGGCACATTAGAAGACGAGTTAGGCCAACATAAATACACTGAATTTTATTTTATAGGAGATAGAGGTAATTTAAAAGTAAAGTACTTCAATGGTCTTGAGACATTGGAAGTTTTATTGGTTTTAATTAAAGAAGTTTCACCATACTTATTTCAAAATTCAAAGTTGACCAATTTTCAGCAAGTTGTTTTAAATCATGAAGCTAAAACTAGCTCAAACAAACAAAGATTTAGGTTTTCGTTTTTGGGTATCTGAAGCAACAGTTGGGATAATTTTTTACAATTGTTTAAACGCTATGTACAACCGTCTTCAAAAATTTGTAAAATGGCCTGAAAGAGATGAATTATGCGCTACAATGCCCATGTGTTTTAGGGAAAAGTTTTGAAAGCAATGTGCTGTCATCATAGATTGTGTCGAGGTTTTTACCCATAAACCATCGAGCGTTAAATGTCGGGCTGAAACTTACTCCAACTATAAAAATTGTAACACAAAAAAATTCCTCATTGTTGTAACTCCGCAAGGATCGATAAGCTTCATTTCTAAAGGATGGGGAGGAAGAGTTAGTGACAAGCACCTAACAGCAAATTCGGGGCTTTCAAATAAGTTGTTACCTGGGGATCTTGATTTAGCTGATAGGGGATTAAACATTGATGATTTTGTAGGCTTCTATTATGCGACTATAAAATACCCAACTTTTACGAAAGGAAGGAGCCAGTTATCCCCACAAGATGTCGACAGGGCCGTCACCAGGGGGGGGGGGGCGGTAGGGCCCGGCCCTGCCTAGAATTGGTTTGGCCCTACCTAGAAATTCGCGATAAAAAAATTAAAGCCTTTGGCCCTACCTAAAATTTTCGTTTTCCTACAAGGCTCCAAGTAGGTATTATAAGTTTATAACGAATCTAATCTGGGTAAGTTGTACTGAGAGCTAGTCTCACAAGAAACGTTAGCCTATATTTGGTCTATCGCCTGGCGTAATTTTCTCTCTTTGACTTACTCGCTCGTAGACATACGTTCTAAAACGCCTCACTTGGCGGCGCTCTGGAGAAAATTTCGAATTTTGATGACGCATCAGTGTTCAGCGATTTGGTATATAGGTAAAAGATAAAAGATACTAGGTAAAAGATATTTGTACCTAAGGTTAAAGTATCTAGCGTATCTGTTGATTGTTAGTGGAAAGATACTTTTATCTAGTTGAGCTATAATTATCTAAACGTGCTATACTGTTAATCTTCTCATACGTATTCGAGAGTTATATTCGCTTATCGGATATTTCCTCGAACACCTATTAACTTAAAATATAGTACCCAGTATGAAATGACTTTATCTAAAGGTAAAAATATATGTATCTAGATAATAGGTACAGTTTAGATATACAAAACGATTCCTAGGTACTGTGAGTAGCCAGGGCCGGACTGGCTAGTAGTTGGCCCCACCGGCTACGCAGTCGTGTTGGCCCCATTTCCCATTAATTCCAAGTTTTTCCTATTTGGCCCCCAATTTGAGTTGACCCCGATCTGACCGGCGATCGCCGGTTAGCCGCCCGGGCCAGTCCGGGCCTGTGAGTAGCAACACGAAATTTAACAAAGAAGAGCAGGCATAGACCGAATATCAACAAGGCTAACTCAAGACGTTAAATCAACAGATAGGTAGATTCAGAAAGCCAGTGGGTGAGAATTTGCGTGAAGTGAAGTCCAACTTCCCCCCTCAGGCCCGGAATTAGAGAGTGCGGGGCCCTAAGTAGTGAGAAGGGGCCCCTTCTCTCAACGCAATTGAAGGAAAAAGAGGGGCGCACCAATAAGTGCCGCTAAGTACGGGGGAACCAAAAACCCCCGCTAAGTGCGGGATACCAATAAGTGTCGCAAACTGCGGGATCCCAAAACATGTCGCTAAGTACGGGGGGAACCAAAAACCCCTGCTAAGTGCGGGATACCAATAAGTGTCGCTAAGTAAGGGGGGAACCAAAAACCCCCGCTAAGTGCGGGATACCAATAAATGTCGCAAACTGCGGGATCCCAAAACATGTCGCTAAGTACGGGGGGAACCAAAAACCCCCGCTTAGTGCCGGATACCAATAAGTGTCGCAAACTGCGGGATCCCAAAACATGTCGCTAAGTACGGGGGGAACCAAAAACCCCCGCTTAGTGCCGGATACCAATAAGTGTCGCAAACTGCGGGATCCCATAACATGTCGCTAAGTACGGGGGGAACCAAAAACCCCAGCTAAGTGCGGGATACCAATAAGTGTCGCAAACTGCGGGATCCCAAAACATGTCGCTAAGTACGGGGGGAACCAAAAACCCCCACTTAGTGCCGGATTCCAATAAGTGTCGCAAACTGCGGGATCCCAACACATGTCCCTAAGTACGGGGGGAACCAAAAACCCCAGCTAAGTGCGGGATACCAATAAGTGTCGCAAACTGCGGGATCCCATAACATGTCGCTAAGTACGGGGGGAACCAAAAACCCCAGCTAAGTGCGGGATACCAATAAGTGTCGCAAACTGCGGGATCCCATAACATGTCGCTAAGTACGGGGGGAACCAAAAACCCCTGCTAAGTGCGGGATACCAATAAGTGTCGCAAACTGCGGGATCCCAAAACATGTCGCTAAGTACGGGGGGAACCAAAAACCCCCGCTTAGTGCCGGATACCAATAAGTGTCGCAAACTGCGGGATCCCATAACATGTCGCTAAGTACGGGGGGAACCAAAAACCCCAGCTAAGTGCGGGATACCAATAAGTGTCGCAAACTGCGGGATCCCAGAACATGTCGCTAAGTACGGGGGAACCAAAAACCCCTGCTAAGTGCGGGATACCAATAAGTGTCGCTAAGTAAGGGGGGAACCAAAAACCCCCGCTAAGTGCGGGATACCAATAAGTGTCGCTAAGTAAGGGGGGAACCAAAAACCCCCGCTAAGTGCGGGATACCAATAAATGTCGCAAACTGCGGGATCCAAACACATGTCGCTAAGTACGGGGGGAACCAAAAACCCCTGCTAAGTGCGGGATACCAATAAGTGTCGCAAACTGCGGGATCCCAAAACATGTCGCTAAGTACGGGGGGAACCAAAAACCCCCGCTTAGTGCCGGATACCAATAAGTGTCGCAAACTGCGGGATCCCAAAACATGTCGCTAAGTACGGGGGGAACCAAAAACCCCAGCTAAGTGTGGGATACCAATAAGTGTCGCAAACTGCGGGATCCCATAACATGTCGCTAAGTACGGGGGGAACCAAAAACCCCAGCTAAGTGCGGGATACCAATAAGTGTCGCAAACTGCGGGATCCCAAAACATGTCGCTAAGTACGGGGGGAACCAAAAACCCCTGCTAAGTGCGGGATACCAATAAGTGTCGCTAAGTAAGGGGGGAACCAAAAACCCCCGCTAAGTGCGGGATACCAATAAATGTCGCAAACTGCGGGATCCCAACACATGTCGCTAAGTACGGGGAGAACCAAAAACCCCTGCTAAGTGCGGGATACCAATAAGTGTCGCAAACTGTGGGATCCCAAAACATGTCGCTAAGTACGGGGGGAACCAAAAACCCCCGCTTAGTGCCGGATACCAATAAGTGTCGCAAACTGCGGGATCCCATAACATGTCGCTAAGTACGGGGGGAACCAAAAACCCCAGCTAAGTGCGGGATACCAATAAGTGTCGCAAACTGCGGGATCCCAAAACATGTCGCTAAGTACGGGGGGAACCAAAAACCCCCGCTTAGTGCCGGATACCAATAAGTGTCGCAAACTGCGGGATCCCAACACATGTCGCTAAGTACGGGGGGAACCAAAAACCCCAGCTAAGTGCGGGATACCAATAAGTGTCGCAAACTGCGGGATCCCATAACATGTCGCTAAGTACGGGGGGAACCAAAAACCCCAGCTAAGTGCGGGATACCAATAAGTGTCGCAAACTGCGGGATCCCATAACATGTCGCTAAGTACGGGGGGGACCAAAAACCCCTGCTAAGTGCGGGATACCGATAAGTGTCGCAAACTGCGGGATCCCAAAACATGTCGCTAAGTACGGGGGGAACCAAAAACCCCCGCTTAGTGCCGGATACCAATAAGTGTCGCAAACTGCGGGATCCCATAACATGTCGCTAAGTACGGGGGGAACCAAAAACCCCAGCTAAGTGCGGGATACCAATAAGTGTCGCAAACTGCGGGATCCCAGAACATGTCGCTAAGTACGGGGGAACCAAAAACCCCTGCTAAGTGCGGGATACCAATAAGTGTCGCTAAGTAAGGGGGGAACCAAAAACCCCCGCTAAGTGCGGGATACCAATAAATGTCGCAAACTGCGGGATCCCAACACATGTCGCTAAGTACGGGGAGAACCAAAAACCCCTGCTAAGTGCGGGATACCAATAAGTGTCGCAAACTGCGGGATCCCAAAACATGTCGCTAAGTACGGGGGGAACCAAAAACCCCCGCTTAGTGCCGGATACCAATAAGTGTCGCAAACTGCGGGATCCCATAACATGTCGCTAAGTACGGGGGGAACCAAAAACCCCAGCTAAGTGAGGGATACCAATAAGTGTCGCAAACTGCGGGATCCCAAAACATGTCGCTAAGTACGGGGGGAACCAAAAACCCCCGCTTAGTGCCGGATACCAATAAGTGTCGCAAACTGCGGGATCCCAGAACATGTCGCTAAGTACGGGGGAACCAAAAACCCCAGCTAAGTGCGGGATACCAATAAGTGTCGCTAAGTAAGGGGGGAACCAAAAACCCCCGCTAAGTGCGGGATACCAATAAATGTCGCAAACTGCGGGATCCAAACACATGTCGCTAAGTACGGGGGGAACCAAAAACCCCAGCTAAGTGCGGGATACCAATAAGTGTCGCAAACTGCGGGATCCCATAACATGTCGCTAAGTACGGGGGGAACCAAAAACCCCAGCTAAGTGCGGGATACCAATAAGTGTCGCAAACTGCGGGATCCCATAACATGTCGCTAAGTACGGGGGAACCAAAAACCCCTGCTAAGTGCGGGATACCAATAAGTGTCGCTAAGTAAGGGGGGAACCAAAAACCCCCGCTAAGTGCGGGATACCAATAAATGTCGCAAACTGCGAGATCCCAACACATGTCGCTAAGTACGGGGGGAACCAAAAACCCCTGCTAAGTGCGGGATACCAATAAGTGTCGCAAACTGCGGGATCCCAGAACAAGTCGCTAAGTACGGGGGAACCAAAAACCCCTGCTAAGTGCGGGATACCAATAAGTGTCGCTAAGTAAGGGGGGAGCCAAAAACCCCCGCTAAGTGCGGGATACCAATAAGTGTCGCTAAGTAAGGGGGGAACCAAAAACCCCCGCTAAGTGCGGGATACCAATAAATGTCGCAAACTGCGGGATCCAAACACATGTCGCTAAGTACGGGGGGAACCAAAAACCCCTGCTAAGTGCGGGATACCAATAAGTGTCGCAAACTGCGGGATCCCAAAACATGTCGCTAAGTACGGGGGGAACCAAAAACCCCCGCTTAGTGCCGGATACCAATAAGTGTCGCAAACTGCGGGATCCCAAAACATGTCGCTAAGTACGGGGGGAACCAAAAACCCCAGCTAAGTGCGGGATACCAATAAGTGTCGCAAACTGCGGGATCCCATAACATGTCGCTAAGTACGGGGGGAACCAAAAACCCCAGCTAAGTGCGGGATACCAATAAGTGTCGCAAACTGCGGGATCCCAAAACATGTCGCTAAGTACGGGGGGAACCAAAAACCCCTGCTAAGTGCGGGATACCAATAAGTGTCGCTAAGTAAGGGGGGAACCAAAAACCCCCGCTAAGTGCGGGATACCAATAAATGTCGCAAACTGCGGGATCCCAACACATGTCGCTAAGTACGGGGAGAACCAAAAACCCCTGCTAAGTGCGGGATACCAATAAGTGTCGCAAACTGTGGGATCCCAAAACATGTCGCTAAGTACGGGGGGAACCAAAAACCCCCGCTTAGTGCCGGATACCAATAAGTGTCGCAAACTGCGGGATCCCATAACATGTCGCTAAGTACGGGGGGAACCAAAAACCCCAGCTAAGTGCGGGATACCAATAAGTGTCGCAAACTGCGGGATCCCAAAACATGTCGCTAAGTACGGGGGGAACCAAAAACCCCCGCTTAGTGCCGGATACCAATAAGTGTCGCAAACTGCGGGATCCCAACACATGTCGCTAAGTACGGGGGGAACCAAAAACCCCAGCTAAGTGCGGGATACCAATAAGTGTCGCAAACTGCGGGATCCCATAACATGTCGCTAAGTACGGGGGGAACCAAAAACCCCAGCTAAGTGCGGGATACCAATAAGTGTCGCAAACTGCGGGATCCCATAACATGTCGCTAAGTACGGGGGGAACCAAAAACCCCTGCTAAGTGCGGGATACCAATAAGTGTCGCAAACTGCGGGATCCCAAAACATGTCGCTAAGTACGGGGGGAACCAAAAACCCCCGCTTAGTGCCGGATACCAATAAGTGTCGCAAACTGCGGGATCCCATAACATGTCGCTAAGTACGGGGGGAACCAAAAACCCCAGCTAAGTGCGGGATACCAATAAGTGTCGCAAACTGCGGGATCCCAGAACATGTCGCTAAGTACGGGGGAACCAAAAACCCCTGCTAAGTGCGGGATACCAATAAGTGTCGCTAAGTAAGGGGGGAACCAAAAACCCCCGCTAAGTGCGGGATACCAATAAATGTCGCAAACTGCGGGATCCCAACACATGTCGCTAAGTACGGGGAGAACCAAAAACCCCTGCTAAGTGCGGGATACCAATAAGTGTCGCAAACTGCGGGATCCCAAAACATGTCGCTAAGTACGGGGGGAACCAAAAACCCCCGCTTAGTGCCGGATACCAATAAGTGTCGCAAACTGCGGGATCCCATAACATGTCGCTAAGTACGGGGGGAACCAAAAACCCCAGCTAAGTGCGGGATACCAATAAGTGTCGCAAACTGCGGGATCCCAAAACATGTCGCTAAGTACGGGGGGAACCAAAAACCCCCGCTTAGTGCCGGATACCAATAAGTGTCGCAAACTGCGGGATCCCAACACATGTCGCTAAGTACGGGGGGAACCAAAAACCCCAGCTAAGTGCGGGATACCAATAAGTGTCGCAAACTGCGGGATCCCATAACATGTCGCTAAGTACGGGGGGGAACCAAAAACCCCAGCTAAGTGCGGGATACCAATAAGTGTCGCAAACTGCGGGATCCCATAACATGTCGCTAAGTACGGGGGGAACCAAAAACCCCTGCTAAGTGCGGGATACCAATAAGTGTCGCAAACTGCGGGATCCCAAAACATGTCGCTAAGTACGGGGGGAACCAAAAACCCCCGCTTAGTGCCGGATACCAATAAGTGTCGCAAACTGCGGGATCCCAGAACATGTCGCTAAGTACGGGGGAACCAAAAACCCCAGCTAAGTGCGGGATACCAATAAGTGTCGCTAAGTAAGGGGGGAACCAAAAACCCCCGCTAAGTGCGGGATACCAATAAATGTCGCAAACAGCGGGATCCAAACACATGTCGCTAAGTACGGGGGGAACCAAAAACCCCTGCTAAGTGCGGGATACCAATAAGTGTCGCAAACTGCGGGATCCCAAAACATGTCGCTAAGTACGGGGGGAACCAAAAACCCCCGCTTAGTGCCGGATACCAATAAGTGTCGCAAACTGCGGGATCCCAAAACATGTCGCTAAGTACGGGGGGAACCAAAAACCCCAGCTAAGTGCGGGATACCAATAAGTGTCGCAAACTGCGGGATCCCATAACATGTCGCTAAGTACGGGGGGAACCAAAAACCCCAGCTAAGTGCGGGATACCAATAAGTGTCGCAAACTGCGGGATCCCATAACATGTCGCTAAGTACCGGGGAACCAAAAACCCCTGCTAAGTGCGGGATACCAATAAGTGTCGCAAACTGCGGGATCCCAAAACATGTCGCTAAGTACGGGGGGAACCAAAAACCCCTGCTAAGTGCGGGATACCAATAAGTGTCGCAAACTGCGGGATCCCAAAACATGTCGCTAAGTACGGGGGGAACCAAAAACCCCCGCTTAGTGCCGGATACCAATAAGTGTCGCAAACTGCGGGATCCCAGAACATGTCGCTAAGTACGGGGGAACCAAAAACCCCAGCTAAGTGCGGGATACCAATAAGTGTCGCTAAGTAAGGGGGGAACCAAAAACCCCCGCTAAGTGCGGGATACCAATAAATGTCGCAAACTGCGGGATCCAAACACATGTCGCTAAGTACGGGGGGAACCAAAAACCCCTGCTAAGTGCGGGATACCAATAAGTGTCGCAAACTGCGGGATCCCAAAACATGTCGCTAAGTACGGGGGGAACCAAAAACCCCCGCTTAGTGCCGGATACCAATAAGTGTCGCAAACTGCGGGATCCCAAAACATGTCGCTAAGTACGGGGGGAACCAAAAACCCCAGCTAAGTGCGGGATACCAATAAGTGTCGCAAACTGCGGGATCCCATAACATGTCGCTAAGTACGGGGGGAACCAAAAACCCCAGCTAAGTGCGGGATACCAATAAGTGTCGCAAACTGCGGAATCCCATAACATGTCGCTAAGTACGGGGGAACCAAAAACCCCTGCTAAGTGCGGGATACCAATAAGTGTCGCTAAGTAAGGGGGGAACCAAAAACCCCCGCTAAGTGCGGGATACCAATAAATGTCGCAAACTGCGGGATCCCAACACATGTCGCTAAGTACGGGGGGAACCAAAAACCCCTGCTAAGTGCGGGATACCAATAAGTGTCGCAAACTGCGGGATCCCATAACATGTCGCTAAGTACGGGGGGAACCAAAAACCCCAGCTAAGTGCGGGATACCAATAAGTGTCGCAAACTGCGGGATCCCAAAACATGTCGCTAAGTACGGGGGAACCAAAAACCCCTGCTAAGTGCGGGATACCAATAAGTGTCGCTAAGTAAGGGGGGAACCAAAAACCCCCGCTAAGTGCGGGATACCAATAAATGTCGCAAACTGCGGGATCCCAACACATGTCGCTAAGTACGGGGGGAACCAAAAACCCCTGCTAAGTGCGGGATACCAATAAGTGTCGCAAACTGCGGGATCCCAAAACATGTCGCTAAGTACGGGGGGAACCAAAAACCCCCGCTTAGTGCCGGATACCAATAAGTGTCGCAAACTGCGGGATCCCATAACATGTCGCTAAGTACGGGGGGAACCAAAAACCCCAGCTAAGTGCGGGATACCAATAAGTGTCGCAAACTGCGGGATCCCAAAACATGTCGCTAAGTACGGGGGAACCAAACACCGCCGCTTAGTGCGGGATACCAATAAGTGTCGCTAAGTACGGGGGAAGCCAAAAACTGCCACTAAGTGCGGACAAGAAGGATAGGGTGCGGGATACCAATAAGTGTCGCTAACTGCGGGATCCCAAAACATGTCGCTAAGTGCGGTCAAGTGGCGTAGACCAGGGGGATTACGGGTCCAGACTTCGACCACCCCCCTTGACGGATTTATGCTGGCCCCCAATAAGTGCCGCTGAGTGCGGCGCTCTAGGCGGCCGCCTTCGTCACCATGCCCTAGCGCCGACCTTACTTCCCCTACGTCATATCGTCGACTGCTTCGTCGTCTTCCTTTATGATAGGATAGTAGCGGAAAGATGGAGAAAGACTGAACTCAGCGGTAGTCACCATACTTTCCGTATTAACAGTACCGACACATTTATGCGAAATACTAATTAAATTACATTCATGACGGCAAACGACGATGTTTCTTTTAAAGTCTGACCAGGGGTGGATTGGGCTGGTGGGCTGGTGAGCGTTATCTCACGGGGCCTCGACCAAAATTACCCTTTAGTTCGACTGGGGACCGCTTGAAAAGTGATTTTTGGGGGGCCGCAAGTCTAGAGTACCCACTTCACGAAAAAGGCGCCTGTCCACCCCTGAATCTGACTCTTGCGCTACAAACGTTAATAATGCTCAGTGTTTCTCTCAGAAACGTTTCGTCGGGGGAAGGTAACTAGGCTCAGGGTGGTTTTTACCAGACCAGAGTGTGTGTGATGTCCATTGGCAAGCTTTTAACACCCGGGAGGTAGACATTCCCCCCTCCGAAGAGATGCCTGATAGAAACCCAGATAATGCTTATTCAAACTAAAAACATAATTACGTTCGTTTTCACTCTCTGTACCTTGTATATCTTTCATCAATGTATTAAAATATAACTACCAAAACAAGAAAGATACAGATAAGGAACGTCGCAGATATAGCCCCTCAAAAAAAGATAGATACCAAAGGGCAATAATTTAGATACATAAGATACATTCTTTGCAAACAGATACGGAAAAAAGGTATGTGTAAGAGATTTTTATATATCTGTGTTCGTCTGAAAAAAAGTTATTATCTTTTACCCACAATAGTAGGCACTCAGGCTTGATTTTGTTATGGTAGCGGTATTTAACTTTGGTTTTGATATATTTGTGGTAGTAGGGTTTTGTTTTTTTATATTTGCGGTAGTAGGGTTTTGTGTTGATATATTTGCGGTAGTAGGGTTTGGTTTTGATATATTTACGATAGTATGGTTTTGGTTTAATATAATTGCTGTAGTAGTGTCAAAATTAACTGCATCGTTGGAACCGTGGTTAATAGGAGCATTTGAAGTTCTTGTAAAAAATTTGGCCAAAAGCTCAGGCAAAATTGCTAACTTAAAGAAAGCTTCAGCTTTTGGTGCCATGGTATTCCAAAACTGTTCATCTCGATAAACGCGTTGAATATGAAAATCAACATTTGTCCATACACAAAAACCAGCGTAGAAACGTCCCGTTATATACAACTGCGCTCGAATTTGGTAAAAATACTCATGATTGTATTTTAACTGTATTCTATTAGAATCTGTATTTTCTAAGCAATGTTATTTCGACGACTCCTTTGCCACATAAATCACACTGTACTAATGCATCAGGGGATGCCCCAAGGTGAGGGTATGCCACATTTAAGCAGAGTCCCGCAAGCTCTACCTTGAAGTTTTGATGATCGGCTTCCATTTCCGTTTGGTAAATTCTTCGCATGGTTTCTTTATGCATTTTCCCCATTTTGTCGCCTTTTTTCAAATGTTTTCGTGTTTGGGTAGCAAATTAAAGCTATCAAAGAAGCTGACGGCATAGCCGGATCACTGTGGCATGATTTCCTAAAGTTGGATGCAGTTATGCGACCTGCCCGAAAGCGATGCCATGACTAATTGCTTGCTGCCTGCATCATTGTTTCCGTCTCCACCCGCTCTACTTGATCTTCGGTGAATTGAAATTTTAGTTTTTCACATCCATTAAGTAGTTAATACGAGCAATTAAGCCCTACCTTAAACAGTTCATCTTCTAAATTCGAGTGCTCTTCTTTGGTTATTAAAGGAACAGAGTTTTTCTTTAACACGCATGACTTTTTAGGAACATTAATGGCATCTTCTAATATGCCATCTAGTTTTTTTTAATGACGCAGCACTGAGGTTCATTTTTGAAATTTCAGAATATGAAGCTTGTTTTGTCACAGGAACGAATTTCAGTACAAAAAACCAGGGTAAAAAAATCCCGAAGTAACAAACCCACGGAAAAAAAAGTCAAAAATAAAATCCAAACGTGAAAATAAGTCAATGACAAAAAAATCCACAAAGTTTATTTTTCCTGGAAAAGGAGTATCTACCCACGGGAACAGACCAGTATGCTGCAATACCAGTGACAGGTTTTACTTCTCTAAAGCGAACAGCATACTCAATGTAAAAAAGTAACGCACCTATATACATGTGAGCATGACTCCGCAAGGCCAGCCATGCATGTGCAATGCGCAGAAACAATTGAGCCATCATCATTTGCAATAATCCATAGTTTAAGGGGGGTTCCCTTAGTCTCTAAAACTGCATGACCTATGAGAATTTGAATATTAGACTTTTTAATCAAATTTAATTATTGTAAATAACTTAGTACTTACAGTTGGTTAAAACGTGAATTTTAAGTCCAATTGTTATCACTAACACGTCTCTAACAAAGCCGCACTTAAAGATGTTATATGAGTACATGCTCTTGTAGTTTTTGAAGATTTCTTTCGTAAAAGGTGAAAACGTTTGAAATACTACCACCAATGTCTTTCCCAGAGAGAGAGATATATATATATATATATATATATATATATATATATATATATATATATATATATATATATATATAAATATATATATATATATATCTCTCTCTCTCTGGGAAAGACATTGGTGGTAGTATTTCAAACGTTTTCAATTCTGTTGGATCAACTTTTTGGAAGTCTTTAGATTTTAAAAGGTGCGGATTAACGTTATTAATTGCCCCAATCTTTTCTTTATACCGCTCTTTAACATTTTTTTCCGTTAAATTTTCAAAATAATATAAGGACTTAGCCATGATGTTTAAAGACTATGGTAGCGAATAGCCTAGCCAAAATAAAAACCCCACAAAATGGCGACCAAGAAAGATAATTTTTTAACAAGAAGGATGAATACTATTCTCCTTGGTTTCAATAAGCAGTTGACAAAAGTTCCGTCCTCTTCCCCCACTGAAATATCTCTATAGGAGCAACGGGAGGGATATCTTCGTCCGCGCGCGAGGCTGCTATTGTCGGTATGGGAAATTCTCCGAGAGGCGAAATTGGTTTGTTGTGTGGGAGAGGGTGACAATGACGACCATAAACACATTTAAAATGGGGAGAGAACGGGGATAAATTACAGGGGCCATTAAACAGGGATAAATTATAGGGGCCATTAAACATTTCGCAGATTTATTTTTTTAAATCTCAATAGATTCGCGTACATTAAAATAAGTTTTATGTAATTTTGGTTGAGCTAGTATGTCAATTGAGTCCCACTTAGCATTATGACCAAAAACACGAAGGTGTTCGTTAAGGAGAGAATTATTGTACGGGTTGTTTATGTTTTTGTGTTCTTTAAGCCTTTGATGAAATGGGCGACGGTATTGTCCAATGTAAAAATCAACACATTCACAGGTGATTTTATAAATGATCGCCTTGTCAAGGAGGGCAGTTGGTTCTTTGTTATTACTCATTAAAGCTGACAATTTGGGTGTTGGTAGATAAATAGGATCGAGGCCTACTGATTGTAAGGTTTTTAAGGAAATTTACTGAATCGTGATGATCGATTGTTCACAGAAATAGTCCTAGCCCTTGCTCAAAGATATTAGTTCACCAAGGCGGGGGAAGATGGCGACAAAATGCGAGTCGTGGCCTTATCGTGGAGAGAATTAATTCTGAGAGAGGGGGTTACTTACAGGGGAAAAGAAAAAATAAAAAAAGGAGGTGGAGATTCGAATTCAGAATGGAAACCCTTTGTCGTTAATCAATCACAAAATCTTTATTTAACACTCAAATTTATAAATAACACTAAAATACAAAACAAATTAACAACTGAGGGGATAATTTTAGTTTGCTTCTAGTGATGGTTAGGCCATCTCTACTATGGTTCTTTTAGCTTTTTCCAATAAACGAGGGGAATTTAAACACTAAAAATACACTCTTTGACCTTAAATTTGTTAATGAAACTATCTCCTACTATTTTCTATGGGATCGGTTCCTGTATCCCTACTCTCAGGCATCTTGGGCTCGAAGGACGGAGGGGACAGAAATTAATATACACTTACACTAAATAATAATAAACACTACAATTAAAGATTCTACAATTAAACAATGACAATAATTAACTAAAAAAAAATGGCAACAGCGAGGGCACAACGCGAACGGAAAAAGTAATCTGGAGTGTATAAATACAAGAGGCAGAATGAACTCTCAACCTCGAGGGGACCTGTCTTAATTCCTTTTCTCGAACAATAGCGAGGGATTAAGCTTTCTTTTCAAGATTTTTTTCTCGAATTTTCACTGGCTACTTCGTATTTCGACCCTGGGTACTCTACAATGGGGGGGGGGGGGGTAATGATGGAAATTCTACTCATCACTTGGTTTTGGTATCCTCCGCTACGTTGTCGTCTCTCCGTTTACGGGTTTTCTCGTTCCTCGGTTTACGGGACGTCTTTGGGGATTGCTTGTTTACGAGTTTCTATATTCACACATTTCTTTAATTTTCTTTATTTATTCGTCTACGGTTTGGTGGCCGGATTACGGGTTTCTTCCTATATTCTTTTACTTCACAAGCTGACGGGGGCGTAGGTACTTCGGGTTTCAGTCTGAAATGTCCGGCTAGGCTAGGGAATCGGTCTCGGTCATCTGGCTGTCTTCTCTCGGAATGGCTAGATATTGGGTGATCAACAGGTGATTCGAGGGTGTTGAGGGCATTACGCTTCTCAGACTTATTACTGCTCGGCTTATGTTCTCCCGATCGGAATGTCCTGGCTGTGGGTCATCTAGGCAATCATTGAGGGTTGTTCCGATCATGTGGTTTGCATTGAGGGTTAACTAATATTTAAGCACGACTTCATCGCACATTATTTTATATTTATTTCGACATGGTTTCTCCGGGTAATGTAGGTGGACTTCCTTCCTTGTAGTTGAGTTCTGTCGAGTTCTGCCAAAAGCAGTTCTCTCCAGTTCTGCCAAAAGCAGAGTTCTGTACCGTTCTGTCCGTTCTGTCTTTTTGGGGCTCTGTCTCTTGGTTTTGTTCCAAGGATTGTAGGCGGAGTTGAAACAAAAGTAATTAGTGACCTCCCTTCTTACGTGGGTCATTGGTGCACCCAAGACTCGTGTCCTATGATGGTACTGATGACGTCGTCTGATCTACGAAAGGTCGCTCGGGGTTGCGGGGGGGGGGTGCCAGGGAGTCTCGAGGTTACCTTCTTTTTGTATCCAAGAGGAAATGTCCAGCCACCCTCGCGACCCTATGGCGGCAACCTTGGAAAACGTCCGCTTTTCTTGGGATCTTGCTACCTGATAGTTAATATGAAGCTTGTGGACTTTGAAATGACTTCATGGGATCGCTGTGAGCTGAGGGGATTTTACTGGTCTAGTTCGGAAAGTTTTTGGGAAAACCTGGGTGTGGACGGTTCGAAATGTATTGCAACACGGTCTTTTGACCGAGAGAAAAACACTTTCATTATCGAGGGATTAATATTAACGTTGCCGAAGGCAGGGATTTAGTTTATAATTTATATTGAGAGAATGGTTTAATTAATTATCTTAATTTTTTATTTTATCGTGGGGTTTGATCGAGTTCTATAAGGCTTATAAACAATAATTAATTTGTATGTATGGTTCAAAAGTTATTTAAGTTTTTAGTTTATCATTAAATTAAATTTATATTTAACACTGGGATTAGTTTCATTAAATAGAGCTCGGAATTCTAAGATATTTGATGTAGGGGGCTTTTAGAATACTTAACAAAAACTGTAAATTTAGAGGGTCAAGAATGCGGGGAAAACGTAATAACAAAAGTAAATAAAACACAGAAAATATAAAAAATGTAAGTATGCGGGGGAAAGTGAACCTGAAGGGTTACATGATTTAAAATTGTTTGCTATTTTTTAGTGAAGCCAGGATAAAAAGGGATACATGCTGGGATGAAAGATTCTCTGCGTTCTAAAACTTCAGGAGCTAGAGTTGTTTGAAAACTGACGGTATTAGATAATTTTTTTGATATTTTTATTAGTATGTGATCTATCTGGGATTCCGAAAAAGAATGAATTAAAGCTATTGATTTAACTTATTGTAATTCGGAGGACAGGAAGGAAGAATTGGAGGAAATGGTGAAAGCGTGGTGAATTAATGTTGATAGAGCACTTATTTTTTGGGAAGGATGGTGGCATGAATAGGCATTTAAATAAGATAAAGCATTGCAAGGCTTACGATAAACTGATGTTTCAAATTGGAGGGTGGCCTGTTTGTTATGTATACGAATGTCTAGGAAGGGCAGTTTGTTGTCTAGTTAGATCACTCCAAATGTAACAGATAAAATTATATACATTAAAGTTTTGAGTCATGGTTAGGCTATATAATTAAAATTGATATTGTATGTAGAGACACGATACTACATGACTTTGATAAATAATTGTTTAATTAAAACCATAGTTTAAATAAATGTAATGTTTTTAAACTACGGTTTTAATTAAACAATTATTTATCAAAGTCATGTAGTATCGTGTCTCTACATACAATATCAATTTTAATTATGTAACAGATAACTTATTCAAAAATTAGCATCAAACTATCTTAATAGATTGCATGATTCTGTTAAAAATGGCGTTTAAGGTAGCTTTGTTGTTCCCTCCGATTTTCAAAAAATATGAATCCCAACTAACTATGCCCTCCCTAAAATTCATAAACCTGCCGTCCCGTTCCGTCAAATCGTTTCCTGTGTTAATGCCCTTTCCTAACCACTAGCCAAATGGCTTAGTCGGAAATTTAACCACCTTATGGGCAATACACCTAACCACATTAAAAACTCCGCCCATTTCATTGACCAACTTAACTCCATTAACTTAGACACTGGTGAAATCCTAGTAGTCGGGCCGACGTCGTCGAAAAAAGGTCGGCCGACTGTGTCGGATCGTAGTCGGCAAATCGGTCGAAATGTCACAGTCAGCCGACTGTACGTTTTGCGGTCGGCCTCGAGTCTTAATGATTATATCGGCCCGACTTCAGCGCAACCCATTTCCGACCTGCAAAACAGTTTTAGATATCATTTATAGGAAAACCTTATTTCAT